>NC_069502.1:795547861-795855361 GCF_027579735.1 Bombina bombina | reverse complement strand
CGGTCACATTTGTGACATTTTATATTGTATTTTACTGCACCATTAAACTATGGTATTTTAACTCTTTGCTGAGAGCCTGAGCTTGATTGAAATCTACCCTGGAGTGATTTGTTGCACTGCCTTGGTCAGTGAACTGGGACACTGTGAACTCCCAGTCTGTCTCTATAAGCACAACAGAGTGCTGCTTTACTTGTGAGTATAAAATCTGTATTCACCTATTTTTACATTTGTCCAAACTATATCACACGAGGAGGCGCCCTTGTCTTTGTGATTTTCTTTGCACAGAGAGAGTCTTTTCTAGACAAGCATTACCAGTTTGTGGCCCTTCCGTTTGGCCTAGCAACAGCTCCAAGGATCTTTTCAAAGGTTCTCGGTGCCCTTCTCTTTGTAATCAGAGAACAGGGTATTGCGGTATTTCCTTATTTGGACGATATCTTGGTACTTGCTCAGTCTTTACATTCTGCAGAATCTCACACGAATCAACTTGTGTTGTTTCTTCAAAGACATGGTTGGAGGATTAATTTACCAAAGAGTTCATTGATTCCTCAGACAAAGGTAACCTTTTTGGGTTTTCAAATAGATTCAGTGTCCATGACCTTGTCTCTAACAGAAAAGAGACGTCTGAAATTGGTTTCAGCCTGTCGAAACCTTCAGTCTCAATCATTCCCTTCGGTAGCTTTGTGCATAGAAATTCTAGGTCTCATGACTGCTGCATCGGACGCGATCCCCTTTGCTCGTTTTCACATGCGACCTCTTCAGCTTTGTATGCTGAACCAGTGGTGCAGGGATTATACAAAGATATCACAATTAATATCCTTAAATCCCAATGTACTACACTCTCTGACGTGGTGGATAGATCACCATTGTTTAGTCCAAGGGGCTTCCTTTGTTCGTCCAACCTGGACTGTGATCTCAACAGATGCGAGTCTGTCAGGTTGGGGAGCTGTATGGGGATCTCTGACAGCGCAGGGGGTTTGGGAATCTTAGGAGGCGAGATTACCAATCAACATTTTGGAACTCCGTGCGATTTTCAGAGCTCTTCAGTTCTGGCCTCTTCTGAAGAGAGAATCGTTTATTTGTTTTCAGACAGACAATGTCACAACCGTGGCATATGTCAATCATCAAGGTGGGACTCACAGTCCTCAGGCTATAAAAGAAGTATCTCGGATACTTGTATGGGCGGAATCCAGCTCCTGTCTAATCTCTGCGGTTCACATCCCAGGTGTAGACAATTGGGAAGCGGATTATCTCAGTCGCCAGACGTTACATCCGGGCGAATGGTCCCTTCACCCAGAGGTATTTCTTCAGATTGTTCAAATCTGGGGACTTCCAGAAATAGATCTGATGGCCTCTCATCTAAACAAGAAACTTCCCAGGTATCTGTCCAGATCTAGGGACCCTCAGGCGGAGGCAGTGGACGCGTTGTCGCTTCCTTGGAATTATCATCCTGCCTATATCTTTCCGCCTCTAGTTCTTCTTCCAAAAGTGATTTCCAAAATTCTAATGGAACGTCCGTTTGTGCTGCTGGTGGCTCCAGCATGGCCTCACAGGTTTTGGTATGCGGATCTCATTCGGATGGCCAGTTGCCAACCTTGGACTCTTCCGTTAAGACCAGACCTTCTATCTCAAGGCCCTTTTTTCCATCATGATCTCAAATCATTAAATTTGAAGGTATGGAAATTGAACGCTTCATTCTTAGTCATAGAGGTTTCTCTGACTTAGTAATTAATACTATGTTACAGGCTCGTAAATCTGTGTCTAGGAAGATTTATTATCGAGTCTGGAAGACTTACATTTCTTGGTGTTCTTCTCATAAATTCTCCTGGCATTCTTTCAGAATTCCTAGAATTTTACAGTTTCTTCAGGATGGTTTGGATAAAGGTTTGTCTGCAAGTTCCTTGAAAGGACAAATCTCTGCTCTTTCTGTTCTTTTTCACAGAAACATTGCTAATCTTCCTGATATTCATTGTTTTGTACAGGCTTTGGTTCGTATCAAACCTGTCATTAAGTCAATCTCTCCTCCTTGGAGTCTTAATTTGGTTCTGAGGGCTTTACAAGCTCCTCCGTTTGAACCTATGCATTCTCTGGACATTAAATTACTTTCTTGGAAAGTTCTGTTCCTTTTGGCCATCTCTTCTTCTAGAAGAGTTTCTGAGTTATCTGCTCTTTCTTGTGAATCTCCTTTTCTGATTTTTCATCAGGATAAGGCAGTGTTGCGGACTTCATTTAAATTTTTACCTAAAGTTGTGAATTCTAACAACATTAGTAGAGAAATTGTTGTTCCTTCATTGTGTCCTAATCCTAAGAATTCAAAGGAGAGATCTTTACATTCTTTGGATGTAGTAAGAGCTTTGAAATATTATGTTGAAGCTACTAAAGATTTTAGAAAGACTTCTAGTCTATTTGTTATCTTTTCTGGGTCCAGAAAAGGTCAGAAGGCCTCTGCCATTTCTTTGGCGTCTTGGTTAAAGTCTTTGATTCATCATGCTTATGTAGAGTCGGGTAAATCCCCGCCTCAAAGAATTACGGCTCATTCTACTAGGTCAGTTTCTACTTCCTGGGCGTTTAGGAATGAAGCTTCTGATGATCAGATTTGCAAAGCAGCAACTTGGTCTTCTTTGCATACTTTTACTAAATTCTACCATTTTTATGTGTTTTCTTCTTCTGAAGCAGTTTTTGGTAGAAAAGTACTTCAGGCAGCTGTTTCAGTTTGATTCTTCTGCTTATAATTTCAGTTTTTTTCATTATTAAGATTAAAACTTTTGTTTTGGGTTGTGGATTATTATTATTTTTCAGCAGCATTGGCTGTCTTTATTTTATCCCTCCCTCTCTAGTGACTCTTGCGTGGAAGTTCCACATCTTGGGTATTTATTATCCCATACGTCACTAGCTCATGGACTCTTGCTAATTACATGAAAGAAAACATAATTTATGTAAGAACTTACCTGATAAATTAATTTCTTTCATATTAGCAGGAGTCCATGAGGCCCACCCTTTTTTGTGGTGGTTATGATTTTTTTGTATAAAGCACAATTATTCCAATTCCTTATTTTGATGCTTTCGCTCCTTTCTTATCACCCCACTTCTTGGCTATTCGTTAAACTGAATTGTGGGTGTGGTGAGGGGTGTATTTATAGGCATTTTGAGGTTTGGGAAACTTTGCCCCTCCTGGTAGGAATGTATATCCCATACATCACTAGCTCATGGACTCTTGCTAATATGAAAGAAATGAATTTATCAGGTAAGTTCTTACATAAATTATGTTTTTTCGTTTCGAGATCTGCGCAGTTTTATTAAGCTGGCGTGCTTTTCCTAAGCAGGGGCGGTCCTGCATGATGCACCATGTGATCGGGAGTAGTCACATTTTGTTTTTCTATTTCCGATTCCTGACCGAGTGTCTGCGGAGAGGAGCCAGTTTCTCTACCTGTCTGGGTCATAGGAGATAGGGAGTTCCCCTAAGCCATTGGGGGGGTATAAGGTGCCAGGTTTTTTTTTTTTTCCATAATTTAATTTAGACGAGTTATGAAGGATTGTGATGTTTTAGAGGGGGATCCCTCTGATACAAAATTTGATACCTGCATATTTTGTGAGGAGGCCCAGATAGAGCAGCCCTCTCAATTATGTTCCGTATGCCGCAATAGGGTGTTCTCATCAACCAATGTTGAGATGTTAGAGACCACTGAGCCATCCGCCTCTGAAGATTCTTTGTCCCGTGAGGTGTGTTCCTTAGAATCTTCTGTTCCTACAAATGCAGTTT
Source organism: Bombina bombina (assembly GCF_027579735.1). Lineage (NCBI taxonomy): Eukaryota > Metazoa > Chordata > Amphibia > Anura > Bombinatoridae > Bombina > Bombina bombina. The sequence continues at coordinate 795,851,604 of NC_069502.1, read as the reverse complement.
TCCCGAATACTGCTTCTCCTTCGTCTGAAGGAGACTATTTTCCACCAGTTCTGCATGGCCATCTCTATGGCTTTAGCGGCTTTGCCTCTTCCTGCTACATGCAAGCGAAGGGTTAATCCATGCACTCCTAGTCAAGGACTGTTGTGTAAGATGACGATTGTATCCGATCAGTCTTCTGGGGAAGCAGTGCCCTCTGAGGCTTTAGAGGTAGATCCTCCAGGGTTGGAGTATCCTGACTTGATTCCTCCAACTGAGGAGGATTTAGCATTTTGATTTAGAATGGTACGCCTTCGTTTACTTCTGAGAGAGGTTTTGGCGATGTTAGAGGTTCCCAATACTGATCCATCAGTTGAATCTCAGTCCTCTATATCAGATAGCGAGCTTGACTAGACGAGTGGAGAGGGATAGAGATCCTATTCCTTATTGTGTGTGTATGGATATATATATATATATATATATATATATATATATTTGTATTTAGAATCCCAGTTCCGAGCTCTATGGGGAGTTTGTGTCGTATGACAGGCTGCACCTGTTTGTTTTTCCATCTTAATGGGAGGAGAGTCCACTGCTTCATTCATCACTTGTGGGAATTAAGAACCTGGCCACCAGGAGGATTCAAAGACACCCCAGCCAAGGGCTTAATTACCTCCCCCACTCTCCTCATCCCCCAGTCATTCTTTGCCTTTCATCAAAGGAGGTTGGCAGAGAAGTGTCGGAAGATTGGAGTATTCTCTTATGGAGGGTAGTACTCTTCAAAATGGCTGGAGTTTTAAGTAACCCTGTCAGCCTCTTAGTGAGGCATCCGGAGATGCAGGGAGTGTCGTCTCTACGAATCTATCCAGATTCATGGTTAACAGCTCCTTAAGCAATCAGCGTTGACGAGTTTCGCTGCCTGCTTTCTGCACTCAAGTCTATGTCAGGAGCGATGCTATTAACCTGTCACACTTGAAAGGCCATGTTCCTGTTCCACAGCATAGATTCTGGTAAGATAGTTTCATTTATACACATATGATAACGCATGAAGACAGGGTCACAGTGTGTATCCTTTATCTGTGTAGAATCAAGGGTTAATATCCCCGATAGGGGGATTATTGAACAGGGGGGAATATGCATAATATCTTTGTGTTTGATGCTGCGTCATGTGTGAGATGAGGCTCTAGTAAAGTGTGAACAGTCGAGATCGACACGGCCCCTTTTTGGCACGTTTTTTTCGATTATGCAGGGGCGGTCCTCCATGGCACTCCATATGACTAGGTGTGGCCTCTTCAACTTCCACTTTCCTGATCAGCAATTGGGGGAGACATAACGGTTTCTCCGTTGTCCGGGTCATTGGAGGTGGTGAGTGCCCCGGCCATTGGTGTATAAAGGTGCCATTTATCTAGTCCGTATTAAAGGCATAAGCTATGTAGGACTCTGATATGTTAGAGGATACTCCCTCTTTAATTAAACCCAATACTTGCATTTATTGTGAGGATGTGCAGGTTGACCCGCCTGCTCAACTCTGTTCCACATGCTTTGACAAGATTGCAATGCCTAAAAAGTACTACTGAGCTGTCCACCTCTGAGGTGCGTTCCCTACATTCATCTTCGATTACACATGCAGCTCCCCAGGGCCCTACTAATCCTCCTGAGGGAGGGGCTTCTTGGCCACCAGACTTTGCTGCCCAGTTGAAAACAGAGGTTTCTGGGGCCTTCCATGTCCAACCACATCCTGCGGAGCGCAAGCGAAGGGAAAGACATAGCCTTCTGTTCCAAGGGTCATATACTCCGTTGGATGTCTCTGATAGATTATTCGATGATGAAGACGTCTCCGATACTTCAGAGTGCACTCTCTCTGGGACGGAATCAGCATCTTCTAAACCCCCAACTATGGAGGAGCCAGATTTTAAGTTTAAAATGGAGCATTTGCGCTTTTTACTGAAAGAAGTGCTTGCTACGTTAGAGGTTCCGGAACCAAAACTTCCGGAAGAACCTTCGATCCCTAAGTTAGATAGGGTTTACGAGGACAGGGTAGTGCCTCAGACCTTCCCAGTTCCCGTGAAGATGTCTGCTATTATTAAAAGGGAGTGGGAGAAACTTGGCTTGTCCTTTTCTCCCTTTACTTCTTTTAAAAAGCTGTTCCCCATTCCGGACTCTCAGATCGAGCTATGGGGGGCCATTCCTAAAGTGGATGGAGCTATCTCCACCCTCGCTAAGCGTACGACTTTTCCCCTTGAGGATAGTTTGTTGTTCAATGAGCCCATGGATAAGAAATTAGAATCCATGTTAAGAATGATGTTTCAGTTTATGGGGGGGAGAGTTTTTACCGGCAGCGGCGATCGCTGCGGTAGCTGGAGCGGCTACCTACTGGTGTGACGCACTATCAGCTATGATCGAGGTGGAGACTCCCCTCGAGGAGATACAGGAAAAGATAAAGGCCTTAAGGGTAGCTAATTCTTTTATCTGTGATGCAAACATGCAGGTTATTTGCCTGAACGCAAGACATCAGGTTTCTCAGTTCTAGCCCGCAGGGCTCTATGGTTAACGTTGTGGTCTGCTGAGGGGAAAGGTTCTCTTTGGTCCAGGATTGGACTCTATCATATCCAAGGTCACGGGAAGCAAGGGTGCTTTCCTTCCGCAGGATAAGAACAAGCCTAAGGTCTCTACTTTTCAGCCCTTTCGTTCGTATAAGTCTCAGTGCCAGCTGCCTGCTGCGAATACCGAGCAGTCCAAGGGATCTTGGAAGCCAGCTCACTCCTGGAAGCAGAGCAAGAAGCCAGCCAAGATAAAGTCTGCATGAAGGGGTGGCCCCCGTTCCATCTCCGGATCGCAAAGGCTTGGATGAGAGACGTACAGGATCCTTGGGTTCGGGAGGTTATTGCCCAGGGTTACAGGATAGGGTTCAAGTCTTATCCGCCCAGGGGCAGATTCCTCTTGTCAAACCTATCCTCAAGGCCAGAGAAGAGAGATGCCTTTCTCGAGTGTGTGCAGGATCTCTCCTCTCTCTGAGTTATTGTTCCAGTACCTCTAGCGGAAAGGGGTCTAGGGTACTATTCAAACCTTTTCGTAGTCCCAAAGAAGGAGGGCACGTTCTGCCCAATTCTAGACCTAAAATGCTTTAAACAAGTTTCTGTCAGTCCCATCGTTCAAAAAGAGACGATCAGATCGATTCTGCCCTTAGTTCAATAGGGGCAATTTATGACGACAATAGACTTGAAGGATGCTTATCTTTACTGCCAATCCACAAGGACCATTTCAGGTTCCTCAGATTTGCATTTCTGGACCAACGCTTCCAGTTTGTGGCCCTACCGTTTGGTCTGGCGACTTCCCCAAGAGTCTTTATGAAGGTTCTGGGAGCACTGCTTGCGGTAGCAAAAGCCTGAGGTATAGCGGTAACCCCTTATCTAGACGATATTCTGGTCCAGGCTCCATCCTGCAGTCTGGCGGAGGACCACTCGAGGGCTCTTCTCCTTCGATCCCACAAATTGAAGATAAATGGGGAAAAGTTATCTGGTCCCCAGCAACAGGGTGCAATTTCTGGGTACGATAATAGATTCCATATCCATGAAGACATCCTTGACAGATCAGAGATGTTTCAAGATTGCATCCAATTGTCTTGCCCTTCAGACCTCCTCAAGGACATCTGTGTCTAGGTGTATGGAGGTGATTGGGCTCATGGTATCCAGCATAGATGTCATTCCATTTGCCAGGTTCCATCTCAGACCTCTTCAGTTATAGATGTTGAGACAGTGAAATGGCGATCACTCAGATCTATCCCAACAGATTTCTCTGGACTACCAAGTGAGGGAATCTCTCTCTTCGTGGATCCGCCCGGGACAGCTGTCCCAGGGGACTTCCTTTTTTATGCCATCCTGGGAGATTGTGACCACGGACGCAAGTCTATCAGGATGGGGTGCTGTTTGGGGTGCCAGAAGGGCACAGGGCAGGTGGACTCGACAGGAGTCGGCTCATCCAATAAATATTCTAGAACTTTGGGCAATATTCAATGCTCTGAGGGCTTAGCCCCTCCTGGGGTCGTCCCGATTCCTAAAATTCCAGTCGGACAACATTACCTCAGTAGCTTATATAAACCTTCGGGGGGTACGAGAAGCTCCCTCGCTATGAGGGAAGTATCTCGGATTCTGGAATGGGTGGAGACCCACAACTGGTTCGCTCTCAGTGATCCACATTCCGGGTGTGAACAATTGGGAAGCGGATTTTCTCAGCTGACAATCTTTTCATCCGGGGGAATGGTCTCTCTATCCTGAGGTGTTTGCGGAGGTCTGCAACAGATGGGGGACGCCGGAGATAGACCTCATGGCATCCAGACTCAACTTCAAGCTACCCAGATATGGGTTGCGGTCCAGGGATCCGCAAGCAGAGCTGATAGATGCCTTAGCGGTGCCTTTGGGGTTCAACCTGATTTACATTTTCCCACCATTGCCACTCCTCCCTCAAGTGGTGGCCCGCATCAAACATGAGCAAGCTTAGTCCATTCTGATTGCTCCGTCATGGCCACGGAGGACGTGGTTTGCAGATCTGGTGGCAATGTCGTTGTCTCCTCCATGGAGGTTACCCTGTTGCAGAGATCTGCTAGTGCAGGGTCCCTTTCTCCACCAAAATCTCGATTCTCTGAGGCTGACTGCATGGAGATTGAACGCCTAGTCTTGGTTAAGAGAGGGTTCTCGGAGAGAGTGATTGATACTCTCAATCAGGCCAGAAAACAGGTCACTTGTCGCATCTATCATAAGGTGTGGAGGACCTATTTATCCTGGTGTGAGAAACGTGGATATCCCTGGCACAAGGTTAGGGTATCCAGGATTTTGGCTTTTCTCCAAGATGGTTTGGATAAGGGCCTTGCCGCCAGTTTCTTAAAGGGACAAATTTTGGCTTTATCGGTTCTGTTACTCAAGAAGCAAGCAGAACTTCCTGATATTCAGTCCTTTGTTCAGATTCTGTCCAGAATCATACCAGTGTTTAGAACGTCTGCTCCATCTTGGAGCTTAAACTTGGTTCTTAAAATTTTGCAGAGGGCTCCGTTTGAGCCTGTGCATGCGCTAATGCGCTTGACATTAAGATTCTTTCCTGGAAGGTTCTATTTCTTCTGGCTATTGCTTCGGCTTGCAGAGTCTCTGAGTTAGCGGCTTTGCAATGTGAGCCACCTTATCTGGTTTTTAACGCTGATAAGGCTGTGCTTCGCACTGGATGGGGTTTTCTCTCCAAGGTGGTATCAGATCGTAACATCTATCAGGAGTATTTCCTTCCTTGTGTCCTAACCCTTCTTCGTCTAAGGAGAGGTTACTTCATAACCTGGATGTGGTTCGAGCCTTGAAGTTTTATCTTCAGGCCACAAAGGATTTCAGACAGACTTTGTAGCTATTTGTTGTGTATTCAGTGAAGAGTAGGGGGCAGAAAACCTCTTCCACTTCACTCTCTTTTTGGCTGAGGAGCATTTTCCGTTTGGCCTATGAGACAGCGTGACATAAGCCTCCCCAGAGGATTACGGCTCACTCAACTAGGGCTGTTGCCTCTTCTTGGGCCTTTAAGAACGTTGATTGCAAAATTTTACAAATTTAATGTTTTTGCTTCAGCGGAAGCTGGTTTTGAGAGAGAGAGGTTTTGCAGGCTGTGGTGCCCTCGGTATAGGGTCCGCCTCCTTTTACCCTCCCTTTTTTTGTTCATTCAGTGTCCTCTAGAGCTTGGGTATTTGATCCCACAAGTGATGAATGAAGCAATGGACTCTCCTTCCATTAAGAGGGAAAACATAAATTATTCTTTCCTGATAATTTCATTTCCGTCTGTGGGAGGAAAATCCACTGCTCCCGCCCGTTTGCTTAGATAGGCGGACCTAAATTTTATATTGTTCTTCTGGCACCTTTTATACCCTGATATTTCTCCTACTGGTTCTTGTTCCCTTGGCAAAATGACTGGGGGATGAGGGCAGTGGGGGAGGTTATTTAAGCCTTTGGCTGGGGTGTCTTTGCCTCAGCTTGGTGGCCAGGTTCTTAATTCCCACAAGTGATGAATGAAGCAGCTGACTCTCCTCCCACAGCAGGAAATTAAATTATCAAGTAAGCATAATTTATGTTTTTGTTTTACACACTCCTTTGGTTATCACTTTTGTGCGCTTGCCTATTTTCTTTTCTACTCTGTTTAGGATAGTTTTTGGTTTTAGAGCTCTGGGTTGTTGTAGAAACTCCTTTTAGGAAGACGTTTCGTCACTGGGATTTTGGTACTAGCTATTTTGATGGTCGTGATTGTTGGAGACTAGGTCTCTATTCGGGATGATGATTCCCTCGATAATTTTGAGACAATATTTAAGCCACAGAGCTTATATTTTTTTATTTTGATTATTCTCAGTTTTCCTAGCACTGCTGGAACTTAATCATTTTCCGTTTGACCCTTCAGTTTTATGACAGATATGTCGTATCCTAGATGACAGGCAGGATCTATTTGGGTACTAGTTAAGTCTGTTCTTTCCTTCTACACAAGAGAAGGAGATATTTCTAGCTATTATGGTCCAGACAGAGCAGGTCCATCTATCCTAGATGACAGGCAGGACCTAGTTTAGGTACTATCTTGGATGGGCGTCTGATGCTGGATCATATGGAATCAGGGGTTCTAGAGGCAAGAGCTAGGCTTTACTTTCTCCCTTTCTGGGCAGTATTTCCTCTCTTGATTTTGTCGTTCGGCAGATAGAGGGAACGAGTGACTTTTGAAGTCATTGTCCCAGTACCTATCGCAGGGTGAGAATATTTTCATCCACTGTTTGTGCATGGTCCAATAAGGGGATTCTCGTCATTTTTGGGTTCTATGTTCCTTAAGCAGAGCTTATTAGATCTCCCTTTTGAGGGAGAATATACAGTTCTCTCTACCTTTGTTCAGGAAGGATATTTTTCCTGTCTCATCTTGTTAAACAGATCCGGTACTTGGGGACCATATCTTCAAGTAAACCTTGTTTCTGATCCTAGGTTTTTTCTTAGGATCTGGGGTTTAATATGCAGTATCCTGCTTCCAGAGTTTACAGTAACTCCCGGGTCTTGGTGATTCTAGTTTTCTTACCATAGTCTGCTAGGAGATTTTTAGCGAATTTCTCTTCTCTTTTCCATCCTCAGAGTTGGATTTAGATCTGAGTTTCTCGTGTAGGCACCAGGGTGGATCCTTGGATGCTGTTTGATCTTTCAGACAGGAAGACTTTTCCTTAGACCTTACGAAGTTAGAGTTACTTAAAGGGACAGTCTAGGCCAAAATAATCTTTCATGATTCAGATAGAGCATGTAATTTTAAACAATTTTCCAATTTACTTTTATCACCAATTTTGCTTTGTTCTCTTGGTATTCTTAGTTGAAAGCTTAACCTAGGAGGTTCATATGCTAATTTCTTAGACCTTGAAGCCCACCTCTTTCAGATTGCATTTTAACAGTTTTTCACCACTAGAGGGTGTTAGTTCACATATTTCATATAGATAACACTGAGCTCGTGCACGTGAAGTTATCTGGGAGCAGGCACTGATTGGCTAGACTGCAAGTCTGTCAAAAGAACTGAAAAAGGGGCAGTTTGCAAAGACTTTGATACAAGATAATCACAGAGGTTAAAAGTATATTATAACTGTGTTGGTTATGCAAAACTGGGAAATGGGTAATAAAGGGATTATCTATCTTTTAAAACAATAAAAATTCTGGTGTAGACTGTCCCTTTAATCGGTTTATGCCCTGCAGTTTTTCTTCAGGCCTTTGTTGGCGCTGTGGGGAGGGTGATGTGTTTAGCCTAGGCCGAGACTTCGGCATGGCATTGTTGTTGAATCTGTCTTAACAGACTTTCATGAAATACCGGTTGGGGGAATCGATCTCCAGTGTTTGTTCCAGTTCTCCCTGTCCTGAGGATTTTTTTCTTTTAGCTCTCCCGGGGTGGTTTTGACTTTGTCACTTTCCTGTCAGTGGGGAGAGAGGCCTCTATGTATGAAGCCGTCTACTTTCCTGCATTCGCCGGCCCAATACGCTCGCCTAAGCTCGCCTACCATCGCTGCCGCGGACCTGAATACGTTCGCCAAAGTTATCAAGAAAGCTGTCAAGAAGCCACGCACCAAGTACGGAGCGATGAGCAACGGACTGTTGTTAACTAACAGTCATCGATCTCACTGCTCATCGGCTTCTTCGTGGCTTTCTTGCTAGCCTGTCACTAAGCACCCACACTAAACTATACTGTTATACCCCCTAAACCGCCGCTCCCGGAGCCCCCGCACCTAGATAAAGTTATTACCCCCTAAACCGCCGCTCCTGGACCCCGCCACAACTATAATAAATATATTAACCCCTAAACCGCCACTCCCGGACCACGCCGAAACTATAATAAATATATTAACCCCTAAACTGCCGCTCCCGGACCCTGCCGCCACCTTCATTATACCTATTAACCCCTAATCTGCCGCCCCCTATACCGCCGCCACCTATATTCAAGTTATTTACCCCTATCCTGCGGATCCCGGACCCCGCCGCAACTAAATAAATTGTTTAACCCCTAAACCGCCGCACCCGGAGCCCACCGCCACCTACATTACATTTATTACATTGAATCAGCCAATCGGATTTTTCCTACCTTAATTAGGATTCTATCAGACAATCCGATCAGCCAATCGGAATTCGAGGGACGCCATCTTGGATGACGTCCCTTAAAGGAACCTTCATTCGTCGGGTAGTCGTCGGGCCAGAAGGATGTTCCGCGTCGGAGGTCTGCAAGATGGAGCTGCGGTTGGATGAAGATAGAAGACACCGCTTGGATGAAGACTTCTACCAGATGGAGGACCTCTTCTTGCTCTGCTTGGATGAAGAATTCGGCCCGGCTGGGTGAACGCGGCTCAAGGTAGGGTGATCTTCAGGGGGTTAGTGTTAGGTTTTGTTAAGGGGGTTTGGGTGGGTTAGAGTAGGGGTATGTGGGTGGTGGGTTTTAATGTTGGGGGGGTTGTATTTTTTTTTACAGGTAAAAGAGCTGATTACTTTGTAATTTAGAATAGGGTAGGGCATTTTTTTTATTTTGGGGGGCTTTATTATTTTATTAGGGGGCTTAGATTAGGTGTAATTAGTTTAAACTTCTTGTAATTCTTTTTTATTTTCTGTAATTTAGTGTTTGTTTTTTTGTACTATAGTTTAGTTTATTTAATTGAATTTAATTTTAGGTAATTGTAGTTAATTTATTTAATTAATTTAATGATAATATAGTGTTAGGTTTAATTGTAACTTAGGTTAGAATTTATTTTACAGGTAATTTTGTAAGTATTTTAGCTAGGTAGTTATTAAATATTTAACTATTGTACCTAGTTAAAATAAATACAAAGTAAAATTAAATCCTAAAATAGCTACAATGTAACTATTAGTTATATTGTAGCTATCTTAGGGTTTATTTTATAGGTAAGTATTTATTTTTAAATATGAATAATTTAGTTAATAATATTAATTTTTATTTAGATTTATTTAAATAATATTTAAGTTAGGGGGGTGTTAGCGTTAGACTTAGGTTTAGGGGGTAATAAGTTTAATATAGGTGGCGGTGGTATAGGGGGGGCAGGATAGGGGTTAATAAATTTAAGATAGGTGGCGGCGGTATGGGGGGGCAGGATAGGGGTTAATAAATTTAATATAGGTGGCGGCGGTATAGGGGGCGGCAGATTAGGGGTTAATAGGTATAATGTAGCTGGTGGCGGGGTCCGGGAGCGGCGGTTTAGGGGTTAGTAAGTTTATTTAGTTGCGGCGGGGTCCGGTAGCAGCGGTTTAGAGGTTAATAAGTATAATGTAGGCAGCGGCGGTGTAGGGGGGACAGATTAGGGGTGTTTAGACTTGGGGTACATGTTAGGGTGTTAGGTGCAGACATCTCCCTTAGAAATCAATGGGATATCAGGCAGCAGCGAACATGACCTCTCGCTGCTGTCAGACTCCCATTGATTCCTATGGGATCCGCCGCCTCCAGGGTGGCGGATTGAAAACCAGGTACGCTGGACCGGAATAGTGTCGAGCGTACCTGCTAGTTCTTTGATAACTAGCAAAAGAAGTCAGATTGTGCCGAACTTGCGTTCGGCACATCTGTAGTGACGTAAGAATCGATCTGTGTCGGACTGAGACCGGCGGATCGTAGCTTACGTCACTATATTCTACTTTTGCCAGTCTCTAGCCTTTGATAACTAAGGCGAATCAGCCTCGCCACAAATACGCTGCGGAATTCCAGCGTATTTGTGGTTGACGGCTTGATAACTAGAGGCCTGAGTGTCTTCTGGGGGTTCGTAGTTCAGGAGTTTCCTTCCGATTATTCCTGGGGTTCTTCAGACGAGAATTCTGCTTTGAGGATCTGGTCTTCTGGGTTTGTACCAGTTAGATCCTCTCTGTGGGTGGATCTCTTTCTGAAAAAGATAGTTAATCTGGTGTAGACCGGAGGGTCACGACTTTGGTGGTAGGCGTAAGCCCACTACGGCTCATTGTCAGCGATCCACTTTCTGAGCATGCTTTTTTGAGGAACGGATGTTTCCCTACACTTATTTCTTTGATCTGGATACCCGAAGGTTTTCGAATGTGTAGCTGAATGAGAAAGCCGATCGAGATTCTCAGGGTGTCCGCACCTGTCCCAGGTTTCCACTTAGGGGGTCGTGGTCAGGGATCCTTAGGCAACTATTGGATCCTTAATGGGGCTTGGGAGGTCTATTTTAATCTTCTTCTTTTTTGGCCATGTCACTCTTTTTCGAGGATGGCTTGATCTTACAGGCGTAAGTGAGTCTGATTGCTCCGGTTGTGCCCACAAGTTCGTATCGCAGTTTAGGTGTTTTGCCGCTATGGGAGTTACTTTGTTGCAGAGATCTGCAGGGTCAAGGCCCCTTTGGCATCATGGGATCATTTTTTTTCTTCTGAGGTGGATTGCGAGAGGTCGCTTGGTCTTAGTCGTGAGAGGGTGTTTTTCTGAAAGGTTTCGGTCCTTTCCTTCAGCGCATAGCTGGTCCATGGTCATCTATCATAGGGTGGGGGACGCCCCTCCCTTTTTTGTAAGGGAGGAGCCAGTTCATCCTGACTCTATATTTGATTTCCAGGAGTTCTTCTTTGTTCTCCAGGATGTTCTAGAGAAGGGTCTTCCTAGCTAGTTCTTGTTCGAAGGGGCGGCCAGCTGTAATAGCCTGATGGTTAGCTTAGCTGCCTAAAAAGCGGAAGGTTGCAGTTGAAATCAGCTGTAGTTCCTTGCCCTTGTATGTGGGCTTGCAAGCAGATTTTAGATGCTGTTTGTTCCCCTGTCCCAGTGGTTAATTTAACTTTCAGGCTTTCAGTTGTTTTTGATAGGGCGCTGACTGTGGTCAAGCAGATGAGTTCAATCTACTGCTCCTTCTTGGAGTTTAGATTTTATTTTTAGGGGGTTGCATTGGGTTCCTTTTGTACCTGTGCAGGAGGTGGTCTTTGAATTTTGTCTTCAATTATCTATTCCGTTTGTAGAATATTCTCTACGTGCCATAGTCTCTATTACAATATTGCAATCTGTACTCCTTATTGGGGTATTCTTTATAAGGAGGCTATTTTAGAGTTTTGTTAGGTGCTTCTCCCTAAGATTGTTACTTTTATGGTCATATTCCTTTCTATATTGGAAGGGTTCTTCCTTTTTCTGGGAATCTTGCCTTGATGTTCTTTTCAGACTACATTAGAATAGACAGTTTTTCTTTGCTGTATATTCATATCTGGGAAGTGCAAGGTTTTGGGAGACTTAGTTGACTTCCTTATTGTTAGTGGAGGAGTGTTCTTCGCTTGACCTCGGAGACAGCAGGACACTAGCCTCCTCAGAGGTTTATGACTCAGTTCGAGAGCAGTGACATCTTTTGAGGTCTCTGGCATGGGATCTTTATGGTTCTGATTGTTGGGCGGTTGCTTAGTCCTCCTTGCATTTTTGTTCTTTTTTGCTTCTATTTAAGCAGTCTTGGGGAGAATGGGTTTGTTGCATGTTGTGGTGCCCTCAGATTTGGGCCGTTTCTTCTTTTTACCCTCCTGTTAGCATTCAGTGTCATCTGTAGCTTGGGTATTTTTCCCACAAGTAATGATTGCAGCTGTGGACTCTCCCTGTATTAAGAATGAAAACATAAATTATGCTTACCAGATAATTTCCTTTCCTTCTGTACAGGGAGACTCCACAGCTCCCACCCGTGTTCTCCAATAGGTGGCCCTACATTTAATTGGTTTTCTTCTGGCATCTTTTTCACCCTGATATTTATCCTATTGTTCCTTGTTCCTTCAGCAGAATGACTGGGTGATGACGGAAGTGGGGGGAGGTATTTAAGCCTTTGGCTGGGGTGTCTTTGCTGCCTCCTGGTGGCCAGGTTCTGTATTCCCACAAGTAATGAATGCAGCTGTGGACTCTCCCTGTATAGAAGGAAAGGAAATTATCTGGTAAGCATAATTTATGTTTTTTCAGGAGTTAAATGGATCGATCGTTTTATTTGAAAATGGATTGATCGTTTTGTTTGAAAAGATAGTTAATACCTTAATTACCCATTCCCCAGTTTTGCACAGCCAACATAGTTATATTAATATACTTTCCTTCTTAATATGGGAAGAGTCCACAGCTGCATTCCTTACTTGGGGGAAATACTGGACCTGGCCACTAGGAGGAGGCAAAGACACCCCAACCAAAGGCTTAAATACCTCCCCCACTTCCTCATAACCCCAGTCATTCTTTGCCTTTTGTCATAGGAGGTTGGTGTCAGAAGATTTTAGAGTAGTCTTTTATGGAGGGTAGTACTCTTTGAAATTGAACTGGAGTTTTAAGTAGTCCTGTCAGCCTGTCAGTGAGAGCATGGATGAAAGTTAGAGTCCAGAGACGCAGGGAGAGTCTTTCTGCAAAACCATCTGACTCATATTAACAGCTTCATAAGTAATCAGCATTGACAAGTTTTGCTGCCTGCTTTCTTCACTCAAGTCCATGTCAGAAGCAATGCTACTATCGGTCAAACTTGAAGGACCGTGTAACTTTTCCACAACATAGATTCTGGTAAGATCGTTTAATATTTTATACATGTGTGAATACGCAAGAAGACAGGGTCACAGTGTGACTCCTTTTATCTGTATAGAGTCAAGGGTTATTATCTCCTGAGGGGGATTATTGAACAGTGGGGAATAATCTGATATGGTTATTTGATTTATGCTGCTTTTATGTGTGAGATGTTATGGGCTCATAGGCTGTTATGGAATGTACAGGTTTCACTTTCACTTTGAGAGCTGTGCAGCTTACAAGATTGGCGTGCTTTTTCTCATAGCAGGGACGGTCCTGCATTTTTATTTTTATTTTTTATTTTTGAAACAATTTTTTATTGAGGTTATAAACAATATTACATATAATGTTCATCCACTGACAAATAAGAAATAAAACAGAGTGATATATAACATTTACCCGGAGATATAGGAATGGAAAAGAAATATGACAACTCTGGGCATGGGTTTTGAGCATCTCAAAAGAAATATGAGTACAGTATCAATGAAACATTCAGTTATATCTAATAACAAACTAGCTGCATTGTAACTAAGGGAATTTACAGCATGCGCTCAACAGATGCAAATAACAGTATGGAATAAATACAACAAATATGTCAGTGGTGGATAATGGAACCTCATTTTTATAATATTTAGATAAAGAGTATAATTCCCACCTTGCCATAAAGAACTTCATAAAGTTAACTGTTCTAGTAAAATTGGGGCAAGTGCGGGTTAGGAACTGTTTGGCCACTTTTGGGCCAATATTAGCGAGAAGGGGGGGGGGAGGAGTTCAGCGGGCAAGAGCCGCTCTAAGTGGAGTGGAGAAAGGGATATGGGGAGCGGAGCCATGTAGAATATAAGAGAGGGGGGTGGATGGGGGTCATGCTATAGCAATGAAGACGCCTGAGAGCCTGTTTAAAATATATAATATATAATTCAGTGCTCCATGAGCTTGTCTAGTATAGTCCAGAAGCTTGCGTGTCCCAGGTAGCCAATTTTCCAAGAGTGGGATGGGGTTGTGAGGTATTTCCCTCTAAGGTTATATAATAGATTGGGTACAGTAGCATCCCAATGTGAAAAATAATTTTGCTATAGGTCCTATGGATCTCATGAGGCTCAATGTGAAATTAATATTAAACAGTAAGATATGTCTTAGGGTAACAGAGGAGACCAGGTTCTCCAAGGCATAGGGCATGAACCAGGATATAAAAAGTGTAGGTATAGGTATATCCGAAACCTCAATGCGCACAGCTGAGTGAATACAATGAGAGAAGATTGGTCAACTGAGACAGCTCTTGATATGGTAACTGAGTATTTAATAACAAAATATAAGTCTCAGATATAGATTTTTGATTTCCTCATTTGTATCAACTGACTATCCAAATTTTCCAGTGTTAGCAGAGGAAATGGACTTGGAGCTGTAGAGTCTCATTGTGAATAGGACTGAACTGAAACACCTCCTAAGCTGGGTAGGGTCACTATGGTATCTAAATTAGAAGTGGTGATATGAGGGAGGGTCTTAAGTGAGTTAGACTGTCTCTTTTGGTCTATTTAGAGCATGTGTTGACTAGGATTAGATAGCTTAAGGGGAAATGACTAAAGAGCTGGTGATTTCCTATCGTGCTAAGAAAAATACTTTTAGAGAGAAAGATGGAATCTATGTGAGAGATCGGCATTATAAGAAATTATGACCCAAAATGACAAACTTAAATAGGTTTTCTCCAACATAGGTGTGTCCGGTCCACTGCGTCATCCTTACTTGTGGGATATTCTCTTCCCCAACAGGAAATGGCAAAGAGCCCAGCAAAGCTGGTCACATGATCCCTCCTAGGCTCCGCCTACCCCAGTCATTCTCTTTGCCGTTGTACAGGCAACATCTCCACGGAGATGGCTTAGAGTTTTTTAGTGTTTAACTGTAGTTTTTATTATTCAATCAAGAGTTTGTTATTTTAAAATAGTGCTGGTATGTACTATTTACTCTGAAACAGAAAAGAGATGAAGATTTCTGTTTGTATGAGGAAAATGATTTTAGCAACCGTTACTAAAATCCATGGCTGTTCCACACAGGACTGTTGAGAGGAATTAACTTCAGTTGGGGGAACAGTGAGCAGTCTTTTGCTGCTTGAGGTATGACACATTCTAACAAGACGATGTAATGCTGGAAGCTGTCATTTTCCCTATGGGATCCGGTAAGCCATTTTTATTCACACAGTAAATAAGGGCTTCACAAGGGCTTATTAAGACTGTAGACATTTTCTGGGCTAAATCGATCATATTTACACATATTTAGCCTTGAGGAATCATTTAATCTGGGTATTTTTTGTAAAATAATATCGGCAGGCACTGTTTTAGACACTTTATTCTATTGGGGCTTTCCCTAATCATAGTCAGAGCCTCATTTTCGCGCCGGTATGGCGCACTTGTTTTTGAGAACAGCATGACATGCAGCTGCATGTGTGTGGAGCTCTGATACATAGAAAAGTCTTTCTGAAGGCATTATTTGGTATCGTATTCCCCTTTGGGCTTGGTTGGGTCTCAGCAAAGCAGATTCCAGGGACTGTAAAGGGGTTAAATATAAAACGGCTCCGGTTCCGTTATTTTAAGGGTTAAAGCTTCCAAATTTGGTGTGCAATACTTTTAAGGCTTTAAGACACTGTGGTGAAATTTTGGTGAATTTTGAACAATTCCTTCATACTTTTTCGCAATTGCAGTAATAAAGTGTGTTCAGTTTAAAATTTAAAGTGACAGTAACGGTTTTATTTTAAAACGTTTTTTGTGCTTTGTTATCAAGTTTATGCCTGTTTAACATGTCTGAACTACCAGATAGATTGTGTTCTGACTGTGGGGAAGCCAAGGTTCCTTCTCATTTAAATAGATGTGATTTATGTCATAAAAAATTTAGTAAAAATGATGCCCAAGATGATTCCTCAAGTGAGGGGAGTAAGCATGGTACTGCATCATCCCCTCCTTCGTCTACACCAGTTTTGCCCATACAGGAGGCCCCTAGTACATCTAGCGCGCCAATACTCCTTACTATGCAACAATTAACGGCTGTAATGGATAATTCTATCAAAAACATTTTAGCCAATATGCCCACTTATCAGCGAAAGCGCGACTGCTCTGTTTTAGAAAATACTGAAGAGCATGAGGACGCTGATGATATTGTTTCTGAAGGGCCCCTACACCAGTCTGAGGGGGCCAGGGAGGTTTTGTCTGAGGGAGAAATTTCAGATTCAGGAAAAATTTCTCAACAAGCTGAACCTGATGTGATTACTGTTAAATTTAAGTTGGAACATCTCCGCGCTCTGCTTAAGGAGGTGTTATCCAATTTGGATGATTGTGATTATCTGGTCATTCCAGAAACACTATGTAAAATGGACAAGTTCCTAGAGGCCCCGGGGCCCCCCGAAGCTTTTCCTATACTCAAGCGGGTGGCGTACATTGTTAATAAAGAATGGGACAGGCCCGGTGTACCTTTCGTACCTCCCCCCATATTTAAAAAATTGTTTCCTATAGTCGACCCCAGAAAGGACTTATGGCAGACAGTCCCCAAGGTCGAGGGGGCGGTTTCTACTCTAAACAAGCGCACCACTATACCCATAGAAGATAGTTGTGCTTTCCAAGATCCTATGGATAAAAAATTAGAAGGTTTGCTAAAAAAGATGTTTGTTCAGCAAGGTTACCTTCTACAACCAATTGCATGCATTGTCCCTGTCACTACAGCCGCGTGTTTCTGGTGCGATGAGCTAGAAAAGGCGATTATTAGTAATTCTTCTTCTTATGAGGAGATTATGGACAGAATTCGTGCTCTTAAATTGGCTAATTCTTTCACCCTAGACGCCACCTTGCAATTGGCTAGGTTAGCGGCGAAAAATTCTGGGTTTGCTATTGTGGCGCGCAGAGCGCTTTGGTTAAAATCTTGGTCAGCGGATGCGTCTTCCAAGAACAAATTGTTTGACATTCCTTTCAAGGGGAAAAACACTGTTTGGCCCTGACTTGAAAGAGTTTATCTCTGATATCACTGGGGGCAAGGTCCACGCCCTTCCTCAGAACAGGTCTTTCAAGGCCAAAAATAAACCTAATTTTCGTCCCTTTCGCAGAAACGGACCAGCCCCAAGTGCTACGTCCTCTAAGCAGGAGGGTAATACTTCTCAAGCCAATCCAGCCTGGAGACCAAGGCAAGGCTGGAACAAAGGAAAGCAGGCCAAGAAACCTGCCACTGCTCCCAAGACAGCATGAGATGCGGGCCCCCGATCCGGGACCGGATTTGGTGGGGGGCAGACTCTCTCTCTTCACTCAGGCTTGGGCAAGAGATGTTCTGGATCCTTGGGCGCTAGAAATAGTCTTCCAAGGTTATCTTCTGGAAGTGATTCATCCTGTTCCATTAAAAGAACGAGGGATGGGGTTCTACTCCAATCTGTTCGTAGTTCCCAAAAAAGAGGGAACGTTCAGACCAATCTTAGATCTCAAGATCCTAAACAAGTTTCTCAAGGTTCCATCGTCCAAAATGGAAACCATTCGAACAATCCTTCCATCCAGGAAGGTCAATTCTTGACCACGGTGGATTTAAAGGATGCGTATCTACATATTCCTGTCCACAAGGAACATCATCGGTTCCTAAGGTTCGCATTCCTGGACAAGCATTACCAGTTCGTGGCGCTTCCTTTCGGATTAGCCACTGTTCCAAGGATTTTCACAAAGGTACTAGGGTCCCTTCTGGCGGTGCTAAGACCAAGGGGCATTGCTGTAGTACCTTACTTGGACGACATTCTGATTCAAGCGTCGTCCCTTCCTCAAGCAAAGGCTCACACGGACATAGTCCTGGCCTTTCTCAGATCTCACGGATGGTAAGTGAACGTGGAAAAGAGTTCTCTATCTCCGTCGACAAGAGTTCCCTTCTTGGGAACAATAATAGACTCCTTAGAAATGAGGATTTTTCTGACAGAGACCAGAAAAACAAAACTTCTAAACTCTTGTCGGATACTTCCTTCCGTTCCTCTTCCTTCCATAGCGCAGTGCATGGAAGTGATAGGTTTGATGGTAGCGGCAATGGACATAGTTCCTTTTGCGCGCATTCATCTAAGACCATTTCAATTGTGTATGCTCAGTCAGTGGAATGGGGACTATACAGACTTGTCTCCGAAGATACAAGTAAATCAGAGGACCAGAGACTCACTCCGTTGGTGGCTGTCCCTGGACAACCTGTCACAAGGGGTGACCTCCCGCAGACCAGAGTGGGTCATTGTCACGACCGACGCCAGTCTGATGGGCTGGGGCGCGGTCTGGGGATCCCTGAAAGCTCAGGGTCTTTGGTCTCGGGAAGAATCTCTTCTACCGATAAATATTCTGGAACTGAGAGCGATATTCAATGCTCTCAAGGCTTGGCCTCAGCTAGCGAGGGCCAAGTTCATACGGTTTCAATCAGACAACATGACGACTGTTGCGTACATCAACCATCAGGGGGGAACAAGGAGTTCCCTGGCGATGGAAGAAGTGACCAAAATCATTCAATGGGCGGAGACTCGCTCCTGCCACCTGTCTGCAATCCACATCCCAGGAGTGGAAACTTGGGAAGCGGATTTTCTGATTCGTCAGACATTGCATCCGGGGGTGTGGGAACTCCATCCGGAAATCTTTGCCCAAATCACTCAACTGTGGGGCATTCCAGACATGGATCTGATGGCCTCTCGTCAGAACTTCAAGGTTCCTTGCTACGGGTCCAGATCCAGGGATCCCAAGGCGACTCTAGTAGATGCACTAGTAGCACCTTGGACCTTCAACCTAGCTTATGTATTCCCGCCGTTTCCTCTCATCCCCAGGCTGGTAGCCAGGATCAATCAGGGGAGGGCGTAGGTGATCTTGATAGCTCCTGCGTGGCCACGCAGGACTTGGTAGGCAGATCTGGTGAATATGTCATCGGCTCCACCATGGAAGCTACCTTTGAGACGAGACCTTCTTGTTCAAGGTCCGTTCGAACATCCGAATCTGGTCCTACTCCAGCTGTCTGCTTGGAGATTGAACGCTTGATCTTATCAAAGCGAGGGTTCTCAGATTCTGTTATTGATACTCTTGTTCAGGCCAGAAAGCCTGTAACTAGAAAAATTTACCACAAAATATGGAAAAAATATATCTGTTGGTGTGAATCTAAAGGATTCCCTTGGGACAAGGTAAAGATTCCTAGGATTCTATCCTTTCTTCAAGAAGGATTGGAGAAAGGATTATCTGCAAGTTCCTTGAAGGGACAGATTTCTGCCTTGTCTGTGTTACTTCACAAAGAGCTGGCAGCTGTGCCAGATGTTCAAGCCTTTGTTCAGGCTCTGGTTAGAATCAAGCCTGTTTACAAACCTTTGACTCCTCCTTGGAGTCTCAACTTAGTTCTTTCAGTTCTTCAGGGGGTTCCGTTTGAACCCTTACATTCCGTTGATATTAAGTTATTATCTTGGAAAGTTTTGTTTTTGGCTGCAATTTCTTCCGCTAGAAGAGTTTCAGAATTATCTGCTCTGCAGTGTTCTCCTCCTTATCTGGTGTTCCATGCAGATAAGGTGGTTTTACGTACTAAACCTGGTTTTCTTCCAAAGGTTGTTTCTAACAAAAACATTAACCAGGAGATAGTCGTGCCTTCTTTGTGTCCGAAACCAGTTTCGAAGAAGGAACGTTTGTTGCACAATTTGGATGTTGTTCGCGCTCTAAAATTCTATTTAGATGCTACAAAGGATTTTAGACAAACATCTTCCTTGTTTGTTGTTTATTCTGGTTACAGGAGAGGTCAAAAAGCAACTTCTACCTCTCTCTCTTTTTGGATTAAAAGCATCATCAGATTGGCTTACGAGACTGCCGGACGGCAGCCTCCTGAAAGAATCACAGCTCATTCCACTAGGGCTGTGGCTTCCACATGGGCCTTCAAGAACGAGGCTTCTGTTGATCAGATATGTAGGGCAGCGACTTGGTCTTCACTGCACACTTTTACCAAATTTTACAAGTTTGATACTTTTGCTTCTTCTGAGGCTATTTTTTGGAGAAAGGTTTTGCAAGCCGTGGTGCCTTCCATTTAGGTGACCTGATTTGCTCCCTCCCTTCATCCGTGTCCTAAAGCTTTGGTATTGGTTCCCACAAGTAAGGATGACGCCGTGGACCGGACACACCTATGTTGGAGAAAACAGAATTTATGTTTACCTGATAAATTACTTTCTCCAACGGTGTGTCCGGTCCACGGCCCGCCCTGGTTTTTTAATCAGGTCTGATAATTTATTTTCTTTAACTACAGTCACCACGGTATCATATGGTTTCTCCTATGCAAATATTCCTCCTTAACGTCGGTCGAATGACTGGGGTAGGCGGAGCCTAGGAGGGATCATGTGACCAGCTTTGCTGGGCTCTTTGCCATTTCCTGTTGGGGAAGAGAATATTCCACAAGTAAGGATGACGCCGTGGACCGGACACACCGTTGGAGAAAGTAATTTATCAGGTAAACATAAATTCTGTTATTAGGGGACCTTGGGATGTTTAGAGATTTAGAATAAGCCAAGTACCACAAACATATATATATATATATATATATATATATATATATATATATATATATATATATATATATATATATATATATGTGTATATATATATATATATATATGTGTATATATATATATATATATATGTATATATATATATATATATATATATATATATATATATATATACATACACATATACATATATAACGGGATATAACCCCCTAAATATTGTCTGTGAATCTGGTAATGTCAGCAAGGACAATAAGGAATAGCATGGTGAATACCTAGAAACATTAATATTTTAAGTGTTAAGTACCCTCTGTATATGAAATAATAGTGTAAAGATATTATGAGCAAGAGCTCGACTAGCCTAATATGTCCAGATTAGGGGAACAGGGTAATCGAGATCAATGAATACTTCTTTATGACCTCTAATTATCATTTCAGCCCATTGTACCTGTTATACTACTGAGTAATCATGAAGAATCTAAATAAGGACAGATATTGTAATAAAATAACTCTTACATGTTGGTTATATCACTCATTCAAGCTGTAATATTCTGTCTCATCCCCAAATAAAACTCTCAATAGGTAAAATAATAAAATATTAACCAACTACATAGATAAGCCTAACATAAAACATTTAAATCCCAGTATGCTGGATACATAGGGAGCATTGGGTTTGTAATAATGAAATAATTAGGTAACACTACAATAGAATTAAGACTGGGGCCAAGTAATTTGGCATTTCTCTGTTAGGGTCCAAAGATATAGAGCTATGTACTTTAGAAATAGAATTCCGGTGCAACAAGCAATTATGAAACCTATGTAATTAAAAACATATTAATAGAAAATGAAGAACTGTAGTGAGGGACCCAATATTTGTTTATACAGATCTGACTAGGGTAATCATATAGGAAGGTCTAGTAAAAACTTAAAGTAGAAGACAAGACTATGAGCATATCCCAGAACTCCCTCCTCTACCACTAGATATAAACTTTTATGAACAGAGTAAACAGCTAACATGTAAATTAAGCAATTGTAAAGAGAGTGCCTCTGCAAAAGCCTAAATTGGAAATAGCAAAGGTGAGTTGATTAGCAACAAAACGACTGATTGTCTTAACACATTTTCATCAGACATATGTAAGCAGAGGGTGCCAAAATTTTTTTCAAACATACAGTTGTCATACTACTGACCCCTCATGTTAGTGATGAACATATTATCTTTAGAGATAGTTAATAACCAAGATAAACATATATTAGCTTTCAGCTATAGTATAATAAGTTTAGGATATTTTCCCTACATTAATTGCAGTAAAGTTAGTGAAAGACAATACCAAGCTGAGAAATGCCATTGACTAGAGATAATACAAAACAGTGTTTTTAGTCTGATTCCGGTTTCTTAGCCTAAGGAATCGTGTGATGGGGTAAGTGATGGGATAGAGTTAGCCCACTCCTGCTTTATAGAGTCTCAATAGGGTGGCACACTTTGATGGCTGCAGAGCTGGGGAATCTCCCTCAAATAATTGCCAAGGATTAACTGGGCCGTGTGGTGCCTTTAGTGTACTTGATTGGTTTCTAAGCGTAAGCGACTGTACTCTGGTAACTTAGGGGCTATTTAACAGGTTATCCCATATCATTCTTCAGCTTACTGAGCCTGTAGTCTCTTTAAGTAATGGGAATAGGGGTACTAAAGAAGGTATGTGTGACCATAACATAAACAGGGCACTTAGAAACGTAACATCAGATAACCATAGCCTAGAAATTTAAAATTACTTATTCACCCTGCTGGATGGATTCAGTCCAATGATCCAGTATTATTTAAAACTGTCTATGAGGGTGCGTGAGTCTCATAACTGTAAAATCAGGAGCTGTGTAACATTAACCCACCCTGGGTCTGAGTGGAGGCAGTTTGGTAGCAGATTCATAAATGTTAGGAATCCTGACAGTGTTCCAGCCAGAAGGTCACAGAAACAATGTTCAATAATATCATGTGTCCATGTGCAGTACATATGGCTCTTATCCGCTTGGAATAGGTTTGAATGGTATGCTTTAAAGTGAGGCAGTAGGTGTGGGTATATATAACGATCTAGTTGTGTGGCATCAAAAGCGTGATTGCAGTATACACAAAGAGGTCACAGCACATAAGCCCTCAAACTCATTCTGTGCTGTCAACCATTGTCTGGTACCTTAACCAATGCCCGCAGCCGGTTCAACTCCCACTCTGGACGGACGTACTGTTATGAACAACTCATAGAGCCTGCTACCCAAGGTCCAGATTGCGCTTCCATGATACAGGCTAGGGGAGTGGTGGAAATCCATCTCTCCATGTAATAGTAAACCGAGAACAGCCCCGTGGGTCAGTTGGTGTGGAGTCGCTCCCCTGAATCCATCCGCATATTTATTTCGCTTGTCTTCTGTAGAAAATTCCAGTAAGGCGGACTGGAACTTCGGCATTCTCATGCTGTTTTGCAGCTTCTCAACATCTGAGCAACAGTAGTGTTCGTACAGATCTTCCGGTACGTGGCTCTCCGGAATACTCTGGGGTTGAGACAGAGTTTCCAAGCAGAGCTCAAGTCCGTAGTCGCCATCTTGTCTGTCATGCAGGGCACAGTACTGCTCACAGAGTTACGCCAGCAGCCGGCCCATTGCTGAAAAATTATCCTCCAGGATTCTAGAGGCATTATCCTCAAATCTGTGTAATGCAGCCTCCAGGTCCATCTTAGAATACAAAAGTAGGCGAGAGCTCCGTAAACGGTAGGAGGGATCTTATCCTCTTTGCTTAGTTATACGGGAAGGCCCCAGAACGTGGTGCTCCTTCAATAGCTTCACAGCACAAAGTTCAAAGTTCTGCTTCTCCAAGGGCTAGCAGATGTAGTGGTCTTTAATTTCTGCATATTTTAACCAAAAAAATCTGGTCCAGAATAGATATTTGTATACCTTTAATCAAATATAGCAGGAGAGCTCCTAGCTTACACATCTGCTCCCTTTGCTGTCAGGCTCCGCCCCCCCCCCCCCGCATTGTGCAGTTTTCATTCCCTCTTTCCTGACCGGGTGTCTATCAAAGAGGAGTCATAAATATCTGTACTGTCTGGGTCATAGGAGGTGGGGAGTACCCCAGCCATTGGCGTATAAGGGTGCCGTTTTTGTGAATAAAATAAGATTGTTTTATTTTCTATAGTTCTTCGGTTATTGCACTAGCGATGGAGGATTCTGTTACTTTAGAGGGTTCTCCCTCTATTCATTTAAGAGTGATTCCGGTTTATATTGTGAGCAGGCCTTAGATCTGCCCTCTTAATTATGTTCCATATGCCTTGATAATGTGATAATTTGAAACATGTTTGATACCACTGAGCCGTCTACCTCTGAGGAGTTGTCCAGTGAGGTGCGTACCCAACATTCTTCTCTCTCTACACATGCAGTTTCCCATAGCATTGCTGATCCTCCATCTGGAGGGGGCCTTTTTTCCACCAGACGTTACTACGCAGTTCAGACGGCGATGTCTGCGGCCTTTAATGCTTTACCTTGCCCTGCCAAGCGCAACCGAAAGGTT
This sequence comes from Bombina bombina, assembly GCF_027579735.1. Lineage (NCBI taxonomy): Eukaryota > Metazoa > Chordata > Amphibia > Anura > Bombinatoridae > Bombina > Bombina bombina. The sequence continues at coordinate 795,827,575 of NC_069502.1, read as the reverse complement.
ACATATTGCACTCCTACCCAGAGTACATCAGATAATTTATTGGATTTAACTAATAAGGTTATCCGAGGATGAAGTTCTTTCTGAGACTTCAGAGTATGAACATTCTGGATCGGAGTCTGCGGAGGAACCAGACTTTAGTTTCAGGAATTTGCGCTTTCTTCTAAAGGAAGTTTTTGCGAACTTAGAGGTTCCAGAGGCCAAATTGCCTGATGAACCTTTGATTCCTAAATTGGATAGAGTTTGGGGACAGGGTGGTAACTTATCCTTCCCTGCTCCTGTTAGAAAGAATGAATAGGACAGGATTGGATTCCTTTTCCACCTCTTCTTCCTTTAAGAAATTGTTCCCGATTCTGGACTCCCAGTGCAGTTGTGGGGTTCCGTCCCTAAAAGGGATGGCGCTATCTTCACCCTTGCTAAACACACTGCTATCCCATTTCAGGATAGCTCTTCGTTTAAAGAGCCCATGGATAAAAGATGGAAACTCTTAAGAAAGAAGTTTCTCTTGTAAGGTGTATCCAGTCCACGGGTACATCCATTACTTGTGGGATATTCTCCTTCCCAACAGGAAGTTGCAAGAGGACACCCACAGCAGAGCTGTCTATATAGCTCCTCCCCTAACCCCCACCTCCAGTCATTCTCTTGCAACTCTCGACAAGATAGGAAGTATCAAGAGATATGTGGTGACAGTGTAGTGTTACCTTCAATCAAGAGTTTGTTATTTTTAAACGTTACCGGCGTTGTACTGTTTTACTCTCAGGCAGAAATTAGAAGAATAATTCTGCCTGGAGGTTGATGATCTTAGCGGTTTGTAACTAAGGTCCATTGCTGTTCTCACACATAACTGAAGAGTATGGGAAAACTTCAGTTGGGGGAACGGTCTGCAGATTACCTGCTTTGAGGTATGTTCAGTATTTTTATTTCTAGAGAGATGAATAAGTTCTAGAAAATGCTGACAGAGCCTTGTGTATTTGAGGTAAGCTAGATGCAGTGATTTAACAACGACTGGGATCATGCTTACAAAACAGGGTAATACTCATGTTTATACTCATATTACTTAGTGACAAAACGTTTTACATGTTTCATAAATAGGACGTTTTTTCTCTGAGGGAGATAAGTCTTTATTTGGGGCCTAGTTTCCACATGTCTAGTAAGATACTCCTAGGAGTATTTTCTTAAGGCCCCTCCGACATCCAGTACATGGTGGGAGGGGCCTATTTTCACGCTCTAGATGCGCAGTTTTCCTTCAGACTGAGACATCCAGCTTCCCTAGAGGAGTCCTCTGGCATCTGAGGACCATTATAAAGGGTTTATTTCTTCTCTAAATCGTATTTGAGGGCAGGTAGGAGCCTCAGCAGAGCTGTGGCAAGGTGCTCAACTGTCTTTTACCGGTGGTTGACGTTTTTTAAATCCGGTTTGGGAGCTAAGGGGTTAATCATCCATTTGGAAGTGGGTGCAATGTTGCTTTAGTCCCTTACACACACTGTAAAAATTTCGAAGACTTTACTATATTTTTACACTGTTTTGCAGTTTAAGTGCTAGTTTTTTTCTCTTAAAGGCACAGTAACGTTTTTGTTTAATTGCTGTTTCACCTTTATTAAAGTGTTTTCCATGCTTGCTTGTCTCATTACTAGTCTGTTAAACATGTCTGACATAGAGGAAACTCCTTGTTCAATATGTTTGGAAGCCATTGTGGAACCCCCTCTTAGAATGTGTACCAAATGTACTGAAATTTCTATAAACTATAAAGACCATATTATGGCGCTTAAAGATTTATCTCCAGAGGATTCTCTGACTGAAAAAAGGGAGATTATGCCATCTAGCTCTCCCCAGGTGTCAGAACCTATAACTCCCGCTCAATTGACGCCAAGTACATCTAGCGCGTCTAATTCTTTTACCTTACAGGACATGGCGGCAGTTATGAATGCTACCCTCTCAGAGGTATTGTCCAAACTGCCAGGGTTACAAGGAAAGCGAGACAGCTCTAAGGCTAGAACTAATACAGAGCTTTCTGACGCTTTAATGCCTGTGTCCGATATACCCTCACAATACTCAGAAGCCGAGGCAGGTGAGCTTCTATCTGTGGGTGACATTTCAGACTCAGGGAAGGCGTTGCTTCAGACTGATTCTGAAATGACAGCGTTTAAATTTAAGCTCGAACACCTCCGCTCTTATTGCTTAGGGAGGTTTTAGCGACTCTGGATGACTGTGAACCCATTGTAGTTCCAGAGAAATTGTGTAAGATGGACAAATACTTTGCAGTGCCTGTTTACACTGATGTTTTTCCAGTCCCTAAGAGGTTTTCGGAAATTATTACTAAGGAATGGGATAGACCAGGTGTGCCGTTCTCTCCCCCTCCTGCTTTTAAAAAGATGTTTCCCATAGATGCCGCCATACGGGACTCGTGGCAGACGGTGCCTAAGGTGGAGGGAGCAGTCTCTACCCTAGCTAAGCGTACAACTATCCCCATCGAGGACAGTTGTGCTTTCCTAGATCCTATGGATAAAAAAATTGGAGGGTCTCCTTAAGAAAAATTTTATACATCAAGGTTTTATTCTCCATCCTCTTGCATGCATTGCCCCAGTTACTGCTGCAGCGGCCTTTTGGTTTGAGTCTCTTGAGGAGGCTGTACAGGTAGAGACCCCGTTAGACGATATTCTAGACAGGATTAAAGCTCTTAAGTTAGCTAACTCCTTTATTTCTGACGCCATTTTTCATTTAACCAAGCTAGCGGCTAAGAATTCAGGTATTGCCATTCTGACGCCTAGGGCGCTATGGCAGCAGACGTTACTTCAAAATCTAAGCTTCTTAACATCCCCTTCAAGGGACAGACCCTATTCGGGCCTGGTCTGAAGGAGATCATTTCTGATATTACTGGAGGAAAAGGTCACACCCTTCCTCAGGATAGGTCCAATAAGTTAAGGACCAAACAGAATAATTTTCGTTCCTTTCGAAACTTCAAGAGTGGCGCAGCTTCAGCTTCCTCTAATACAAAACAAGAGGGAAATTTTCGCCCATTCCAAACCAGTTTGGAGACCTAACCAGGTTTGGAACAAGGGGAAGCAGGCCAAAAAACCTGCTGCTGCCTCTAAGACAGCATGAAGGAGTAGCCCCCGATCCGGGACCGGATCTAGTAGGGGGCAGACTTTCTCTCTTCGTTCAGGCTTGGGCAAGAGACGTCCAGGATCCCTGGGCACTAGAGATTGTTTCCCAGGGATATCTTCTGGAATTCAAAGGTTCATCTCCAAAGAGGAGATTTCACCTCTCACAACTATTTGCAAACCAGATAAAGAGAGAGGCATTCTTACGTTGCGTTCAAGACCTACTGGTTATGGGAGTGATCCACCCAGTTCCAAGGGAGGAACAGGGGCAAGGTTTCTATTTAAACCTGTTTATAGTTCCCAAAAAAGAGGGAACGGTCAGACCGATCTTGGATCTCAAGATCCTAAACAAATTTCTCAGGGTCCCATCTTTCAAGATGGAGACAATCCGAACCATCCTCCCTATGATCCAGGAGGGTCAATATATGACTACCGTGGACTTAAAGGATGCTTATCTCCACATTCCGATTCACAGAGGTAATCATCAGTTCCTCAGGTTCGCCTTCCTAGACAGGCATTACCAGTTTGTGGCTCTTCCCTTCGGATTAGCCACGGCGCCAAGAATCTTTACAAAGGTTCTAGGGTCTCTACTGGCGGTTCTAAGGCCACGGCGCATAGCGGTGGCTCCTTACCTAGACGACATCCTGATCCAGGCGTCGACTTTTCAAATCGCCAAGTCCCATACGGACATTGTTCTGGCCTTTCTGAGGTCTCACGGGTGGAAGGTGAACAGAGAAAAGAGTTCACTCTCTCCTCTCACAAGAGATTCCTTCCTAGGAACTCTGATAGATTCGGTAGAAATGAAAATTTTTCTGACGGAGGTCAGGATATCAAAACTTCTAACTTCTTGCCGGGCTCTTCATTCCACTTCTCGGCCGTCAGTAGCTCGGTGTATGGAAATGATCGGCCTAATGGTAGCGGCAATGGACATAGTTCCGTTTGCCCGCCTACATCTCAGACCACTGCAACTTTGCATGCTCAATCAGTGGGATGGGGACTACACAGATTTGTCTCCTCTGTTAAATCTGGATCAAGAGACCAGGGATTCTCTTCTCTGGTGGTTATCTCGGGTCCATCTGTCCAGGGGAATGAGTTTCCGCAGGCCAGAGTGGACTATAGTGATGACAGATGCCAGCATTCTGGGCTGGGGCGCAGTCTGGAATTCCCTGAAGGCTCAGGGTTTGTGGACTCAGGAGGAGGCCCTCCTTCCGATGAACATTCTGGAGCTAAGAGCGATATTCAATGCTCTTCAGGCTTGGCCTCAACTAGTTGCGGTCAGATTCTTCAGATTTCAGTCGGACAATATCACGACTGTAGCCTATATCAACCATTAGGGGGGAACAAGGAGTCCCCTGGCAATGATGGAGGTTTCCAAGATAATTCTATGGGCAGAGGTTCACTCTTGCCATCTCTCAGCTATCCATATCCCAGGAGTAGAGAACTGGAAGGCGGATTTTCTAAGTCGGCAGACTTTTCATCTGGGGGAGTGGGAGCTCCATCCGGAGGTATTTGCCCAGCTGATTCAACTATGGGGCAAACCAGAACTGGATCTGATGGCGTCTCGTCAGAACGCCAAGCTTCCTCGTTACGGGTCCAGGTCAAGAGATCCCCAGGCAACGCTGATAGATGCTCTAGCAGTGCCCTGATCCTTCAGCCTGGCTTATGTGTTTCCACCATTTCCTCTCCTCCCTCGTCTGATTGCCAAGATCAAGCAGGAGAGAGCTTAGGTGATTTTGATAGCACCTGCGTGGCTACGCAGGACTTGGTATGCAGATCTGGTGGGCATGTCATCCTTTCCACCATGGACTCTGCCACTGAGGCAAGACCTTCTACTCCAAGGTCCATTCAATCATCCAAATCTAGTTTCTCTGCATCTGACTGCTTGGAGATTGAACCCTTGATTTTATCAAAACGTGGTTTCTCCGAGTCGGTCATTGATACCTTGATTCAGGCTCGAAAGCCTGTCACCAGGAAAATCTATCATAAGATATGGTGTAAATATCTTCATCGGTGTGAATCCAAGGGTTACTCGTGGAGTAAGGTCAGGATTCCTAGGATACTATCCTTTCTCCAAGAAGGATTGGAAAAGGGATTATCGGCTAGTTCCTTAAAGGGACAGATTTCTGCTCTGTCTATTCTTTTGCACAAGCGTCTGGCTGATGTTCCAGACGTTCAGGTGTTTTGTCAGGCTTTGGTTAGAATCAGGCCTGTGTTTAAACCTGTTGCTCTGCCATGGAGTTTAAATTTATTTCTTCAAGTTCTTCAAGGGGTTCCGTTTGAACCCTTGCATTCCATAGATATCAAGCTTTTATCTTGGAAAGTTCTGTTTTTAGTAGCTATCTCTTCGGCTCGAAGAGTTTCAGAGTTATCTGCCTTACAGTTTGATTCCCCTTATCTGATCTTCCATGCAGATAAGGTAGTTTTGCGTACCAAACCTGGGTTTCTTCCTAAGGTAGTATCTAATAGGAATATCAATCAGGAAATTGTTGTTCCGTCACTGTGTCCTAATCCTTCTTCAAAGAAGGAACGTCTGTTACACAATCTTGACGTGGTTCGTGCTTTAAAGTTTTATTTACAAGCTACTAAGGATTTTCGTCAAACATCTGCATTGTTTGTTGTCTACTCTGGAAAGAGAAGAGGCCAAAAGGCTTCAGCAACTTCTCTTTCTTTTTGGCTGAGAAGCATAATCCGTTTAGCTTATGAGACTGCTGGCCAGCAGCCTCCTGAAAGAATTACAGCTCATTCTACTAGAGTGGTAGCTTCCACATGGGCTTTTAAACATGAGGCCTCTGTTGAACAGATTTGTAAGGCGGCGACTTGGTCTTCGCTTCATACTTTTTCTAAATTCTACAAATTTGATACTTTTGCTTCCTCGGGGGCTATTTTTAGGAGAAAGGTCTTACAGGCAGTGGTGCCTTCCGTTTAAGTGCCTGCCTTGTCCCTCCCTTCATCCGTGTCCTAAAGCTTTGGTATTGGTATCCCACAAGTAATGGATGAACCCATGGACTGGATACACCTTACAAGAGAAAACATTTATGCTTACCTGATAAATTTCTTTCTCTTGTGGTGTATCCAGTCCACGGCCCGCCCTGTCACTTTAAGGCAGGTGTTTTTATTTTTTAAACTACAGTCACCACTTTACCCTATAGTTTCTCCTTTTTCTTGTCTTCGGTCGAATGACTGGAGGTGGGGGTTAGGGGAGTAGCTATATAGACAGCTATGCTGTGGGTGTCCTCTTGCAACTTCCTGTTGGAAAGGAGAATATCCCACAAGTAATGGATGAACCCGTGGACTGGATACACCACAAGAGAGAAATTTATCAGGTAAGCATAAATTTTGTTTTCAACATACAGGATATTTGTTTCAACCAGCGGCGGCTGTTGCCGCGGTTGCTGGAGAAACTACCTACAGGTGTGACTCCTTATAGGATTTGATGGGGGTGGAGAGGTCCCCTCGACATTATTCAGGAAAGAATTATGGATTATGGCCTTGAGGGTTGCTAATTCTTTTATCTGCAATGCTATTAAGCAGATTATTCGCCTGAATGCTAAGGCTTCATCTTTTCTGCTCAGGCCCGTTGGGCTCTGGCTAACGTCATGATCTGTGGATATGACTTCTAAGTCTAGACTTCTTTCCCTCCCCTTTAAGGGAAAGATTTCTCTTGTGAGATGTATCAAGTCCACGGATTCATCCTTACTTGTGGGATATTCTCCTCCCCTACAGGAAGTGGTAGAGAGAGCACCCAGAGCAGAGCTGCCTATATAGCTCCCCCCTTAGCTCCACCCCCAGTCATTTTCTCTGTCTGCTTAACTGCTAGGAAGTGCAAAGAGGAGTGTGGTGACAAAAATGTTAGGTTTTTATTTTCTCAAGCAAAAGTTTGTTATTTTTAAATGGTACCGGTGTGTACTATTTACTCTCTGGCAGAAAAGGGATGAAGATTTCTGCAAGGAGGATGATGATCTTAGCATTTTGTAACTAAGATCCACTGCTGTTCTCACTAGGGCTGAAGAGTACAGGAAAACTTCAGTTGGGGGTACAGTTTGCAGGCTAAACTGCATTAAGGTATGTTCAGTCTATTTTTTTCTATACAGACTATGTTATTTCTAGAAAAGGCTGGCAATATCCCCATGAGGGAAGGGTAAGCTGTATTCAGACACTTGGATAGGAATTTCAGATTCCATGAAGGGCTCATTAGTTACTGATGACACTGTTTGGTAAAAACGTTTTTGTTTATTCAGTGAATGATGCAATTATAACGTTTTTTTGAAGGGACTAAAGTCATTGTGGCTTGTTTTTGAGTTTTCTAACCCACATGGTTAATTTAGAGACACTAAAGGCCTCAAATCATTGAGTGAGGTGGGAGGGGCCTATTTTCGTGCCTCGGTTGTGCAGTTTCTTTTCCTCTGAGACTTCTAACTGCTTCTCCAGAGGTTCCTGCCGTGTTTGAGGGCTGTAAAAGAAGTTTTTGTCCCCACAAATTGTTCTGAAGGGCAGGTAGGAGCCACAGCAGAACTGTGGCAAAGTGCTGAAAGTCTTTTTTACTGGTTTTGATGTTTTTTCAATCCGATTTTGCCATTAAGGGATTAATTGTTTATTTGCATAGCTGTGCAAAGTTACTAAGGCTATATGATACTACTGTAAAAATTTCGTTATGTTTACTGCTTTTTTATACTGTTTAGCAGAATTTGTGCAGCTTTTTTTCCTCTTAAAGGCACAGTACCGTTTTATTTTATTTACATTACTAGCCTGTTTAACATGTCTGACACCAAGGAAAATCCTTGTTCAATATGTTTGGAAGTCATTGTGGTACCCCCTCTTAGAATGTGTCCCAATTGTACTGATATGTCCATAAACTATAAAGAACATATATTAGCACTTAAAAATAGAGCAATAGATGATTCTCAGTCAGCAGTAAATGAGGGTTTAGCATCTAGCTCTCCCCAAATGTCACAACCAGTAACGCCCGCACAAGTGACGCCAAGTACCTCTAGTGCGTCAAATTCATTTATTTTACAAGACATGGCCACAGTTATGAATACAACCCTCACAGAGGTTTTATCCTGACTGCCTGGTTTTCAAGGAAAGTGGGACAGCTCTGGGTTAAGGAAAAATGCTGAGCAGTCTGACGCTTTAGTAGTCGTATCTGATATGCCCTCACAATGCTCTGAGGTAGGGGTGAGGGAGGGATTTGTTATCTGAGGGAAGAATTTCTGATTCAGGAAAGACGGTTCCTCAGACAGATTCTGATATGACGGCCTTTAAATTTAAGCTTGAACACCTCCGCTTATTGCTCAGGGAGGTATTAGCGGCTCTAGGTGATTGTGACCCTATAGTGGTCCCAGAGAAATTGTGTAAGATGGATAAATACTTAGAGGTTCCTGTTTACACTGATGTTTTTTTCCAGTCCCTAAGAGGATTGTCAATATTATTGCTAAGGAGTGGGATAGACCAGGTATTCCGTTCATTCCCCCTCCTGTTTTTAAGAAAATGTTTCCCATATCTGACACCATGCGGGACTCGTGGCAGACAGTTCCTAAGGTGGAGGGAGCTATTTCTACTCTGTCTAAGCGTACAACTATACCTATTGAAGTCAGTTGTGCTTTCAAAGATCCTGTGGATAAAAAATTAGAGGGTCTCCTGAAGAAAATTTTTGTTCTTCAAGGTTTTCTTCTTCAACCTATTGCGTGCATTGTTCCTGCAACTACTGCAGCTGCTTTCTGGTTTGAGGCTCTAGAAGAGGCTCTTCAGATGGAGACTCCATTAGAAGAAATTTTGGACAGAATTAAGGCCCTTAAATTGGCTAATTCTTTTATTATAGATGCCGCTTTTCAACTGGCTAAATTAGCGGCAAAGAATTCAGGTTTTGCCATTTTAGCACGCTGGGCGTTATGGCTTAAATCTTGGTCTGCTGATGTGTTATCTAAAACTAAACTTTTGAACATCCCTTTCAAAGGAAAGACCTTATTCGGGCCTGAACTGAAAGAGATTATTTCAGACATCACTGGAGGGAAAGGTCATGCCCTCCCTCAGGATAGATCAAATAAGATGAGGACCAAACAAAATAATTTTCATTCCTTTTGGAATTTCAAGAGTGGTCCCGCTTCAGCTTCCTCTGCTGCCAAGCAAGAGGGGAATTTTGCCCAATCCAAGTCAGTCTGGAGACCTAACCAGGAACAAGGGTAAACAGGCCAAGAAGCCTGCAGCTGCCTCTAAGACAGCATGAAGGGGTAGCCCCCGATCCAGGACCGCATCTAGTAGGGGGCAGACTCTCTCTCTCTTCGCTCAGGCTTGGGCAAGAGATGTTCACGATCCCTGGGTTTTAGAAATTGTGTCCCAGGGATATTTTCTGGAATTCAAAGGCTCTCTTCCAAGGGGGACTTTTCACATTTCTTGATTGTCTGTAAACAGACAAACAGAGAGGCGTTCTTACGCTGTGTAGAAGACCTACATACCATGGGGGTGATCTGCCCAGTCCCAAAAGAGGAACAGGGGCTAGGTTTTTACTCAAACCGGTTTGTGGTTTCCAAAAAAGAGGGAACTTTCAGATCAATCTTGGATCTCAACATTCTAAACAAGTTCCTCAAAGTTCCATCATTCAAGATGGAGACTATTCGGTCTATTCTACCTCTGATCCAGGAGGGTCAATATATGACCACCGTGGACTTAAAGGATGCGTATCTACACATCCCTATTCACAGAATTTTCACAAGGGTGCTAGGGTCCATTCTGGCGGTTCTACGACCACGGGGCATAGCAGTGGCGCCTTATCTAGATGACAACTTATTTCAGGCGTCAACTTTCCAGCTATCCAAGTCTCACACGGACATTGTGTGAGACATTCTGAGATCTCACGGGTGGACGGTGAACATAAAAAAGAGTTCTCTCTTCCCTCTTATAAGAGTTTCCTTCCTAGGGACTCTGATAGACTCGGTAGAAATGAAAATATTTCTGATGGCGGTCAGAAAATCAAAGCTCTTAACCACTTGCCGAGCTATTCATTCCATTCCTCGGCCATCAGTGGCTCAGTATATGGAGGTAATCGGACTCATGGTAGCGACAATGGACATAGTTCCTTTTGCCCGCCTACACCTCAGACCACTACATCTATGCATGCTCAAACAGTGGAATGGGGATTATGCAGATTTGTCTCCTCAACTGCATCTGGACCAGGAGACCAGAGATTCTCTTCTCTGGTGGTTGTCTCAGGACCACCTGTCTCAGGGAATGTGTTTCTGCAGGCCAGAGTGGCTCATTGTAACGACAGATACCAGCCTGCTAGGCTGGGATGCAGTCTGGAACTCCCTGAAAGCACAGGGCTTATGGTCTCGGGAGGAATCTCTTCTCCCGATAAATATTCTAGAACTGAGAGCGATATTCAATGTGCTTCAGGCGTGGCCTCAGCTTGCTGCGGCCAAATTCATCAGGTTTCAGTCGGACAACATCACAACTGTAGCTTATATCAATCATCAAGGAGGAACAAGGAGTTCTCTAGCGATAATGGAGGTAACCAAAATAATTTGATGGGCAGAGGATCACTCTTGCCATCTCTCAGCAATCCAAATCCCAGGAGTAGAGAACTGGGAGGCGGATTTCCTAAGTCGTTAGACTTTTCATCTGGGGGAGTGGGAACTTCATCCGGAGGTATTTGCCCAGCTGATTCAGCTATGGGGCACACCAGAATTTGATCTGATGGCGTCCCGTCAGAATGCCAAACTTTCTCGTTACGGGTCCAGGTCCCGGGATCCCAGGCGGTACTGATAGATGCTCTAGCAGTGCCTTGGTCCTTCAATCTGGCCTATGTATTTCCTCTCCTTCTACGTCTTGTTGCCAGAATAAAGCAGGAGAGAGCTTTGGTGATTCTGATAACACCTGCGTGGCCACGCAGGACTTGGTATGCAGACCTAGTGGACATGTCCTCGGTTCTACCATGGACTCTGCCAATGAGGCAGGACCTTCTAATCCAAGGTCTGTTCACGCATCCAAATCTAATTTCTCTGCGTCTGACTGCTTGGAGATTGAACGCCTGATTCTATCAAAGCGTGGTTTCTCTGAGTCGGTCATTGATACCCTGATTCAGGCTAGAAAGCCTGTCACCAGGAAGATCTATCATAAGATTTGGCTCAAATATCTTTATTGGTGTGATTCCAAAGGTTACTCGTGGAGTAAGATTAGGATTCCTAGAATATTGTCTTTTCTCCAAGAAGGTTTGGAGAAGGGATTATCAGCAAGTTCCTTATAAGGACAAATATCTTCTTTGTCTATTCTTCTACACAAACGTCTGGCAGATGTCCCAGACGTTCGAGCATTTAGTCAGGCTTTGGTCAGAATCAAGCCTGTATTTAAACCTGTTGCTCTGCTATGGAGCCTAAATTTAGTTCTTAAAGTTCTTCAAGGGGTTCCGTTTGAACATATGCATTCCATGGATATTAAGCTTCTATCTTGGAAAGTTTTGTTTGTAGTAGCTATCTCTTCGGCTCGAAGAGTTTCTGAGCTATATGCTTTACAGTGTGATTCCCCTTATCTTATTTTCCATGCAGATAAGGTGGTTTTGCGTACCAAAACCTGGGTTTCTTCCTAAGGTTGTTTCTTATAAGAATATCAATCAAGAGATTGTTGTTCCTTCACTGTGTCCTAATCCTTCTTCAAAGAAGGAACGTCTGTTGCACAATCTTTATGTGGTTCGTGCTTTAAAGTTCTACTTGCAAGCAAGATTTCCGTCAAACATCTTCATTGTTTGTTGTTTATTCTGGTAAGAGGAGAGGTCAGAAGGCTACGGCTACCTCTCTTTCCTTTTGGCTGAAAAGCATCATCCGTTTGGCTTATGAGACTGCTGGCCAACAGTCTCCTGAAAGAATTACTGCTCATTCTACTAGAGCTTTGGCTTCCACATGGCTTTTAAAAATGAGGCTTCTGTTGAACAGATTTGTAAAGCGGCGACTTTTTAAAATTTTTCCAAATTTGATACTTTTGCTTCTTCGGAGGCTATTTTTCGGAGAAAGGTTCTTACAAGCAGTGGTGCCTTCCGTTTAAGGCCCCTGTCTTGTCCCTCCCTTCATCCGTGTCCTAAAGCTTTGGTAATGGTATCCCACAAGTAAGGATGAATCAGTGGACTCGATACATCTTACAAGAGAAAACATAATTTCTTTCATGTAATTAGCAAGAGTCCATGAGCTAGTGACGTATGGGATATACATTCCTACCAGGAGGGGCAAAGTTTTCCAAACCTCAAAATGCCTATAAATACACCCCTCACCACACCCACAATTCAGTTTTACAAACTTTGCCTCCCGTGGAGGTGGTGAAGTAAGTTTGTGCTAGATTCTTCGTTGATATGCGCTTCGCAGCAGGCTGGAGCCCGGTTTTCCTCTCAGAGTGCAGTGAATGTCAGAGGGATGTGAAGAGAGTATTGCCTATTTGAATACCATGGTCTCCTTCTACGGGATCTATTTCGCAGGTTCTCTGTTATCGGTCGTAGAGATTTCTTCTCCTACCTCCCTTTTCAGATCGACGATATACTCTTATATACCATTACCTCTACTGATTCTCGTTTCAGTACTGGTTTGGCTATCTACTATATGTAGATGAGTGTCTTGGGGTAAGTAAGTCTTATTTTATTATGACACTCTTAAGCTATGGTTGGGCACTTTATTTATAAAGTTCTAAATATATGTGTTGAAACTTATATTTGCCATGATTCAGGGTAATCAGTATTCCTTATTTCAGACAGTCAGTTTCATTATTTGGGATAATGCATATGAATGATTATTTTTCCTTACCTTAAAAGTTTTTCAATTGACTTTTTTTCCCTGAGTGCTGTTAGGCTCGTGGGGGCTGAAAATGCTTCAATTTATTGCGTCATTTATGGCGCGGACTTTTTTGGCGCAAAAATGTTGTCATTTCTGGCGCCCTAATTGACGCCGTAAGTTGTTCGTGGTTGGGTAATTTTTTTGACGTTTTTTGTGTTCAGACGGTTTTTTTGCGCCAAAAATGTGGGCGTTATTTTTTTCGTCGTCACCGGATGTGGCGTCATACTTAGCGCCAAAAAATATAGGCGTTGTACTTAGCGCCAATAATGTGGGCGACATTTTTGGCGCCAAAAATGTGGGTGTCATTCTTGTCTCCACCTTTTTTTCACATTATTTCAGTCTCATTTTTCATTGCTTCTGGTTGCTAGAGGCTTGTTTATTGGCATTTTTTCCCATTCCTGAAACTGTCATTTAAGGAATTTGATAAATTTTGCTTTATATGTTGTTTTTTCTTTTACATATTGCAAGATGTCTCAAATTGACCCTGGATCAGAATCTACTTCTGGAAAGATGCTGCCTGATGCTGGTTCTACCAAAGTTAAGTGCATTTGTTGTAAACTTGTGGTAACTGTTCCTCCAGCTGTAGTTTGTGATTAATGTCATGATAAACTTGCTAATGCAGATAGTATTTCCATTAGTAATAATCCATTACCTGTTGTTGTTCCCTCAACATCTAATGCTCAGGATGTTCCTGTTAATGTAAAAGAATTTGTTTCTAAATCTATTAGGAAGGCTCTGTCTATTATTCCTCCTTCCAGTAAACGTAAAAGGTCTTTTAAAACTTCTCATATTTCAGATGAATTTTTAAGTGACCGTCATCATTCTGACTTGTCTGTTTCTGATGAGGATTTATCTGGTTCAGAAGATTCTGTCTCAGATATTGACACTGATTAATCTTCATATTTATTTAAAATGGAATTTATTCGTTCTTTACTTAAGAAGTGTTAATCGCATTAGATATGGAGGAGTCTAGTCCTCTTGATACTAAATCTACTAAGCGTTTAAATTCGGTTTTCAAACCTCATATAGTTATTCCAGAAGTTTTTCCTGTCCCTGATGCTATTTCTGAAGTAATTTCTAGGGAATGGAATAATCTGGGTACTTCATTTACTCCTTCTCAAAGGTTTAAGAAATTGTACCCTGTGCCATCTGATAGATTAGAGTTTTGGGACAAAATCCCTAAAGTTGATGGGGCTATCTCTACTCTTGCTAAACGTACTACTATTCCTACGGCGGATAGTACTTCCTTTAAGGATCCTTTAGATAGGAAGCTTGAATCCTTTCTAAGGAGAGCTTATTTATGTTCAGGTAATCTTCTTAGACCTGCTATTTCTTTGGCTGATGTTGCTGCTGCTTCCACTTTCTGGTTGGAGGCTTTAGCGCAACAAGTGTCAGACCATAATACTCATAGTATTGTTAAACTTCTTCAACATGCTAATAACTTTATTTGTGATGCCATCTTTGATATCATTAGAATTGATGTCAGGTATATGTCTTTAGCTATTTTAGCTAGAAGAGCTTTATGGCTTAAAACTTGGAATGCAGATATGACTTCTAAGTCAACTTTGCTTTCTCTTTCTTTCCAAGGTAATAAATTATTTGGTTCTCAGTTGGATTCTATTATTTCAACTGTTACTGGGGGGAAAGGAACTTCTTTGATTCAGGACAAAAAATCTAAAGGTAAATACAGGGCTGCTAATCGTTTTCGTTCCTTTCGTCAGAATAAGGAACAGAAGCCTGACCCTTCCCCTAAAGGAACGGTTTCCGTTTGGAAACCTTCTCCAGTCTGGAATAAATCCAAGCCTTTTAGAAAGTCAAAGCCAGCTCCCAAGTCCACATGAAGGTGCGGCCCTCATTCCAGCACAGCTGGTAGGGGGCAGGTTACGATTTTTCAAAGATATTTGGATCAATTCGATTCACAGTCTTTGGATTCAGAACATTGTTTCACAAGGGTACAGAATAGGTTTCAAGGTAAGGCTGCCTGCAAGAAGATTTTTTCTCTCTCGCATTCCAATAAACCCAGTGAAGGCTCAGGCGCTTCTGAAATGTGTTTCAGATCTAGAGTTGGCTGGGTTAATTGTGCCAGTTCCGGTTCTGGAACGGGGTCTGGGGTTTTACTCAAATCTATTCATTGTACCAAAGAAGGAGAATTCCTTGAGACCAGTTCTGGATCTAAAAATATTGAATCGTTATGTAAGGATACCAACATTCAAAATGGTAACTTTAAGGACTATTCTGCCTTTTGTTCAGCAAGGGCATTATATGTCCACAATAGATTTACAGGATGCATATCTTCATATTCCAATTCATCCAGATCACTATCAGTTTCTGAAATTCTCTTTTCTAGACAAGCATTACCAGTTTGTGGCCCTTCCGTTTGGCCTAGCAACAGCTCCAAGGATCTTTTCAAAGGTTCTCGGTGCCCTTCTCTCTGTAATCAGAGAACAGGGTATTGCGGTATTTCCTTATTTGACGATATCTTGGTACTTGCTCAGTCTTCACATTCTGCAGAATCTCATACGAATCAACTGTCATTTCTTCAAAGACATGGTTGGAGGATCAATTTACCAAAGAGTTCGTTGATTCCTCAGACAAAGGTAACCTTTTTGGGTTTTCAAATAGATTCAGTGTCCATGACCTTGTCTCTAACAGAAAAGAGACGTCTGAAATTGGTTTCAGCCTGTCGAAACCTTCAGTCTCAATCATTCCCTTTGGTAGCTTTGTGCATGGAAATTCTAGGTTTCAAGACTGCTGCATCGGACGCGATCCCCTTTGCTCGTTTTCACATGCGACCTCTTCAGCTTTGTATGCTGAACCAGTGGTGCAGGGATTATACAAAGATATCACAATTAATATCCTTAAATCCCAATGTACGACACTCTCTGACGTGGTGGATAGATCACCATCGTTTAGTCCAAGGGGCTTCTTTTGTTCGTCCAACCTGGACTGTGATCTCAACAGATGCGAGTCAGATTGGGGAGCTGTATGGGGATCTCTGACAGCGCAGGGGGTTTGGGAATCTCAGGAGGCGAGATTACCAATCAACATTTTGGAACTCCATGCGATTTTCAGAGCTCTTCAGTCCTGGCCTCTTCTGAAGAGAGAATTGTTTATTTGTTTTCAGACAGACAATGTCACAACATCAAGGGGGGACTCACAGTCCTCAGGCTATGAAAGAAGTATCTCGGATACTTGTATGGGCGGAATCCAGCTCCTGTCTAATCTCTGCGGTTCACATCCCAGGTGTAGACAATTGGGAAGCGGATTATCTCAGTCGCCAGACATTACATCTGGGCGAATGGTCTCTTCACCCAGAGGTATTTCTTCAGATTGTTCAAATCTGGGGACTTCCAGAAATAGATCTGATGGCCTCTCATCTAAACAAGAAACTTCCCAGGTATCTGTCCAGATCCAGGGATCCTCAGGCGGAGGCAGTGGACGCATTGTCGCTTCCTTGGAATTATCATCCTGCCTATATCTTTCCGCCTCTAGTTCTTCTTCCAAAAGTGATTTCCAAAATTCTAATGGAACGTTCATTTGTACTGCTGGTGGCTCCAGCATGGCCTCACAGGTTTTGGTATGCGGATCTCATTCGGATGGCCAGTTGCCAACCTTGGACTCTTCTGTTAAGACCAGACCTTCTATCTCAAGGCCCTTTTTTCCATCAGGATCTCAAATCATTAAATTTGAAGGTATGGAAATTGAACTCTTGATTCTTAGTCATAGAGGTTTCTCTGACTCAGTAATTAATACTATGTTACAGGCTCGTAAATCTGTGTCTAGGAAGATTTATTATAGAGTCTGGAAGACTTACATTTCTTGGTGTTCTTTTCATAAATTCTCCTGGCATTCTTTTAGAATTCCTAGAATTTTACAGTTTCTTCAGTATGGTTTGGATAAAGGTTTGTCTGCAAGTTCCTTGAAAGGACAAATCTCTGCTCTTTCTGTTCTTTTTCACAGAAAGATTGCTAATCATCCTGATATTCATTGTTTTGTACAGGCTTTGGTTCGTGTCAAACCTGTCATTAAGTCAATCTCTCCTCCTTGGAGTCTTAATTTGGTTCTGAGGGCTTTACAAGCTCCTCCTTTTGAGCCTATGCATTCTCTGGATATTAAATTACTTTCTTGGAAAGTTCTGTTCCTTTTGGCCATCTCTTCTGCTAGAATAGTTTCTGAGTTATCTGCTCTTTCTTGTGAATCTCCTTTTCTGATTTTTCATCAGGATAAGGCGGTGTTGCGGACTTCATTTAAATTTTTACCTAAGGTTGTGAATTCTAACAACATTAGTAGTAGAGCTGCGCATCTTCACCTGTCTCACGATTCGATTACGATTATCATCGTAACGATTCGATACGATTCGATTCTACGATGCATCGCGATGACTGCACTATTTCTGTCCAATTTTTAAATTTTTCAGAAAAAAAAATTCAAGAAGTCAAAGTATTGAAATAAACTCTTTTTCTTCTGTTATGTGTGATCAGTCCACGGGTCATCATTACTTCTGGGATATTATCTGCTCCCCTACAGGAAGTGCAAGAGGATTCACCCAGCAGAGTTGCTATATAGCTCCTCCCCTCTACGTCACCTCCAGTCATTCTCTTGCACCCAAAGACTAGATAGGAGGTGTGAGAGGACTATGGTGATTATACTTAGTTTTTATAACTTCAATCAAAAGTTTGTTATTTTACAATAGCACCGGAGCGTGTTATTACTTCTCTGGCAGAGTTTGAAGAAGAATCTACCAGAGTTTTTTATTATGATTTTAACCGGAGTAGTTAAGATCATATTGCTGTTTCTCGGCCATCTGAGGGAGGTAAAAGCTTCAGATCAGGGGACAGCGGGCAGTTGAATCTGCATTGAGGTATGTAGCAGTTTTTATTTTCTGAATGGAATTGATGAGAAAATCCTGCTATACCGATATAATGACATGTATGTATACTCTACACTTCAGTATTCTGGGGATGGTATTTCACCGGAATTACTCTGTAAAAGTACATTAAACCTTTTAATAGGTATTTAATTCATGTTAAACATTTTTGCTGGAATGTAGAATCGTTTGCATTTCTGAGGTACTGAGTGAATAAATATTTGGGCATTATTTTTTCCACTTGGCAGTCTGCTTGTTTTGATTATGACAGTTTCGTTTCTCTCTCACTGCTGTGTGTGAGGGGGAGGGGCCGTTTTTTGGCGCTCTTTGCTACGCATCAAAAAATTTTCAGTCAGTTACACTTATATTTTCTGCATGATCCGGTTCATCTTTGACAGAACTCTGGGGTCTTCAAACTTCTTTGAAGGGAAGTAGATTCTCTCAGCAGAGCTGTGAGATTTAATAGTGACTGTGATTTAAAACGTTGCTCTGTAATTTTTATGTTTAAAATTTAATTAGTGTTATTTTACTAATGGGAACAAACCTTTGCTAAAAAGTTGTGTTGTTTGTTAAGAGTGATGCTATAACTGTTTTTCAGTTCATTATTTCAACTGTCATTTAATCGTTTAGTGTTTTTGAGGCACAATACGTTTTTATTAAATAAACTTGTAACCGAGTTGCATGTTTCTTGCTAGTGTGTTAAACATGTCTGATTCAGAGGAAGATACCTGTGTCATTTGTTCCAATGCCAAGGTGGAGCCCAATAGAAATTTATGTACTAGCTGTATTGATGCTACCTTAAATAAAAGCCAATCTGTACAAATTGAACAAATTTCACCAAACAGCGAGGGGAGAGTTATGCCGACTAACTCGCCTCACGTGTCAGTACCTGCATCTCCCGCCCGGGAGGTGCGTGATGTTATGGCGCCTAGTACATCTGGGCAGCCATTACAGATAACATTACAAGATATGGCTACTGTTATGACTGAAGTTTTGGCTAAATTACCAGAACTAAGAGGCAAGCGTGATCACTCTGGGGTGAGAACAGAGTGCGCTGATAATTCTAGGGCCATGTCTGATACTGCGTCACAGCTTGCAGAGCATGAGGACGGAGAGCTTCATTCTGTAGGTGACGGTTCTGATCCAAACAGATTGGATTCAGATATTTCAAATTTTAAGTTTAAATTGGAAAACCTCCGTGTATTACTAGGGGAGGTCTTAGCAGCTCTCAACGATTGTAACGCTGTTGCAATACCAGAGAAAATGTGTAGGTTGGATAAATACTTTGCGGTACCGGCGAGTACTGACGTTTTTCCTATACCTAAGAGATTAACTGAAATTGTTACTAAGGAGTGGGACAGACCCGGTGTGCCGTTCTCACCCCCTCCAATATTTAGAAAGATGTTTCCTATAGACGCCACCACACGGGACTTATGGCAAACGGTCCCTAAGGTGGAGGGAGCAGTTTCTACTTTAGCTAAGCGTACCACTATCCCGGTGGAGGATAGCTGTGCTTTTTCAGATCCTATGGATAAAAAATTAGAGGGTTACCTTAAGAAAATGTTTGTTCAACAAGGTTTTATATTGCAACCCCTTGCATGCATCGCGCCGATCTCGGCTGCGGCAGCATTTTGGATTGAGTCTCTAGAAGAGAACCTCAGTTCAGCTACGCTGGACGACATTACGGACAGGCTTAGAGTCCTTAAACTAGCTAATTCATTCATTTCGGAGGCCGTAGTACATTTAACCAAACTTACGGCTAAGAATTCAGGATTCGCCATTCAGGCACGCAGGGCGCTGTGGCTAAAATCCTGGTCGGCTGATGTAACTTCTAAGTCCAAATTACTTAATATACCTTTCAAGGGGCAAACTTTATTTGGGCCCGGTTTGAAAGAAATTATTGCTGACATTACAGGAGGTAAGGGCCACGCTCTACCTCAAGACAAAGCCAAAGCTAAGGCTAGACAGTCTAATTTTCGTCCCTTTCGGAATTTCAAAGCAGGAGCAGCGCCACCCTCCACTGCTCCAAAACAGGGAGGAACTGTTGCTCGTTACAGACAAGGCTGGAAGCCTAACCAGTCCTGGAACAAGGGCAAGCAGGCCAGTAAACCTGCTGCTGCCTCAAAGACAGCATGAACCGAGGGCCCCCGATCCGGGACCGGATCTAGTGGGGGGCAGACTCTCTCTCTTCGCCCAGGCTTGGGCAAGAGATGTCCAGGATCCCTGGGCGCTAGAGATCATATCTCAGGGATACCTTCTAGACTTCAAATTATCTCCTCCAAGAGGGAGATTTCATCTGTCAAGGTTGTCAACAAACCAAATAAAGAAAGACGCGTTTCTACGCTGTGTACAAGATCTATTATTAATGGGAGTGATCCATCCGGTTCCGCGGTCGGAACAGGGACAAGGGTTTTACTCAAACCTGTTTGTGGTTCCCAAAAAAGAGGGAACTTTCAGGCCAATCTTGGATTTAAAGATCCTAAAAAAAAATTCCTAAGAGTTCCATCGTTCAAAATGGAAACTATTCGGACAATCTTACCCATGATCCAAAAGGGTCAGTACATGACCACAGTGGATTTAAAGGATGCTTACCTTCACATACCGATTCACAAAGATCATTACCGGTATCTAAGGTTTGCCTTCTTAGACAGGCATTACCAGTTTGTAGCCCTTCCATTCGGATTGGCTACGGCTCCAAGAATCTTCACAAAGGTTCTGGGTGCCCTTCTAGCGGTTCTGAGACCGCGAGGAATTTCGGTAGCTCCGTACCTAGACGACATTCTGATACAAGCTTCAAGCTTTCAAACTGCCAAGTCTCATACAGAGTTAGTTCTGGCATTTCTAAGGTCGCATGGCTGGAAAGTGAACGAAAAGAAGAGTTCTCTCTTGCCTCTCACAAGAGTTCCATTCTTGGGGACTCTTATAGATTCTGTAGAAATGAAGATTTATCTGACAGAGGACAGATTAACAAAGCTTCTAAATGCATGCCGTGTCCTTCATTCCATTCAACTCCCGTCAGTAGCTCAATGCATGGAGGTGATCGGCTTAATGGTAGCAGCAATGGACATAGTACCCTTTGCACGTCTACATCTCAGACCGCTGCAATTGTGCATGCTGAGTCAGTGGAATGGGGATTACTCAGATTTGTCCCCCACTCTGAATCTGGATCAAGAGACCAGAAACTCTCTTCTATGGTGGCTTTCTCGGCCACATCTGTCCAGGGGGATGCCGTTCAGCAGGCCGGACTGGACAATTGTAACAACAGACGCCAGCCTTCTAGGTTGGGGCGCTGTCTGGAATTCTCTGAAGGCTCAGGGACAATGGAGTCAGGAGGAAAGTCTCCTGCCAATAAACATTCTGGAATTGAGAGCAGTTCTCAATGCCCTTCTAGCTTGGCCCCAGTTAAAGTCTCGGGGGTTCATCAGGTTTCAGTCGGACAACATCACGACTGTAGCTTACATCAACCATCAGGGAGGGACAAGAAGCTCCCTAGCAATGATAGAAGTATCAAAGATAATTCGCTGGGCAGAGTCTCACTCTTGCCACCTGTCAGCAATCCACATCCCGGGAGTGGAGAACTGGGAGGCGGATTTCCTGAGTCGCCAGACTCTTCATCCGGGGGAGTGGGAACTTCATCCGGAGGTCTTTGCCCAAATACTTCGACGTTGGGGCAAACCAGAGATAGATCTCATGGCGTCTCGCCAGAACGCCAAACTTCCTCGCTACGGATCCAGATCCAGGGATCCGGGAGCGGTTCTGATAGATGCTTTGACAGCACCTTGGAACTTCAGGATGGCTTATGTGTTTCCACCCTTCCCGCTGCTTCCTCGATTGATTGCCAAGATCAAACAGGAGAGAGCATCAGTGATTCTAATAGCGCCTGCATGGCCGCGCAGGACTTGGTATGCAGATCTAGTGGACATGTCATCCTGTCCGCCTTGGTCTCTACCTCTAAGACAGGACCTTCTGATTCAGGGTCCATTCAAACATCAAAGTCTAACTTCTCTGAAGCTGACTGCTTGGAAATTGAACGCTTGATTTTATCAAAACGTGGTTTTTCTGAGTCGGTTATTGATACCCTGATACAGGCTAGGAAGCCTGTTACCAGAAAGATTTACCATAAAATATGGCGTAAATACCTATACTGGTGTGAATCCAAAGATTACTCCTGGAGTAAGGTTAGGATTCCTAGGATATTGTCTTTTCTACAAGAAGGTTTAGAAAAGGGTTTATCGGCTAGCTCATTAAAGGGACAGATCTCAGCTCTGTCCATCTTGTTACACAGGCGTCTGTCAGAAAATTCAGACATCCAGGCCTTTTGTCAGGCTTTAGCTAGGATCAAGCCTGTGTTTAAAACTGTTGCTCCGCCATGGAGTTTAAACTTAGTTCTTAACGTTTTACAGGGTGTTCCGTTTGAACCCCTTCATTCCATTGATATAAAATTGTTATCTTGGAAAGTTCTATTTTTAATGGCTATTTCCTCGGCTCGAAGAGTCTCTGAGTTATCAGCCCTACATTGTGATTCTCCTTATCTGATCTTTCACTCAGACAAGGTAGTTCTGCGTACTAAACCTGGGTTCTTACCTAAGGTTGTCTCTAACAGGAATATCAATCAAGAGATTGTTGTTCCATCCTTGTGTCCAAATCCTTCTTCAAAGAAGGAACGTCTTCTACACAATCTGGATGTAGTTCGTGCCCTCAAGTTCTACTTGCAGGCAACTAAAGATTTTCGCCAAACTTCTTCCCTGTTTGTCGTTTATTCTGGACAGAGGAGAGGTCAAAAAGCTTCTGCTACCTCTCTCTCTTTTTGGCTTCGTAGCATAATACGTTTAGCCTATGAGACTGCTGGACAGCAGCCTCCTGAAAGAATTACAGCTCATTCCACTAGAGCTGTGGCTTCCACTTGGGCCTTTAAGAATGAGGCCTCTGTTGAACAGATTTGCAAGGCTGCAACTTGGTCTTCGCTTCATACTTTTTCCAAATTTTCCAAATTTGACACTTTTGCTTCTTCGGAGGCTATTTTTGGGAGAAAGGTTCTTCAGGCAGTGGTTCCTTCTGTATAATGAGCCTGCCTATCCCTCCCGTCATCCGTGTACTTTTGCTTTGGTATTGGTATCCCAGAAGTAATGATGACCCGTGGACTGATCACACATAACAGAAGAAAACATAATTTATGCTTACCTGATAAATTCCTTTCTTCTGTTGTGTGATCAGTCCACGGCCCGCCCTGTTTTTTTAAGGCAGGTAAATATTTTTTAAATTATAATTCAGTCACCACTTCACCCTTGGCTTCTCCTTTCTCGTTGGTCTTTGGTCGAATGACTGGAGGTGACGTAGAGGGGAGGAGCTATATAGCAACTCTGCTGGGTGAATCCTCTTGCACTTCCTGTAGGGGAGCAGATAATATCCCAGAAGTAATGATGACCCGTGGACTGATCACACAACAGAAGAAAGGAATTTATCAGGTAAGCATAAATTATGTTTTTTATTTTATTAGCTCAAAAAAGGACACTCTTCCTGTGGCAAAGTCTGAACACAGCAGACAACAACAGTTTATAGAACAGTAAATACTAAATGGCAATTGTTGTATTGGTTTGGAAACAATATTATGGCATCAAACTGTAGTTACAGAGTACGTAGTATAAAAAGTGCAGTGCTCACAGTGTACTTCTTCAGTAAAAGAAAATATTTAAATGTATATATTATATATAGTAAGTAGTACACTATACACTAGTAAAGAAACATGAACAACAAATAAATGTCTAACCTATCTATGTTGGTTTTAATTTAATTCCTTTACTTACTTAGTAATAATAATATAATAATAGACATTAAATTAAAACCAAAATAGATAGGTTAAGCTTAAGTTACCACCATAATACCTTATTTGTGTGAAAATTGTCCTCAGAAAACAAAACATAAATCCCTTATAGGTACAAAATTACAGGTGCAGTCCACTGTGCCTTCATGACTGTCAATTTGTGGCAAACAAACATCACGTGAAGAATCTGGAACACAACACACAGCACAGAGTGTGCACACAACACACATGTGATTGTGACATATACAATTAGTTTACACAGTTACAGACTTACAATAGTACTAGAGAGAGAGACATTTAAAACAAGTAGCATTCAACTGAACAGTGACTGAGTCTGTCACTGAACAGTACACAGCAGTCACACACAAACAAACAATACATAAAAAAGGACACAGACATCAAGGAGTAAATCATGGTGAAGAAAGGGTGGCACGCCACTCACCTGAGGTGTGTGTGTGCTTTATTTTTGTATTGTGCTGTTGTGTGTGGCACTGGCACTGTGTGCTGTGTGTGCTGTACTGTCTGTAGTGTACAGTATATTTGTGATCCAATAAAGATTTACTCAAGGTTTACTCAAGGCTTTTCCTTCCCCTATAGTGGTTTGGCTTCAGTCTCACTCTCTGCATAGTGCACTCATAGACAGTTAGACAGTCACACTCACTAGACACTCAGACACTAGAGACACAGTGGGACACACACACAAACAAAAACATTCAAAGGCACCACAGCCAGTCAGCCACAGTCACACTCACACTCATAGACACTTAGACACTGGGACAGACACACAATCACATACAAACAAAAACATTCAAAGGCAGTTAATACACTCATCTCACACACACTCATAGAGAATGAGATACATACAAACTTTTCAAACTGGCACTCACTCACTCACTCACTCACAGACACACTCACACACTCATAAAGAGACAGTTAGACACTGCAGTACACACATTGTTATTGTTAACTGGTTGGTTATATTCGGTTACCCCCTACAGATCTGCCTGGGAGTGGGTGGGATGGCATTTGGGATTGGGATCATAAACAAAAACATATGATATCTTTCTTAAAGGGTCTATTTAAAATAGACAATTTTTAGTGTGAATGAATAATATTAATAATCCCTTATGCAGTGTGCACTATGCACTCACTGCATTGCAAACAATACAGGGGTGTGCTGTAAACAATAGCACAACATCTACAAAACAGAGCACTTCCTGATTGGCAAACATCACAGTAACACTAGAAGTAGTAATAGACATTATACAACAAGTAGCATTGAACTACTAGATTTACTAACTTTGATTATCTTTATGGGATCACAAATATAATGTTACACAACACACACACAGTCACAGTCACACACAGTCAAACAATACCAAAAAAAACACACATCATAAAAAGAGTGAATCATGGTGAAGGGTGACACTGACTGACACGCACACATGAGGTGTGTGCAGTTGTGTGTTGTTTCTTTTGTATTGTGTGTGTGTGACTGTGACAGAGTGACGTGGTCGGTCGTGTCGTGTAGTGTACTAGTATATTTTGTGATCCAACAAAGATTTACTCAAGGTTTTAAGCTTCATTTTTCAAAAAGCTATAAGCTATATAACAGTAACAAATATAAAATAACTTAACAGTAGTCTGCACTGGGCAGTGAGGCACACAGCACTTTCTTCTGGATGTGCCAAAAAACATTAAATATTAATATTATAAACCTGAATCACTACTCAGAATTATGGAATATGTAGGTTTTTCTGTAAGAACACTAGTTGATCCACATGCTCTGGTTTGAGGGTGCTTCTTTTTGCCGTTACCACATCTCCTGCAGTGGAGAAAACCCGCTCTGCAGACACGCTTGTACCTGGGATACACAAGTATCGCTTTGACAAATGAGAGAGGAGGGGAAATATGACCTCATGTACATGCCACCATTTCAAAGGGTCTTCAGTGAGAGGCAGAGATGGGGCTTTACAATATTTCTCTATTTCCTCTTCAGCCTTGGCATAGGGGGTCTTGGGTTCTATTGTACCTTCAGTGTCAGTGAAAGACTGTCCCAGCAAAGTCATGAGAAGCGATGTGGACTTTCTTTTGGGAGGAGAAGGGTTATCCTCCTCGATGGCTGATTCTTCTTCCAGAGTTTCTTTTCCCTCAGGCAGTGGCACTTCATCCACGTTTGTCCTCCTAGATGTAACTGTACTAGTACACTCAATCTGTGTTTGAACAAAAGAATAGAAAAAATAGCATTCATTATTACCTCGAGCAGCCAGCCAGCTAATGCTATGTGTGTGCTCAGAGAGACAGTAATGCATAAATAAATGCATGCAACAGCTCACATCTATTAGGAAGGACTCGGGAGTGGACGGAGGAGGAGGAAAGTTGACTGACTGTGGCGTTTTCAAACTGACTTATATAATAAACCTTGTACTCATTAAACTAGCTACTAATCAAGCTACTGCAGTGATAGCTAAGCCTATTTTGTATGGATGGTATGTTTTATGTTTGTTTTCAATTTATACATTTTTCAAGAAACATGATGCAATTAAAATTACCTCCAAGGATGCAGCCTCCTCAGTAACTCCTCTGTATATCTGCAGACACGCTTGTACCTGGGATACACAAGTATCGCTTTGACAAATGAGAGAGGAGGGGAAATATGACCTCATGTACATGCCACCATTTCAAAGGGTCTTCAGTGAGAGGCAGAGATGGGGCTTTACAATATTTCTCTATTTCCTCTTCAGCCTTGGCATAGGGGGTCTTGGGTTCTATTGTACCTTCAGTGTCAGTGAAAGACTGTCCCAGCAAAGTCATGAGAAGCGATGTGGACTTTCTTTTGGGAGGAGAAGGGTTATCCTCCTCGATGGCTGATTCTTCTTCCAGAGTTTCTTTTCCCTCAGGCAGTGGCACTTCATCCACGTTTGTCCTCCTAGATGTAACTGTACTAGTACACTCAATCTGTGTTTGAACAAAAGAATAGAAAAAATAGCATTCATTATTACCTCGAGCAGCCAGCCAGCTAATGCTATGTGTGTGCTCAGAGAGACAGTAATGCATAAATAAATGCATGCAACAGCTCACATCTATTAGGAAGGACTCGGGAGTGGACGGAGGAGGAGGAAAGTTGACTGACTGTGGCGTTTTCAAACTGACTTATATAATAAACCTTGTACTCATTAAACTAGCTACTAATCAAGCTACTGCAGTGATAGCTAAGCCTATTTTGTATGGATGGTATGTTTTATGTTTGTTTTCAATTTATACATTTTTCAAGAAACATGATGCAATTAAAATTACCTCCAAGGATGCAGCCTCCTCAGTCACTCCTCTGTATATCTCCAATCTCTCCTCCTCTGTGAGAATAAAAGGCAGTCCCTTAAAACGAGGATCCAGGGCAGAGGCTGTATAAAGTATCTTCTTCTCTGCCTCACTGCTGTACCTCTTCAGGAGATCTGTTTTGATGGCATTCTTGATCTCATGGATCATGGGTGTGTCTCCCATGGTGTCTGTCATGTTCTGGAGCAGTTGTGCATTTAGAGGGGCAATGAGAGAAACAGTTGGATTGCGCTCTTCTGACATCAGTGTGGTTGCATCTTTCATTGGCTTTAAAGCACTCACAGCATCCTCTGCATTTGACACATCTGTTTTGTTGAGAGTGCAGAGATCTGACTCACTTTTTCTGACTTCTGGAGACAACAATGTGGCACAGATTGCAGGTTGCTGTTCTAGGAACCTCTCGACCATGTCATATGAGCTGTTCCACCTTGTTGTCACATCAGTTATCAGCTTATGATTCTTCAGGCCAAGACATTTCTGTTTTTCTTTCAGACAGTGGTTTGCTGTAGTGCTGCGGTGAAAAAATGTTGATATTCGTCGCACTCTGCCTAAAAGCCTGGAGAGCGTGGCCACTTTCAGCGCCCACTGGGATGCGAGATTCAGTGTATGGGCGAAGCATTTTACATGAGGGAATTTTCCAACTTGAGCAGCAACAATCATGTTCGAAGCATTGTCGGTCACAAGCACTACAGATTTATCGGACAGCTGCCATTCTTCCACGACACGAGACAGTAGCTCCGCCAGATGAGAACCCGTGTGAGACTCATAAACTGCTCTCGTTTGCAGCACATGCGACAAGATCTTCCAGTCCTTGCTAATGTAATGTGCAGTTACTGTTACATAAGACTCCGTCGTGACTGAAGTCCATGAATCACACGTTAGTGCGACTCGACTGGCTTGGCTCATTGATGCAATTACCTGAGCTTTTGTTTCTTGGTAGAGTGCAGGTATAACGTTTTCTGTTAAGTGATTGCGTGACGGGATCTTATAACGTGGCTCTAGTGTCTTCAACAGGTTGCGAAACCCAAGGTTTTCCACAACAGAGTAAGACCGTAGGTCCTTCGCTATGAAAGTTGCCACAGCTTTGGTTATTCTCTTCCCTTTTTCAGAGTTGGGTGGCAAAGTTGACAGCATTGCATCAATTCTTGGCTGATGAGCTTCAGCTAGTCTTGTTATTTCCTTGGCAGTGGCACTGGCGGCAGCGGCAGGTGTTAGCATCTCAGAGTGAAAACGTCTAACGTGATTTCTCAAGTTAGTAGTATTCCCTAGGTATTTAATTTTTGTGTGACAGGCTTTACAAACCGCGTGTGTCTTGTCCAATTCGTGCTTTCCAGTATGTTCATAAAATCCAAAATGTGCCCAGATGCTTGCTTTTAAAATGCTAGGTGCATTTTTTATCTCTCTATCTTTTTTGTCTCCCTCTGTCATTTTAGCATGACATGTACATATGTGACGGATGATGTTGTTGTCAACGTCAAACTCTGTCAGTGTTAAAAAAAAAAGAAAAAACACCAAGTTCCAGTTGTCAAAATGTCAAGCCGCAAATGTAAAATCAACAAGTACTAGTATTAACTTCAACTACTTTGCCAATGCCATACATTTTGCGAACATAAATTTTAAAACAAATTGCATTGTGATCATTGCAGGGGACATCACTCACTCACTGACACTGTAAGTTACTGTAATATATTACACACTTAAAGGTGCAATGAAACCCAAACATTTACTTTCATGATTCAGATAGAGAATACAATTTTAAATAAACATCATAACTAACTTCTATTATTTAATTTGCTTCATACTTCTCAGATATCGTTTGTTGATGACATATTAGCAATGCATTGCACAGCACACACATTACTTACTAAGTATATAATACTTTGTGCACAAGGAGGAGGCTATGCATTTCAACAAAGGATAAGCAAATTATATAATAGGGAAAGTTGTTTAAAATTGCATGCACTTTCTTGAATTAATATATTATTAAAATATTAGAACTTCAGACCAGGCCATCCATCCATGTGAAAAACATGTAGATATAGATACAGATTAGACTAATAGAGACATTAGACAATAATAGTATACTATATTTATTTATAATACATTTTTTATATATGCAATATTATTCAATAATGCAGCAATTAATTATGCAGCAGCCTGAGCCTCAGTCAGCTCAGCAGTATTAGTAGTACATACTACGTTAAGTAAATAAGGCAAGTATTTAATTGTACCCCTTATTGTGTAATAAATGTGATTGTGTACCCCTTATTGATTTGCTCTTTAAGTAAGGTAATAATTAGTTTACCTATGGCAAGTAGTAGGCAGTTGAGGCAATAGGCAGGCATGGCAATTATGGCATGGCATGGCATTGGCAAAATGTACAACGTTTTGGTAACTAAACAGTTAGTTAGTCTAATTCTCACCATAGGTCTCCTCCTCTGTCTCCCACAAAATAAAAATGAGCCCGCCGTGTAGCTGTATACCGCCGTGTATACTCTGAGTCAGAATCGTCATCACATTCACCATCATCAATCTCAGGCAACACACTCCTGCTTTGCTCCTACTGCGTAACTTCGGCACTTCCAGAGACCGCCCATGGAGCGCCCATGTTGCTTTATTGGGTGACGTGACGTCAAAACGATGTACCGCGCACTTTCGCGCACTTTCTGTTACTTGTCCTGGAGGCTGGTCACGTGGGTAACGTTAATCGATTATCGCGTCTCAGCGCATCGATGCAGAATCGTTTCATGCCGCATCGCGATGCATCGTCAAAACGATTATTTTTGACAGGCCTAATTAGTAGAGAGATTGTGGTTCCTTCATTGTGTCCTAATCCTAAGAATTCTCTGGAGAGATCTTTACATTCTTTGGATGTAGTAAGAGCTTTAAAATATTATGTTGAAGCTACTAAAGATTTTAGAAAGACTTCTAGTCTATTTGTTATCTTTTCTGGTTCCAGGAAAGGTCAGAAGGCCTCTGCCATTTCTTTGGCGTCTTGGTTAAAGTCTTTGATTCATCATGCTTATGTAGAGTCGGGTAAATCTCCGCCTCAAAGGATTACGGCTCATTCTACTAGGTCAGTTTCTACTTCCTGGGTGTTTAGGAATGAAGCTTCTGTTGATCAGATTTGCAAAGCAGCAACTTGGTCTTCTTTGCATACTTTTACTAAATTCTACCATTTTGATGTTTTCTCTTCTTCTGAAGCAGTTTTTGGTAGAAAAGTACTTCAGGCAGCTGTTTCAGTTTGATTTTTCTGCTTATAATTTCAGTTTTTTTCATTATTAAGATTAAAACTTTTGTTTTGGGTTGTGGATTATTTTTCAAGTGAATTGGCTGTCTTTATTTTATCCCTCCCTCTCTAGTGACTCTTGCGTGGAAGTTCCACATCTTGGGTATTTATTATCCCATACGTCACTAGCTCATGGACTCTTGCTAATTACATGAAAGAAAACATAATTTATGTAAGAACGTACCTGATAAATTCATTTCTTTCATATTAGCAAGAGTCCATGAGGCCCACCCTTTTTGTGGTGGTTATGATTTTTTTGTTTAAAGCACAATTATTCCAATTCCTTATTTTGATGCTTTTGCTCCTTTCTTATCACCCCACTTCTTGGCTATTCGTTAAACTGAATTGTGGGTGTGGTGAGGGGTGTATTTATAGTCATTTTGAGGTTTGGGAAACTTTGCCCCTCCTGGTAGGAATGTATATCCCATACGTCACTAGCTCATAGACTCTTGCTAATATGAAAGAAATGAATTTATCAGGTAAGTTCTTACATAAATTATGTTTTACGCTTACCTGATAAATTTATTTCTCTTGTGATGTATCGAGTCCACGGCCCACCCTGTTTATTAAGACAGGCATATATATATATTTTTATTTTTAAACTTTGTCACCATTGCACCTTATAGTTTCTCCTTTTTCTTCCTAGACTTCGGTCGAATGACTGGGGGGTGGAGCTAAGGGGGGAGCTATATAGGCAGCTCTGCTGTGGGTGCTCTCTCTGCCACTTCCTGTAGGGGAGGAGAATATCCCACAAGTAAGGATGAATCCATGGACTCGATACATCACAAGAGAAATAAATTTATCAGGTAAGAATAAATTATGTTTTTGTTTGGTGCAGGCCTGGACTCAATTATCTCCACTGTCACAGGGGGCAAGGGTGCCCTCCTACCGTAAGAGAATAAGAACTAGTCTAAGGGACAATTTTCGTTCTGATAAAGCTCATTGTCAGCAGTCCTCCGCTAAGCCAGAGCAAACCAAGAGCTCTTAGAAGCCGGCTCAGTACTGGAATAAATTCAAGCAGAGCAATAAGCCTGCCGAGTCTTAAGTCGGCATGAATGGGCGTTCCCCCGGTCCTCTTCTGGATCGTGTTGGGGCAAACTGTCAGTTCCCTGAGGGGACAGATTTCGGCATCACATTTGATGTGATTCTGAAATCTGCCGCCACTAATATAAATATTAACCCCTATTCCGTCGCTTCCCGACATCGCCTCCACTAAATAAAAGTATTAACCCATAAACCTCTGGCCTCTCACATCACCACCACTAACTAAACCTTTTAACCCCTAAATTGTCAGCCCCCCCACATCACCAAAAACTAAATTAATCTATTAACCCCTAAACCTAACAACTATTTAACTTTCAATTAAAATTACAAGATCCCTATCTTAATATAAATTAAAACTTACCTGTAGAATTAAAATAAACTAATTTTAAACTATAAATTAACCTAACCTAACTATTATACTATAATTAAATTAAAATACCAATTAAATAAACTAAATTACATATTAAAAAACCTAACACTACTAAAATTATTTAAATATACAATTAAACATTATTACAACGTACTAAATTACAAAAAAAAACCCACTAAGTTACAAAAAATAACAAACAATAAATTACGGGGTTGTTAGGTTTAGGGGTTAATAGCTTAATTTAGTTTTTGGCAATGTGAGGGGCTGACGGTTTAGGGGTTAATAGGTTTAGTTAGTGGTGGTGATGTAGGAGGCCAGAGGTTTAGGGGTTAATACGTTTATTTAGTGGTGTCGGGGATCAGCGGAATAGGGGTTAATACATTTTATTTGTGTCGGCAATGTCGGGGGTGGCAGATTAGGGGTGTTTAGACTCAGGGTTTATGCTAGGTTGTTAGGTGTAAACGTAACTTTTTTTCAACCATAGAAATCAATAGGGTATATTTTATTCTCTTGCAGCATCGAACATAAGCTTTTGTTGCTTTGAGACTCCCATTGATTTCTATGGCATCTGCGACCTCAAGGGTGGCTGTTTGAAAACCAGGTACGATGCGTCGGAATAGCCGCAAGCGTACCTGTTAAAAGTTTGATAAAGTGTGTCAAATAGAGGCGAATGTGTATTCGGAACATCTGTAATGACGTAAGCATCTATCTGCGTCGGATTGAGATTGCGGGATTGTATGTTACGTCACAAATTTCAACATTTGCCGATCTTGACGCTTTGATAACTAGGTCGGATCAATCTTGCAGCAATTACGATGCGGAATTCCAGCGTATTTTCAGTTGACGCTTTCATAAATAGGCCCCTCAGTCTTTTGTTCAGGCCCTGGTCAGAATCAGGCCTGTGTTTAATTATGTTGATCCTCTTTGGAGCCTTAATTTGGTTCTTCGTGCTGTTGCTCCTCTTTGGAGCCTTAATTTGGTTCTTCATGTTCTGTTGATATTAAATTTTTACCATGGAAAGTTTTTTGGTTTCGTTGGCTATTTCTTCTGCTCATAGAGTTTTAGAATCATCTGCCTTACAGTGTGATCTGCCTTATCTTATTTTCCATTTGAACAAGCTTACTGCTATACCTTTGGAAGACAGTACTTCTTTGAAAGACCATCTTGATTGGTCTTTTTGGTTGGAGAGTCTTGCTCAGCAATATTCTTCTGATCCTGCTTCTTCTAATTTGTTGAATTTGCTCAAACATGCAAATTATTTTATTAGTGATGCTATATTTGATTAAAGTAAAATCAATGTTAAAAACATGTCTGTCTATTCTTTGTGGTTTCCTAGAATGTTGACCTGATATCTAAGTCTATATTTTTATCTCTCTCTTTTCAGGAAAATAATCTTTTGAAAAACAGAATGAGAAGCAGTCTGCCAGGAACGAACAGCAGCATCAATAGCTTGTTCTATGGCCCGGTTCCCACCTGGTAGTAGCTTCTTTCTGCCCAATTGTGCTTTTCACAGAGGAAAACTTTCCTGTAGTATATCATCTGATCCCGCCGACATGGTCAGTCCAGCCCCGAAATACCAGGCAATTCTCCTCTGAACATGGAACATGACAACCCCAGACGATCGTTTCGGCCTCCTTTGGGCCTCGTCCGTGAGGTGCAGCCATATCCCTCTAAGCACATTGGGCAAGGAGTCCATGTCTGGTTTCCCCCATCCCCAGGGTCATATGCAAATCAGAATGAGAAGCAGAAAATGTTTGTAAAGCACAATTGAGCATAAAGAAGCTACTACCAGGTGGCAACCGGGCCATAGAACAAACTATTGATGCTACTGTTTGTTCCTGGCAGACTGCTTTCTGTTTTTTGCATATGTAAATATGACCCTGGGGATAGTCTCCTTAAGGGTGATGGGGGAAACCAGATGTGGACTCCTTGCCCAATGTGCTTAGAGGGATATGGCTGCACCTCACTGACGATGGCCCGAAGGAGGCCGAAATGATTGTCTGGGGTTGTCATGTTCCTTGTTCAAAGGAGAATTGCCTGGTATTTTGGAGCTGGACTGACCATGCTGTCAGGATCAGACTGATATACTACAGGAAAGTTTTCCTCTGTGAAAAGCACAATTGGGCAGAAAGAAGCTACTCCAGGTGGCAACCGGGCCATAGAACAAGCTATTGATGCTGCTGTTCGTTCCTGGCAGACTGCTTCTCTTTCTGTTTTGCACATGTAAATAAACTTTTGAGTCTGATTAAGATTCTATCAGTTCTACTGTTACTGGTGGTAAAGGAGCTTTTCTTCCTTAGGACAAGAAGTCTAATGGAAAATTTAGGGCTAAGAATTATTTAGGCAATTTTTGTGCAGTCTGGAGACCTACTGTCAATTGGAACAAAAAAGGTCTATCCCAGTTACTAAGTCTGAATGAAGGTGCAGCCCCTCTTGGTTGAAGCTTCTGATTCACAGAGCTTTTTCAGAGACAGGTCAGTCTCCTCCACATCAGATTACAACTCATTCTACCAGGTCAGTTGCCACTTTGGCTTTCAAGAATGAAGCTTCAGTTGATCAGATTTGCAAAGCAGCTACTTAGTCTTCTATGCATACTTTCACAATATACAGAAGCAGCATTTGGTAGTGCATTGGTAGTGCATTTTAAAAAAAAAAACTTTTTGTGGTGTTGTGGATTTATTTTCTCAGAGAAAGAATACGTTTTCTTTCATGTAATTAGCAAGAGTCCATGAGCTAGTGACGTATGGGATATACATTCCTACCAGGAGGGGCAAAGTTTCCCAAACCTCAAAATGCCTATAAATACACCCTTCACCACACCCACGAATCAGTTTTACAAACTTTGCCTCCTATGGAGGTGGTGAAGTAAGTTTGTGCTAGATTCTACGTTGATATGCGCTCTGCAGCATGTTGGAGCCCGGTTTTCCTCTCAGCGTGCAGTGAATGTCAGAGGGATGTGAGGAGAGTATTGCCTATTTGAATGCAGTGATCTCCTTCTACGGGGTCTATTTCATAGGTTCTCTGTTATCGGTCGTAGAGATTCATCTCTTACCTCCCTTTTCAGATCGACGATATACTCTTATATATACCATTTCCTCTACTGATTCTCGTTTCAGTACTGGTTTGGCTTTCTACTACATGTAGATGAGTGTCCTGGGGTAAGTAAGTCTTATTTTCTGTGACACTCTAAGCTATGGTTGGGCACTTTTATATAAAGTTCTAAATATATGTATTCAAACATTTATTTGCCTTGACTCAGGATGTTCAACATTCCTTATTTCAGACAGTCAGTTTCATATTTGGGATAATGCATATGAATCAATCATTTTTTCTTACCTTAAAATTTGACTTTTTCCTGTGGGCTGCTAGGCTCGCGGGGGATGAAAATGCTTCATTTTATTATGTCATTCTTGGCGCGGACTTTTTTGGCGCAAAAAAAATTTCTGTTTCCGGCGCCATACGTGTCGCCGGAAGTTGCGTCATTTTTTGATGTTTTTTTGCGCCAAAAGTGTCGGCGTTCCGGATGTGGCGTCATTTTGGCGCCAAAAGCATTTAGGCGCCAAATAATGTGGGCGTCTTTTTTTGGCGCTAAAAAAAATATGGGCGTCACTATTGTCTCCACATTATTTAAGTCTCATTATTTTGTGCTTCTGGTTGCTAGAAGCTTGTTCACTGGCATTTTTTCCCATTCCTGAAACTGGCATTTAAGGAATTTGATCAAATTTTGCTTTATATGTTGTTTTTTCTATTACATATTGCAAGATGTCCCACGTTGAAGCTGAGTCAGAAGATACTTCTGGAAAATCGCTGCCTGGTGCTGGAGCTACCAAAGCTAAGTGTATCTGCTGTAAACTTTTGGTATCTGTTCCTCCAGCTGTTGTTTGCACTGTTTGTCATGACAAACTTGCTAATGCAGATAATATTTACTTTAGTACTGTTACATTACCTGTTGCTGTTCCGTCAACATCTAATACTCAGAGTGTTCCTGATAACATAAGAGATTTTGTTTCTGAATCCATTAAGAAGGCTATGTCTGTTATTCCTCCTTCTAGTAAACGTAAAAAGTCTTTTAAAACTTCTCATTTCTCCAACATAGGTGTGTCCGGTCCACGGCGTCATCCTTACTTGTGGGATATTCTCCTCCCCAACAGGAAATGGCAAAGAGCCCAGCAAAGCTGGTCACATGATCCCTCCTAGGCTCCGCCTACCCCAGTCATTCTCTTTGCCGTTGTACAGGCAACATCTCCACGGAGATGGCTTAGAGTTTTTTAGTGTTTAACTGTAGTTTTTATTATTCAATCAAGAGTTTGTTATTTTAAAATAGTGCTGGTATGTACTATTTACTCAGAAACAGAAAAGAGATGAAGATTTCTGTTTGTATGAGGAAAATGATTTTAGCACCGTAACTAAAATCCATGGCTGTTCCACACAGGACTGTTGAGAGCAATTAACTTCAGTTGGGGGAACAGTGTGCAGTCTCTTACTGCTTGAGGTATGACACATTCTAACAAGACGATGTAATGCTGGAAGCTGTCATTTTCCCTATGGGATCCGGTAAGCCATGTTTATTAAGATAGTAAATAAGGGCTTCACAAGGGCTTATTAAGACTGTAGACTTTTTCTGGGCTAAATCGATTCATTATTAACACATATTTAGCCTTGAGGAATCATTTATTCTGGGTATTTTGATATGATTATATCGGCAGGCACTGTTTTTGACACCTTATTCTTTAGGGGCTTTCCCTAATCATAGTCAGAGCCTCATTTTCGCGCCGGTATGGCGCACTTGTTTTTGAGGACAGCATGGCATGCAGCTGCATGTGTGTGGAGCTCTGCTACATAGAAAAGTCTTTCTGAAGGCATCATTTGGTATCGTATTCCCCTTTGGGCTTGGTTGGGTCTCAGCAAAGCAGATTCCAGGGACTGTAAAGTGGTTAAATATAAAAACGGCTCCGGTTCCGTTATTTTAAGGGTTAAAGCTTCCAAATTTGGTGTGCAATACTTTTAAGGCTTTAAGACACTGTGGTGAAATTTTGGTGAATTTTGAACAATTCCTTCATACTTTTTCGCAATTGCAGTAATAAAGTGTGTTTAGTTTAAAATTTAAAGTGACAGTAACGGTTTTATTTTAAAACGTTTTTTGTGCTTTGTTATCAAGTTTATGCCTGTTTAACATGTCTGAACTACCAGATAGATTGTGTTCTGACTGTGGGGAAACCAAGGTTCCTTCTCATTTAACTATATGTATTTTATGTCATAAAAAAATTTAGTAAAAATGATGCCCAAGATGATTCCTCAAGTGAGGGGAGTAAGCATGGTACTGCATCATCCCCTCCTTCGTCTACACCAGTCTTGCCCATACAGGAGGCCCCTAGTACATCTAGTGCGCCAATACTCCTTACTATGCAACATTTAACGGCTGTAATGGATAATTCTATCAAAAACATTTTAGCCAATATGCCCACTTATCAGTGAAAGCGCGACTGCTCTGTTTTAGAAAATTCTGTAGAGCATGAGAACGCTGATGATATGGTTTCTGAAGGGCCCCTACACCAGTCTGAGGGGGCCAGGGAGGTTTTGTCTGAGGGAGAAATTTCAGATTCAGGAAACATTTCTCAACAAGCTGAACCTGATGTGATTACTTTTAAATTTAAGTTGGAACATCTCCGCGCTCTGCTTAAGGAGGTGTTATCCAATTTGGATGATTGTGATTATCTGGTCATTCCAGAACCACTATGTAAAATGGAAAAGTTCTTAGAGGCCCCGGGGCCCCCCGAAGCTTTTCCTATATCCAAGCGGGTGGCGTACATTGTTAGTAAAGAATGGGACAGGCCCGGTATACCTTTAGTACCTCCCCCCATATTTATAAAATTGTTTTCCTATAGTCGACCCCAGAAAGGACTGATGGCAGACAGTCCCCAAGGTCGAGGGGGCGGTTTCTACTCTACACAAGCGCGCCACTATACCCATAGAAGATAGTTGTGCTTTCCAAGATCCTATGGATAAAAAATTAGAAGGTCTGCTAAAGATGTTTGTTCAGCAAGGTTCCCTTCTACAACCAATTGCATGCATTGTCCCTGTCACTGCAGCCGCGTGTTTCTAGTTTGATGAGCTAGGAAAGGCGATTATTAGTAATTCTTCTTCTTATGAGGAGATTATGGACAGAATTCGTGCTCTTAAATTGGCTAATTTTTTCACCCTAGACGCCACCTTGCAATCGGCGAAAAAATTCTGGGTTTGCTATTGTGGCGCAGAGCGCTTTGGTTAAAATCTTGGGCAGCGGATGCGTCTTCCAAGAACAAATTGCTTGACATTCCTTTCAAGGGGAAAACACTCTTTGGCCCTGACTTGAAAGAGATTATCTCTGATATCACTGGGGGCAAGGGCCACGCCCTTCCTCAGGATAGGTCTTTTCAAGACCAAAAATAAACCTAAGTTTCGTCCCTTTCGCAGAAACGGATCAGCCCCAAGGGCTACGTCCTCTAAGCAGGAAGGTAATACTTCTCAAGCCAATCCAGCCTGCAGACCTATGCAAGGCTGGAACAAAGGAAAGCAGGCCAGGAAACCTGCCACTGCTACCAAGACAGCATGAAATGCGGGCCCCCGATCCGGGACCGGATCTGGTGGGGGGCAGACTCTCTCTCTTCGCTCAGGCTGGGGCAAGAGATGTTCTGGATCCTTGGGCGCTAGAAATAGTCTCCCAAGGTTATTCTCTGGAGTTCAAGGGGCTTCCTCCAAGGGGGAGGTTCCACAGGTCTCAGTTGTCTTCAGATCACATAAGAAGACAGGCATTCTTACATTGGGTAGAAGACCTGCTAAAAATGGGAGTGATTCATCCTGTTCCATTAGGAGAACAAGGGATGGGGTTCTACTCCAATCTGTTCATAGTTCCCAAAAAAGAGGGAACGTTCAGACCAATCTTAGATCTCAAGATCTTGAACAAGTTTCTCAAGGTTCCATCGTTCAAAATGGAAACCATTCGAACACTCCTTCCTTCCATCCAGGAAGGTCAATTCATGACCAAGGTGGATTTTAAGGATGCGTATCTACATATTCCTATCCACAAGGAACATCATCGGTTCCTAAGGTTTGAATTCCTGGACAAGCATTTCCAGTTCGTGGCGTTTTCTTTCGGATTAGCCACTGCTCCTAGGATTTTCTCATAGGTACTAGGGTCCCTTCTGGCGGTGCTAAGACCAAGGGGCATTGCTGTAGTACCTTACTTGGACGGCATTCTGATTCGAGCGTCGTCCCTTCCTCAAGTAAAGGCTCACACGGACATTGTCCTGGCCTTTCTCAGATCTCACGGATGGAAAGTGAACGTGGAAAAGAGTTCTCTATCTCCGTCAACGGTTCCCTTCTTGGGAACTATAATAGACTCCTTAGAAATGAGGATTTTTCTGACAGAAGCCAGAAAAACAAAACTTCTAGACTCTTGTCGGATACTTCGTTCCGTTCCTCTTCCTTCCATAGCGCAGTGCATGGAAGTGATAGGTTTGATGGTAGCGGCAATGGACATAGTTCCTTTTGTGCGCATTCATCTAAGACCATTACAACTGTTCATGCTCAGTCAGTGGAATGGGGACTATTCAGACTTGTCTCCGAAGATACAAGTAAATCAGAGGACCAGAGACTCATTCCGTTGGTGGCTGTCCCTGGACAACCTGTCACAAGGGATGACCTTCCGCAGACCAGAGTGGGTCATTGTCACGACCGACGCCAGTCTGATGGGCTGGGGCGCGGTCTGGGGATCCCTGAAAGCTCAGGGTCTTTGGTCTCGGGTAGAATCTCTTCTACCGATAAATATTCTGGAACTGAGAGCGATATTCAATGCTCTCAAAGCTTGGCCTCAGCTAGCGAGGGCCAAGTTCATACATCAACCATCAGGGGGGAACGAGGAGTTCCCTAGCGATGGAAGAAGTGACCAAAATCATTCTATGGGCGGAGTCTCACTCCTGCCACCTGTCTGCTATCCACATCCCAGGAGTGGAAAATTGGGAAGCGGATTTTCTGAGTCGTCAGACATTGCATCCGGGGGAGTGGGAACTCCATCCGGAAATCTTTGCCCAAGTCACTCAACCGTGGGGCATTCCAGACATGGATCTGATGGCCTCTCGTCAGAACTTCAGAGTTCCTTACTACGGGTACAGATCCAGGGATCCCAAGGCGGCTCTAGTGGATGCACTAGTAGCACCTTGGACCTTCAAACTAGCTTATGTGTTCCCGCCGTTTCCTCTCATCCCCAGGCTGGTAGCCAGGATCAATCAGGAGAGGGCGTCGGTGATTTTGATAGCTCCTGCGTGGCCACGCAGGACTTGGTATGCAGATCTGGTGAATATGTCATCGGCTCCACCATGGAAGCTACCTTTGAGGCGAGACCTTCTTGTTCTAGGTCCGTTCGACCCACTCCAGCTGACTGCTTGGAGATTGAACGCTTGATCTTATCAAAGCGAGGGTTCTCAGATTCTGTTATTAATACTCTTGTTCAGGCCTGAAAGCCTGTAACCAGAAAAATTACCACATAATTTGGTATATCTGTTGGTGTGAATCTGCAGGATTCCCTTGGGACAAGGTTAAGATTCCTAAGAGTCTATCCTTCCTTCGAGAAGGATTGGAAAAAGGATTATCTGCAAGTTCCTTGATGGGACAGATTTCTGCCTTGTCTGTGTTACTTCACAAAAAGCTGGCAGCTGTGCCAGATGTTCTAGCCTTTGTTCAGGCTCTGGTTAGAATCAAGCCTGTTTACAAAATTTTGACTCCTCCTTGGAGTCTCAACCTAGTTCTTTCAGTTCTTTAGGGGGTTCCGTTTGAACCCTTACATTCCGTTGATATTAAGTTATTATCTTGGAAAGTTTTGTTTTTGGTTGCAATTTCTTCTGCTAGAAGAGTTTCAGAATTATCTGCTCTGCAGTGTTCTTCTCCTTATCTGGTGTTCCATGCAGATAAGGTGGTTTTGCGTACTAATCCTGGTTTTCTTCCAAAAGTTGTTTCTAACAAAAACATTAACCAGGAGATAGTTGTGCCTTCTTTGTGTCCTAATCCAGTTTCAAAGAAGGAACGTTTGTTGCACAACTTGGATGTAGTTCGTGCTCTCAAATTTTACTTAGCAGCTACTAAGGATTTCAGACAAACTTTGTCTTTGTTTGTTGTTTATTCTGGTAAACGGAGAGGTCAAAAAGCAACTTTTACCTCTCTCTCCTTCTGGATTAAAAGCATTATCCGATTGGCTTATGAGACTGCCGGACGGCGGCCTCCTGAAAGAATCACAGCTCACTCCACTAGGGCTGTGGCTTCCACATGGGCCTTCAAGAATGAGGCTTCTGTTGATCAGATATGTAAGGCAGTGACTTGGTCTTCACTGCACACTTTTTCTAAATTTTACAAATTTGATACTTTTGCTTCTTCTGAGGCTATTTTTGGGAGAAAGGTTTTGCAAGCCGTGGTGCCTTCCATTTAGGTGACCTGATTTGCTCCCTCCCTTCATCCGTGTCCTAAAGCTTTGGTATTGGTTCCCACAAGTAAGGATGACGCCGTGGACCGGACACACCTATGTTGGAGAAAACAGAATTTATGTTTACCTGATAAATTACTTTCTCCAACGGTGTGTCCGGTCCACGGCCCGCCCTGGTTTTTTTAATCAGGTCTGATAATTTATTTTCTTTAACTACAGTCACCACGGTAACATATGGTTTCTCCTATGCAAATATTCCTCCTTAACGTCGGTCGAATGACTGGGGTAGGCGGAGCCTAGGAGGGATCATGTGACCAGCTTTGCTGGGCTCTTTGCCATTTCCTGTTGGGGAGGAGAATATCCCACAAGTAAGGATGACGCCGTGGACCGGACACACCGTTGGAGAAAGTAATTTATCAGGTAAACATAAATTCTGTTTTTTCAGATGAATTTTTAAATGAACATCATCATTCTGATACTGATATTGGTTCTTCCGATTCAGAGGATTCTGTCTCAGAGGTTGATGCTGATAAATCTTCATATTTATTCAAAATGGAATTTATTCGTTCTTTACTTAAAGAAGTCCTAATTGCATTAGAAATTGAGGATTCTAGTCCTCTTGATACTAAATCTAAACGTTTAGATAAGGTTTTTAAATCTCCTGTAGTTATTCCAGAAGTGTTTCCTGTCCCTGGTGCTATTTCTGAAGTAATTTCCAGGGAATGGAATAATTTGGGTAATTCTTTTACTCCTTCTAAACGTTTTAAGCAATTATATCCTGTGCCATCTGACAGATTAGAATTTTGGGACAAAATCCCTAAGGTTGATGGGGCTGTCTCTACTCTTGCTAAGCGTACTACTATTCCTACGGCAGATGGTACTTCCTTTAAGGATCAAAGCTTACTTGTGTTCAGGTAATCTTCTTAGACCTGCTATATCTTTAGCGGATGTTGCTGCAGCTTCAACTTTTTGGTTAGAAGCTTTAGCGCAACAAGTAACAGATCATAATTCTCATAGCATTATTATTCTTCTACAACATGCTAATAATTTTATTTGTGATGCCATCTTTGATATCATTAGAGTTGATGTCAGGTATATGTCTCTAGCTATTTTAGCTAGAAGAGCTTTATGGCTTAAAACTTGGAATGCTGATATGTCTTCTAAGTCTACTCTGCTTTCCCTTTCTTTCCAGGGTAATAAATTATTTGGTTCTCAGTTGGATTCTATTATCTCAACTGTTACTGGAGGGAAAGGAACTTTTTTACAACAGGGTAAAAAATCTAAAGGTAAATTTAGGTCTAATAATCGTTTTCGTTCCTTTCGTCACAACAAGGAACAAAAGCCTGATCCTTCATCCTCAGGAGCGGTATCAGTTTGGAAACCATCTCCAGTCTGGAATAAATCCAAGCCTTTTAGAAAACCAAAGCCAGCTCCCAAGTCCACATGAAGGTGCGGCCCTCATTCCAGCTCAGCTGGTAGGGGGCAGATTACGTTTTTTCAAAGAAATTTGGTTCAATTCCGTTCA
Organism: Bombina bombina; assembly: GCF_027579735.1. Taxonomy (NCBI): domain Eukaryota; kingdom Metazoa; phylum Chordata; class Amphibia; order Anura; family Bombinatoridae; genus Bombina; species Bombina bombina. The sequence goes on along the minus strand of NC_069502.1, from coordinate 795,784,968 downwards.
CAATCTCTGGATTCAGAACATTGTTTCAGAAGGGTACAGAATTGGCTTCAAGATAAGGCCTCCTGCAAAGAGATTTTTTCTTTCCCGTGTCCCAGTAAACCTAGCAAAGGCTCAAGCATTTCTGAAATGTGTTTCAGATCTAGAGTTGGCTGGAGTAATTATGCCAGTTCCAGTTCTGGAACAGGGGCTGGGGTTTTATTCAAATCTCTTCATTGTACCAAAGAAGGAGAATTCCTTCAGACCGGTTCTGGATCTAAAAATATTGAATCTTTATGTAAGGATACCAACATTCAAAATGGTAACTGTAAGGACTATCCTGCCTTTTGTTCAGCAAGAGCATTATATGTCCACAATAGATTTACAGGATGCATATCTGCATATTCCGATTCATCCAGATCACTATCAGTTTCTGAGATTCTCTTTCCTAGACAAGCATTACCAGTTTGTGGCTCTACCGTTTGGCCTAGCTACAGCTCCAAGAATTTTTACAAAAGTTCTCGGTGCCCTTCTGTCTGTAATCAGAGAACAGGGTATTGTGGTATTTCCTTATTTGGACGATATCTTGGTACTTGCTCAGTCTTCACATTTAGCAGAATCTCATACGAATAGACTTGTGTTGTTTCTTCAAGATCATGGTTGGAGGATCAACTTACCAAAAAGTTCATTGATTCCTCAGACAAGGGTAACCTTTTTAGGTTTCCAGATAGATTCAGTGTCCATGACTCTGTCTTTGACAGACAAGAGACGTCTAAAGTTGATATCAGCTTGTCGAAACCTTCAGTCACAATCATTCCCTTCGGTAGCTTTATGCATGGAAATTCTAGGTCTTATGACTGCAGCATCGGACGCGATCCCCTTTGCTCGTTTTCACATGCAACCTCTTCAGCTCTGTATGCTGAACCAGTGGTGCAGGGATTACACAAAGATATCTCAATTAATATCTTTAACACCGATTGTACGACACTCTCTGACGTGGTGGACAGATCACCATCGTTTAGTTCAGGGGGCTTCTTTTGTTCTTCCGACCTGGACTGTAATTTCAACAGATGCAAGTCTGACAGGTTGGGGAGCTGTTTGGGGGTCTCTGACAGCACAAGGGGTTTGGGAATCTCAGGAGGTGAGATTAGCAATCAATATTTTGGAACTCCGTGCAATTTTCAGAGCTCTTCAGTCATGGCCTCTTCTAAAGAGAGAATCGTTCATTTGTTTTCAGACAGACAATGTCACAACTGTGGCATACATCAATCATCAAGGAGGGACTCACAGTCCTCTGGCTATGAAGGAAGTATCTCGAATTCTGGTATGGGCGGAATCCAGCTCCTGTCTAGTTTCTGCGGTTCATATCCCAGGTATAGACAATTGGGAAGCGGATTATCTCAGCCGCCAAACGTTACATCCGGGCAAATGGTCTCTTCACCCAGAGGTATTTCATCAGATTGTTCAAATGTGGGGTCTTCCAGAAATAGATCTGATGGCCTCTCATCTAAACAAGAAACTTCCCAGGTATCTGTCCAGATCCAGGGATCCTCAAGCGGAAGCAGTGGATGCATTGTCACTTCCTTGGAAGTATCATCCTGCCTATATCTTTCCGCCTCTAGTTCTTCTTCCAAGAGTAATCTCCAAGATTCTGAAGGAATGCTCGTTTGTTCTACTGGTAGCTCCAGCATGGCCTCACAGGTTTTGGTATGCGGATCTTGTCCGGATGGCCTCTTGCCAACCGTGGACTCTTCCGTTAAGACCAGACCTTTTGTCGCAAGGTCCTTTTTTCCATCAGGATCTCAAATCCTTAAATTTAAAGGTATGGAGATTGAACGCTTGATTCTCAGTCTAAGAGGTTTCTCTGACTCTGTGATTAATACTATGTTACAGGCTCGTAAATCTGTATCTAGGGAGATATATTATAGAGTCTGGAAGACTTATATTTCTTGGTGTCTTTCTCATCATTTTTCCTGGCATTCTTTTAGAATTCCGAGAATTTTACAGTTTCTTCAGGATGGTTTGGATAAAGGTTTGTCTGCAAGTTCCTTGAAAGGACAAATCTCTGCTCTTTCTGTTCTTTTTCACAGAAAGATTGCTAATCTTCCTGATATTCATTGTTTTGTACAAGCTTTGGTTCGTATAAAACCTGTCATTAAGTCAATTTCTCCTCCTTGGAGTTTGAATTTGGTTCTGGGGGCTCTTCAAGCTCCTCCGTTTGAACCTATGCATTCGTTGGACATCAAATTACTTTCTTGGAAAGTTTTGTTCCTTTTGGCCATCTCTTCTGCCAGAAGAGTTTCTGAATTATCTGCTCTTTCTTGTGAGTCTCCTTTTCTTAATCAGGATAAGGCGGTGTTGCAAACTTCTTTTACATTTTTACCTAAGGTTGTGAATTCTAACAACATTAGTAGAGAAATTGTGGTTCCTTCATTGTGTCCTAATCCTAAGAATTCTAAGGAGAGATCATTGCATTCTTTGGATGTAGTTAGAGCTTTGAAATATTATGTTGAAGCTACTAAGAATTTCCGAAAGACTTCTAGTCTATTTGTTATCTTTTCCGGTTCTAGGAATGGTCAGAAGGCCTCTGCCATTTCTTTGGCATCTTGGTTGAAATCTTTAATTCATCATGCTTATGTCGAGTCGGGTAAAACTCCACCTCAAAGGATTACAGTTTATTCTACTAGGTCAGTTTCTACTTCCTGGGCGTTTAGGAATGAAGCTTCGGTTGATCAGATTTGCAAAGCAGCAACTTGGTCTTCTTTGCATACTTTTACTAAATTCTACCATTTTTATGTGTTTTCTTCTTCTGAAGCTGTTTTTGGTAGAAAAGTACTTCAGGCAGCTGTTTCAGTTTGAATCTTCTGCTTATAATTTCAGTTTTTTTCATTACAAACTTTAAACTTTATTTTGGGTGTGGATTATTTTTCTCCAACATTGGTGTGTCCGGTCCACGGCGTCATCCTTACTTGTGGGAATATCTCTTCCCCAACAGGAAATGGCAAAGAGTCCCAGCAAAGCTGGCCATATCGTCCCTCCTAGGCTCCGCCCCTCCCAGTCATTCTCTTTGCCGTTGCACAGGCAACATCTCCACGGAGATGGTTAAGAGTATGTGGTGTTTAGTTGTAGTTTTTTATTCTACTATCAAGAGTTTGTTATTTTAAAATAGTACTGGTATGTACTATTTACTCTGAAACAGAAAAAGATGAAGAATTCTGTTTGTGAGAGGAAGATGATTTTAGCAGACAGTAACTAAAATCCTTTACTGTTTCCACATAGGACTGTTGAGATGAAGTAACTTCAGTTGGGGGAAACAGTTAGCAGACTTTTCTGCTTAAGGTATGACTAGCCATATTTCTAACAAGATTGTGTAATGCTGGAAGGCTGTCATTTCCCCTCATGGGGACCGGTAAGCCATTTTCTTAGTCTCAAGCAGAATAAAGGGCTTAATATGGGCTATAAAACTGGTAGACACTTTTATGGGCAAAATCGATTGCTTTATATGGGCATTTTATACATGTTTATGCTGGTATTTCACACTTATAAACTTGGGGAACATTTTTTAACGTCAGGCACTATGTTAGACACCTTTTCCAGTCAGGAAGGGCCTTCCCAGTTGTAGGCTGAGCCTCATTTTCGCGCCATTACTGCGCAGTTGTTTTTGAGAGCAAGACATGCAGATGCATGTGTGAGGATCTGAAGATAGTTGGAAAAGTTTCTAGAAGGCGTCATTTGGTATCGTATTCCCCTCTGGGCTTGGTAAAGTCTCAGCAAAGGCTGTAGCTGGGACTGTAGAGGGGTTAAAACTGTAACCGGCTCCGGTTTCGTTATTTTAAGGGTTAAAGCTCTGATAATTGGTGTGCAATACCTTTAATGCTTTAAGACACTGTGGTGAAATTTTGGTAAATTTTGAACAATTCCTTCATATTTTTTCACATATTCAGTAATAAAGTGTGCTCTGTTTAAAATTTAAAGAGACAGTAACGGTTTTGTTTTAAAACGGTTTTTATGCGTTATTGACAAGTTTAAGCCTGTTTAACATGTCTGTACCTTCAGATAAGCTATGTTCTATATATATGAAAGTCAATGTGTCTCCCCCTTCAAAATTGTGTGATAATTGTGCCATAGCGTCCAAACAAAGTAAGGACAGTACTGCCACAGATAATGAAATTGCCCAAGATGATTCCTCAGATGAAGGGAGTAGACATGGTTCTACATCATCTCCTTCTGTGTCTACACCAGTTTTGCCCACGCAGGAGGCCCCTAGTACTTCTAGCGCGCCAATGCTTATTACCATGCAACAATTGACGGCAGTAATGGATAACTCCATAGCAAATATTTTATCCAAAATGCCTGCATATCAGAGAAAGCGCGATTGCTCTGTTTTAAACACTGAGGAGCAGGAGGGCGCTGATGATAATTGTTCTGTCATACCCTCACACCAATCTGAAGGGGCCATGAGGGAGGTTTTGTCAGATGGGGAAATTTCAGATTCAGGAAAAATTTCTCAACAGGCTGAACCTGATGTTGTGACATTTAAATTTAAATTAGAGCATCTCCGCGCACTGCTTAAGGAGGTGTTATCTACTCTGGATGATTGTGACAACCTGGTCATTCCAGAAAAATTATGCAAGATGGACAAGTTCCTAGAGGTTCCGGTGCACCCCGACGCTTTTCCTATACCCAAGCGGGTGGCGGACATAGTGAATAAGGAGTGGGAGAAGCCCAGCATACCTTTTGTTCCCCCTCCTATATTTAAGAAATTATTTCCTATGGTCGACCCCAGAAAGGACTTATGGCAGACAGTCCCTAAGGTTGAGGGGGCAGTTTCTACTCTAAACAAGCGCACTACTATTCCTATCGAGGATAATTGTGCTTTCAAAGATCCTATGGATAAAAAATTGGAGGGTTTGCTTAAAAAGATTTTTGTACAGCAAGGTTACCTTCAACCCATTTCGTGCATTGTTCCTGTCACTACAGCAGCGTGGTTCTGGTTCGAGGAACTAGAAAAGTCGCTCAGTAGAGAGACTCCATATGAGGAGGTTATGGACAGAGTTCACGCACTTAAGTTGGCTAACTCTTTTATTTTAGATGCCGCTTTGCAATTAGCTAGATTAGCGGCGAAAAATTCAGGGTTTGCAATTGTGGCGCGCAGAGCGCTTTGGCTAAAGTCTTGGTCAGTGGATGTATCATCCAAGACAAAATTGCTTAATATCCCCTTCAAGGGTAAAACTCTCTTTGGGCCAGAATTGAAAGAGATTATCTCAGACATCACTGGGGGAAAGGGCCACGCCCTCCCACAAGATAGGCCTTTCAAAGCCAAGATTAAGTCTAATTTTCGTTCCTTTCGTAATTTCAGGAACGGACCGGCCTCTAACTCTGCATCCTCTAAGCAAGAGGATAATGCCTCACAGACCAAACCAGCCTGGAAACCGATGCAAGGCTGGAACAAGGGTAAGCATGCCAAGAAGCCTGCCGCTGCTAACAAAACAGCAACCAGACCAATTCTGGATTTAAAGATCCTAAACAAATTTCTCAGGGTGCCATAGTTCAAAATGGAAACCATTTGAACGATTCTACCTACTATCCAGGAGGGTCAATTTATGACTACCGTGGATCTAAAGGATGCGTACCTACATATTCCTATCCACAAAGAACATCATCAGTTCCTAAGGTTCGCCTTTCTGGACAAACATTACCAGTTTGTGGCCCTCCCATTCGGGTTAGCCACTGCTCCAAGGATTTTCACAAAGGTACTCGGGTCCCTTCTAGCGGTTCTAAGACCCAGGGGCATTGCAGTAGTACCATACTTGGCCTCTAATTCTGCTTCCTCTAAGCAAGAGGGTAATGCCTCACAGACCAAACCAGCCTGGAAACCGATGCAAGGCTGGAACAAGGGTAAGCAGGCCAAGAAGCCTGCCGCTGCTAACAAAACAGCATGAAGGAGTAGCCCCCGATCCGGGACCGGATCTAGTGGGGGGCAGACTCTCTCTCTTTGCTCAGGCTTGGGCAAGAGATGTTCAGGATCCCTGGACGCTAGAAATAGTTTCTCAGGGTTATCTTCTGGAATTCAAGGAACTACCCCCAAGGGGAAGGTTCCACATGTCTCACTTATCCTCAAACCAAATAAAGAGACAGGCGTTCTTACATTGTGTAGAAGACCTGTTACAGATGGGAGTGATATACCCAGTTCCAATGACGGAACAAGGAATGGGATTTTACTCAAATCTGTTCGTAGTTCCCAAAAAAGAGGGAACCTTCAGACCAATTCTGGATTTAAAGATCCTAAACAAATTTCTCAGGGTGCCATCATTCAAAATGGAAACCATTCGAACGATTCTACCTACTATCCAGGAGGGTCAATTTATGACTACCGTGGATCTAAAGGATGCGTACCTACATATTCCTATCCACAAAGAACATCATCAGTTCCTAAGGTTCGCCTTTCTGGACAAACATTACCAGTTTGTGGCCCTCCCATTCGGGTTAGCCACTGCTCCAAGGATTTTCACAAAGGTACTCGGGTCCCTTCTAGCGGTTCTAAGACCCAGGGGCATTGCAGTAGTACCATACTTGGATGACATTCTAATACAAGCGTCGTCCCTTTCAAAAGCCAAGGCTCATACAGACATCGTTCTGGCCTTTCTCAGATCTCACGGATGGAAGGTGAACATAGAAAAAAGTTCTCTGTCTCCGTCGACAAGAGTTCCCTTCTTGGGAACAATAATAGATTCCTCAGAAATTAGAATTTTTCTGACAGATGTCAGAAAGTCAAAACTTCTAAGCGCTTGTCAAGTTCTTCATTCTGTTCCACGTCCTTCCATAGCTCAGTGCATGGAAGTAGTAGGGTTGATGGTTGCAGCAATGGACATAGTTCCTTTTGCGTGAATTTATCTAAGACCATTACAACTGTGCATGCTGAAACAGTGGAATGGGGACTATACAGACTTGTCTCCAGTGATTCAAGTAGATCAGAAGACCAGAGATTCACTCCGTTGGTGGCTAACCCTGGACCACCTATCCCAGGGAATGGGCTTCCGCAGTCCAGAGTGGGTCATCGTCACGACCGACGCCAGTCTATTAGGCTGGGGCGCGGTCTGGGAATCCCTGAAAGCTCAGGGACTATGGTCTCGGGAAGAGTCTCTTCTCCCGATAAACATTCTGGAACTAAGAGCGATATTCAATGCTCTCAGGGCTTGGCCTCAGCTAGCAAAGGCCAGATTCATAAGATTCCAATCAGACAACATGACGACTGTTGCGTATATCAATCATCAGGGGGGAACAAGGAGTTCCCTGGCGATGAAAGAAGTGACCAAAATAATACAATGGGCGGAGGATCACTCCTGCCATCTATCTGCGATCCACATTCCAGGTGTGGAAAACTGGGAAGCGGATTACTTGAGTCGTCAGACATTCCATCCGGGGGAGTGGGAACTCCACCCGGAGATCTTTGCCCAGTTGACGCAACTATGGGGCATTCCAGATATGGATCTGATGGCGTCTCGTCAGAACTTCAAGGTTCCTTGCTACGGGTCCAGATCCAGGGATCCCAAGGCGACTCTAGTGGATGCACTAGTAGCGCCTTGGACCTTCAACCTAGCTTATGTGTTTCCACCGTTTCCTCTCATTCCCAGGCTGGTAGCCAGGATCAAACAGGAGAGGGCCTCGGTGATCTTGATAGCTCCTGCGTGGCCACGCAGGACTTGGTATGCAGACCTGGTGAATATGTCATCGGTTCCACCATGGAAGCTACCTTTGAGACAGGACCTTCTTGTTCAGGGTCCATTCGAACATCCAAATCTGGTCTCCCTCCAGCTGACGGCTTGGAGATTGAACGCTTGATTCTATCAAAGCGTGGGTTTTCAGATTCTGTGATAGATACTCTGGTTCAAGCCAGAAAACCTGTAACTAGAAAAATTTACCATAAAATATGGAAAATATATATCTGCTGGTGTGAATCCAAGGGATTCCCATGGAATAAGATAAAAATTCCTAAGATCTTTTCCTTTCTACAAGAAGGTTTGGATAAAGGATTATCTGCGAGTTCTCTAAAGGGACAGATTTCTGCTTTATCTGTCTTACTACACAAACGACTGGCAGCTGTGCCAGATGTTCAAGCATTTGTTCAGGCTCTGGTTAGGATCAAGCCTGTTTACAGACCTTTGACTCCTCCCTGGAGTCTAAATCTAGTTCTTTCTGTTCTTCAAGGGGTTCCGTTTGAACCTTTACATTCCATAGATATTAAGTTGTTATCTTGGATAGTTTTGTTTTTGGTTGCTATTTCTTCTGCTAGAAGAGTTTCTGAGTTATCTGCTCTGCAGTGTACTCCGCCCTATCTGGTGTTCCATTCAGATAAGGTTGTTTTGCGTACTAAGCCTGGTTTTCTTCCAAAGGTTTTTTCCAACAAAAATATTAACCAGGAGATAGTTGTACCTTCTTTGTGTCCGAATCCAGTTTCAAAGAAGGAACGTTTGCTACATAATTTAGATGTAGTCTGTGCTCTAAAATTCTATTTAGAAGCTACAAAAGACTTCAGCAAACATCTTCTCTGTTTGTCGTCTATTCTGGTAAAAGGAGAGGTCAAAAAGCAACTTCTACCTCTCTTTCCTTTTGGCTTAAAAGCATCATCCGATTTGCTTATGAGACTGCCGGACGGCAGCCTCCTGAAAGAATCACAGCTCACTCCACTAGGGCTGTGGCTTCCACATGGGCCTTCAAGAACGAGGCTTCTGTTGATCAGATATGTAAGGCAGCGACTTGGTCTTCACTGCACACTTTTGCCAAATTTTACAAATTTTATACTTTTGCTTCTTCAGAGGCTATTTTTGGGAGAAAGGTTTTGCAAGCCATGGTACCTTCCGTTTAGGTAACCTGATTTGCTCCCTCCCTTCATCCGTGTCCTAAAGCTTTGGTATTGGTTCCCACAAGTAAGGATGACGCCGTGGACCGGACACACCAATGTTGGAGAAAACAGAATTTATGCTTACCTGATAAATTACTTTCTCCAACGGTGTGTCCGGTCCACGGCCCGACCTGGTTTTTTAATCAGGTTTGATGAATTATTTTCTCTAACTACAGTCACCACGGCACCCTATGGTTTCTCTTATTTTTTTCTCCTGTCCGTCGGTCGAATGACTGGGGTGGGCGGAGCCTAGGAGGGACTATATGGCCAGCTTTGCTGGGACTCTTTGCCATTTCCTGTTGGGGAAGAGATATTCCCACAAGTAAGGATGACGCCGTGGACCAGACACACCGTTGGAGAAAGTAATTTATCAGGTAAGCATAAATTCTGTTTTCAGCGGAATTGGCTGTCTTTATTTTATCCCTCCCTCTCTAGTGACTCTTGCGTGGAAAGATCCACATCTTGGGTAGTCATTATCCCATACGTCACTAGCTCATGGACTCTTGCTAATTACATGAAAGAAAACATAATTTATGTAAGAACTTACCTGATAAATTCATTTCTTTCATATTAGCAAGAGTCCATGAGGCCCACCCTTTTTTGTGGTGGTTATGATTTTTTTGTATAAAGCACAATTATTCCAATTCCTTATTTGTTATGCTTTCGCACTTTTTTTCTTATCACCCCACTTCTTGGCTATTCGTTAAACTGATTTGTGGGTGTGGTGAGGGGTGTATTTATAGGCATTTTGAGGTTTGGGAAACTTTGCCCCTCCTGGTAGGAATGTATATCCCATACGTCACTAGCTCATGGACTCTTGCTAATATGAAAGAAATGAATTTATCAGGTAAGTTCTTACATAAATTATGTTTTTTAAATCCCTCCTTTATGTTATTACTCATGGATTTTCACTGCTTGGGTATTTGTTAGTAAGGGCTTGTGGACTCTCACCATCTGTATGATAAAAAACATAATTTATACTTACCTGATAAATTCCTTTTTTTCATGGTGATTAGAGTCCACGAGCCCCCACCCCTTTGTTAGAATTATTTTTTTAATTTGAGCACATCTTTTTTCCTTGATCAATTTTTAGCTCTTATTCCTTTGTTACCTTACTTACTGGGCTATACATTAGACTGAGGTATGTGTGAGGTGAGAGGGTTTAAAAAGAGCTCTTGGGGTTTGAGAAACTTTGCCTCCTAGCGGTAATAGTAATTTCCATGAGTAAGGTATTGTGGCCTCTCACCGCCATGAAAGAATGGAATTTATCAGGTAAGTACAAATTATATTTTTTTTGATTCGCAAAACAGTTAACCAGAGCTCTGACGATGTGATATTCATTCTAGTGTAAATGACGATTGCAGTCAAACGATCGCGTTTACTTTCAACTTGTAATACGAGTGGAAAACCCAACGTGCGCAAACAACCGCGATATACCCCTTAACGTTCGCACGTAACTGTTAGCGATCCACTTGTAATCTGGCCCCTAGACTTCTTTCAGCCTCATCTACTATGTTAACTTGACCTATTGGCAAATCTCCTTCTCTATATAATTACATTTTTGATGTTCAATCTGTGATAGGTTTGTCTTTTGTAGGCACATAATATCACAGTCTAATTTATTTTAATGGGATATGTATACCCCCACATTCAATTAGACCAATTTAAACATATCCCTTATTACATGATATTTTGTTTTGTTTTTATTCATAAATATAGTTTCATCTAAAACCAGTAAATTATTAAAGGGGTATATATATATATATATATATATAATAGATGTCTCCCCATCTTTCTCAAAATGGTCTAGAGGGGTTGCTATACTATTTAATAAAAGATCATCTCTATGCCCCTAACAATCAAGGTTAGATTTTGTTCTAACTTAGAAAGTAAAGCAATGCCTTTTTTAGATATAGGCATTATAATGGCAGTGGAATTTAGTATTAGTCCAAACTCTAAAATAGACAGAAAATAAAGAGATTCATTCTTACAAAAAAAAACTTCCAACTTGAAAGCTAAATATTGGGGGGGGTGGAAACAGAGTCACTTATAGAATAAAATACATCTAATTGATATTTTAATATGGGTTCATCCAGACTAATTAGATTTAGGGGCTAGATTACAATTAGAGTGCTAAATTATTGTGCTCTGGCAAACAGGATAATTTGCTCGTTTGTGGGAGTGCAATAATTAACTAGCTCGACCTCGTGGTAGCAATTAGCACTCAGAAAATTAACCAGAGATCCGTGCCCGCAAATGGGGCAGCACCTTTTTTTTTTAATTAAAATTACAGCACTAGACAGTAGTTTGGTGATAAAGTTGGTGGGAGTGAGATGTTAGAAAGAAAAAAAAGGCACTGAAAATTGCCTTTACATTGCGCTCTATGGGAACTGTGTGTTTCCAGTAAATATATATGTTTATTCTTTTTATTCATATACAGGTATATTTATGTGTATATACACATATTAAAACATAAATATATATGTATTTAATCATATACATATACATTTAACAATGCTGCCCATTGCTGCGCAACTGATGTTGTGTATGTATAATTTGTGCAATTATTTTAGCATGGTACAGTGATATTTGCACCCCGCACTATTATTAGTGCCCCATTTATACTCTGGGCTTATATCTGGTATTTTTAAATGGTTTTCAAGTTTGGTCTAAATTGTAATACTTTTTAAAGTCAATATTGAGTTATGATGTTAACATTACAGAAAATATGTGACGTCTTAGATTTATAGACAAATTCTATATTTACCATATTTTATTTTATTAACAAGATAAACATATTTTATGTTTTCAACAGATAAAAGAAAGCCTATCTTTTGTAATTAAAGACAATTCTATGTCACTAGTTAGTGAAAGATATTATGTGATACAATTATACTTTAAATAGACTTGAAAGCTTTTTTTTATGCTGGGGTAGCTATTTAAAAGGTTTTCAATAAACAAAACAAATTATATTGTAAACATATTTAGAAAAGGTAGTGGCAGATGAAGGGTGTTTTTTTTTCTAATATTAGAATAGTAATCTGTTAGAGATTTTGTATAAGTGATTCTTATGTTTTGCTACATCTATACAATATTTCGATCTGAGATTTTTTTAATGTTTGCTATAAAATAAATATTATTTAATGTTTACTAAACTGCCCTTTAAAAGGACATAAAAAAAAGGTTATTTTATGATTCAGATAGAGCATACAATTTTAAACAACCTTTCGTTTTACGTCTATTATCACATTTTTGTTTTCTTGTTTTCCTTTGTGGAAAAGCATGGATGTAAGCTCAGGAGTGTGAACCTGTCTGCAGCACTATATGGCAGCAGTTTTGCAACAACTTTATACATTAGCAAGAGCACCAGATGGCAGCTCTATTTCCTGTCATGTAGTGCTTCAGGCATGTGCACGCTACCTACCTAGGTATTTCTTAAACAAAGAATAAAATGAAAACAAAGCAAATTTGATAATAGAAGTAAATTGGAAACTTTATAAAAATTGTATTCTCTGAATAATGAAAGAAAATTTTTGGGTTTCATATCCCTTTAAAGGGACAGTCAACACCAGATTTTTTGTTGTTTTAAAAGATGGATTATCCCTTAATTACCCATTCCCCAGTTTTGCATAACCAACACAGTTATAATACACGTTTTACCTCTGTGATTACTTTGTATCTAAGCCTCTGCAGACTGCCCCCTTATTTCAGTGCTTTTGACAGACTTGCATTTTAGCCAATCAGTGCTTACTCCTCAGTAAATTCAAGTGCATGAGCTCAATGTTATCTATATGAAACACATGAACTAACGCCCACTCAAATGCAGAGGCGGCCTTCAAGGTCTAAGAAATTAGCATATGAAACTCCTAAGTTTAGCTTTAAACTAAGAATACTCCAAGAGAACTAAGCAAAATTGATGATAAAAGTAAATTGGAAAGTTGTTTAAAATTACATGCCCTATTTGAATCATGAAAGTTTTTTGTTTTTTTTTTGTCTTGACTCTCCCTTTAAGTATTAGCATGAAGCTATGGAAAGGAGTAGGGGTCATAGCCTGCTCCTTACTCTTGCGGTAAACACTTATAACAGTTGAAATGTTCTCAAAATATAATATGTCATTAATAACAAACATTTATTACATTGCATTTCCTATCAACAGGTGACTTTACAAACTGCAGTAATCCTAGTCCTAGCCATCATGAAAATACAGATACTTGTTTCAATCTTCTTCAAATTCAAAGAAGCAACGTGGAAAATTTATGTTCTGAATATGGGATTTTTTTTACCAGGAAATCAAATCTTTTAAGACATCAGAAAAGTCATAAAAGAGAGAAAGCATTTTCATGTGTTGAATGTGGAAAATGTTTTATTAGGAAATCATATCTTATTTATCATCAGAAAATTCATACAGGAGAGAAACCATTTTCATGTGCTGAATGTGGGAAATGTTTTGCTCGGAAATCACATCTTATTGGCCATCAAAAAATTCATACAGGAGAGAAAATATTTTCATGTTCTCAATGTGGAAAGTGTTTTAATGACAGATCAAATCTTCTTTGCCATCTGAAAAAGCATACAGGCGAGAAAGCCTTTTCATGTTCTGAATGTGGGAAGTGTTTTAATGTCAAATCAACTCTTATTAGACATCAGAAAATCCATACAGGAGAGAAAGCCTTTTCATGTTCTGAATGTGGGAAGTGTTTTATTGACAAATCAACTCTTAGTAGACATCATAAAAGTCATACAGGAGTGAAAGCATTTCCATGTGCTGAATGTGGGAAGTGTTTTGGCAGGAAATCACATCTTATTACACATCAGAAAATTCATACAGGAGAGAAAGCCTTTTCATGTTCTGAATGTGGGAAATGTTTTACTGAGAAGTCACATCTTACTACACATCAGAAAGTTCATACAGGGGAGAAAGCATTTTCATGTTCTGAATGTGGGAAATGTTTTAGTGAGAAGTCGCATCTTATTGCACATCAGAAAATTCATACAGGAGAGAAATCCTTTTCATGTGCTGAATGTGGGAAATGTTTTACTAGGAAATCAACTCTTATTACACATCAGAAAAATCATACAGGAGATAAAGCATTTGCATGTTCTGAATGTGGGAAGTGTTTTACTGAAGAATCAAATCTTAGTAAACATCAAAAAATTCATACAGGACAGAAAGCATTTTCATGTTCTGAATGTGGGAAGTGTTTTACTAAGAAATCAATTCTTATTACACATCAGAGAATTCATACAGGAGAGAAATTTGCATGTTCTGAATGTGGAAAGTGTTTTACTGACAAATCAAATCTTAGTAGACATCGGAAAATTCATATGGGAGAGAAGGCATTTTCATGTATCTGAATGTGGAAAGTGATTTACTGAGAAATCGACTCTTATTACATTATCAGAGAATTCATACAGGAGAAAAGCATTTTCATATTCTGGATGTCAAAAAAGTTTTACTAAGAAGTTACAATTTAATGCGCATCAGAACATTAATATAGGAGAGAAAGCATTTGCACAAAGCAAACACCTATGTTAAGCCCTTGTCTGGTTTAGGATAGTCCCCCCTAGCTGAATAAAATGCATACTGCTGAATTAATAAAACATTTTTTCTTCTGATTTACTGTTATAAATTTTTATTAAAAAAAAATATATATGAGAAAATACCCTCAATAATCTTGTGGTTTGAAATTGTAATAAAAATATGATTTCTTTCATACAGGTTGTTGAGAGTCCACAATCCATTAGATTTTTCAGTAAAAGGGGTTGTGGCCCATTTCCCCTCTGATTACAGTGATATTTGGAGTATAGGTAGTGGCATATTTTTCACCTATTGGGATTTAGTCACAAGCCTTTTCCACATGTGTTTCAGGGATGTGTCCTTTGCCTCTTGCTGTTTTCCAATATACTACTATTCCATATCTTCTGCTGTTATAATACAACACTGGTTTTGCCTTCCTACTGGTTTTCTCAAATAGTAGGGTGCCTAATGTTAAGTACTATATTTTTTTGTTATTTAGCACTTTTTAAGCCTCTTATGTTATTGTTATTTATTTAAGTAATTTCCCCTTTAAAAAAAACTTTTTCCTTTTTAATATAAGGAGAGTCCACAGCATCATTCCTTACTGTTGGGAAATACTGAACCTGGCCACCAGGACGAGGCAAAGACACCCCAGCCAAAGGCTTAAATACCTCTCCCACTTCCCCCAGTCATTCTTTACCTTTTGTCACAAGAGGATGGCAGAGAGGTGTCAGAAGATTTCGAAGTAGTTCCTTTGGGAGGGTATCTGCCCTTCGATATGGGACTGGAGTTTTAAGTAGTCTTGTCAGCCTCTCAGTGAGAGCATTGACGAAAGTTGGAGTCTCAAGATGCAGGTAGAGTCTTTCTGTGAACCCATCCAAACTGCCTGCTAACAGCTCCTAAGCAATCAGTGTTGACGAGTTTCACTGCCTGCTTGTTTTCTCATTTAAGTCCATGTCAGGAGCGATGCTACAAGACTGTCAAACTTGAGAGGCTGTGTTTCTGTTCTACAGCATGGATTCTGGTAAGATTGTTTCAATTTTTTACGTGTTGAAAATGCTAGAAGACAGGGTCACAGTGTGGCTCCTTTTATCTTAATAGAATCATGGGTTAATATCTCCTGAGGGGTATTATTGAACAGTGGGGATTTATCAAATGTGATGCTTTGATTTTATGCTGCTTTATGTGTGAAATTTTATTGGGCTCATAGGCTGTTTGTTATGTGGCTGGAACGCACAGGTTTTTACTTTCACTTTGAGTGCTGCGCAGCTTGTAGCTTGGCATGCTTTTTCTCATAGCAGGGGTGGTCCTGCATTGCGCACCATGTGACCAGGAGTGGCCTCGCTTTTATTTCCTCTTTCCTGACTGAGCTGGCTGTCAGAAAGGACACTATTTCTCTGTATTGTCTGGGTCAATTAGGGGGTGAGTGCCCTAGCCATTGGGAGTATAAAGGTGCTGTTTTTTGAGAAATAAAGATTGTTTATTTTATGTGTCCTGCTGTTAGCTTAAGCTATGAAGGATTCTGATATTTTAGAGGGTACTCCCTCTATTCCAAATAGTAATACCTGTTTATATTGTGAGGAGGCTTTGGTATGCCTGCCCCCTCAGTTATGTTCCACATGCCTTGACAATGTTGTTCATTCAAAGAAGGTTAACCCTTTTAGTACCACTGAGCCATCCACCTGTGAGGACTCGCCATCCTTTGAGGTGCATACCCTACATTCATCTCCTACACACGCAGCTTCCCGTAGCACGCTTAATCCTCCATCTGGAGGGGGCCTTTTACCGCCAGATTTTATCACGCAGTTACAAACGTTGGAGTCTGCAGCCCTCAGTGCTTTACCTCACCCTGCTAAATGCAAGCGAAAGGTTAAACATAGCTCGCCTGCCTTGGGGTCATCATGTAATTTATTGGATTTCACTGCTCTGTCTCAGTTATCCGAGGATGAGTTGCACTCTGAGGCTTCAGAGGATGAACTTTCTGGGACGGAGTCTGCTGCCTCTAAGCCTCCTGCTGCTGAGAAACCAGCCTTTAGATTTAAAATTGAACACTTACGTTTTCTTCTAAAGGAAGTCCTGTCTACATTAGAGGTTCCAGAGGCCAAGCTGCCTGATGAACCTTTGATTCCTAAATTAGATAGAGTTTACGAGGACAGGGTAGTGCCTTTAACTTTTCCTGTGCCTGTAAAGATGGCAAACATTATTAAGAACGAATGGGACAGAATTAGATCTTCCTTTTCACCTTCATTTCCGGTCCCAGACTCTCAATTGGAGTTGTGGGGTTCCATCCCTAAGGTGGATGGTGCTATCTCCACGCTTGCCAAATGCACTACTATCCCGCTTTAGGATAGCTCATCGTTCAGAGAGCCAATAGATAAAAAGATGGAAACTCTTCTAAGACAGATGTTTCAACATACGGGATATTTGTTTCAACCGGCAGTGGTGGTTGTCACGGTTGCTGGAGCAGCTACCTACTGGTGCTACTCCTTATCAGATTTAATCAAGGTGGAGGGTCCCCTCGACGTTATCCAGGAAAGAATTAAGGCCTTGATAATTGCTATATCTTTTATCTGTGATGCAAACAAGCAGATTATTCGACTAAATGCTAAAGCTTCTGGCTTTTCGGTTCAGGCCCATCAGGTGCTCTGGCTGAAGTCCTGGTCTGAGGTTATGACTTCTAAGTCCACACTTCTTTCTCTCCCCTTTAAGGAAAGATTTTATTTGGTCCAGGCCTGGACTCCATTATCTCCATGGTTACAGGGGACAAGGGTGCCTTCCTACCGCAAGATAAAAAGATCAGTTCTAAGGGACAAGTTTCTAATTTATATTCCTTTTGTTTTGATAAATCCCAATGACAGCAGGCTTCCGCTAAGCCCAAGCAAACCAAGAGTATTTGGAAGCTGGCTCAGTGCTGGAATAAGTCCAAGCAGAGCAAGAAGCCTGCCAAGACTAAATCGGCTTGAAGGGGCGGCCCCAGATCCGGCTCTGGATCGTGTAGGGTTGCAGACTGTCGTTCTTTTCAGACGCTTGATTAGGGGACGTGCAGGATCCATGGTTCCTTGTGGTCATAGCTCAGGGTCACAGTGTGGCTCATTTTATCTTAATAGAATAATGGGTTAATATCTCCTGAGGGGGATTATTGAACAGTGGGGATTTATCAAATGTGATGCTTTGAAGAATCCCAATAATGGTCCAACCACCAGGACAGAGAGAGTTGAATGTTGGGATTTAAGTATATCAACTGTGATATCCAAGAATAATCCCTGCACCATTGATTCAGCATGAAAACAAGCAAAGGGGATCGCGTCCGATGTTGCAGTCATGAGACATAAAACTTCCATGCACATAGCCACTGAAGCGAATGATCGAGACTGAAGGTTTTCAACAGGCAGAACCCAATTTCATTCATCTCTTGTCTGTTAAAGACAGTCATGAACACTGAATCTATCTGGAAACCTAAAAAGGTGACCCTTGTCTGAGGAATCAAGAAACTCTTTGGTAAACTGATCCTCCAACCATGTCTTTGAAAAAAACAACAAAAGTTTATTTGTGTGAGATTCTGCTAAATGAAAAGATTGAGCCAGTACCAAGTTATTGTCCAAATAAGGAAACACTGCAATACCCTGCTCTCTAATTACTGATAGAAGGGCACCGAGAACCTTCGAAAAGATTCTTGGAGCTGTTGCTAGGCCAAATGGAAGAGCAACAATTTGGTAATGCTTGTCTAGAAAAGAGAATCTCAGAAACCGATAGTGGTCTGGATGAATCAGAATGTGAATATACGCATCCTGTAAGTCTGTTGAGGACATGTAATGACCTTGCTGAACAAAAGGCAGAATAGTCCTTATAGTCACCATCTTAAAAGTTGGGACCCTTACAAATTGATTCAAAAACTTCAGATCCAGTACTGGTCTGAAAGAATTTTCCTTCTTCGGGACAATGAATAGATTTGAATAAAAACCCAGACCCTGTTCCAGAATTGAAACTGGTACAATTACTCCTGAAAGCTCTAGATCTGAAACACACTTCAGAAAGGCCTGAGCTTTCACCGGATTTGTTGGAACGTGAGAGAGAAAAAATCTTCTCATAGGAGGTCTTATTCTAAAACCTTTTCAATACCCCTGAGAGAAAATATTCTGAATCCAATGATTCTGAATGGAACCTGCCCAAACGTCTTGAAATAATTTCAATCTGCCCCCCCCCCCCCACCAGCAGAACTGGATTGAGGGCCCCACCTTCATGCAGTCTTGGGGGCTGGCTTTGGTTTCTTATAAGGCTTGGATTTAATCCAACTCGAGGATGGCTTCCAATTGGAGCCAGAGTCCTTAGGGGAAAGAGTGGTTTTCTGTTCTCTATTCTGGCGAAAGGAACGAAACCGATTAGAAGCTTTAGATTTGCCCTTAGACTTTTTATCTTGAGGCAAAAAAAACTCCCTTCCCCCCGGTAATAGTGGAACTAATAGAATCCAATTGGGAACCAAACAAATTATTACCCTGGAATGAAAGAGATAGTAACCTTGATACCATGTCAGCATACCATGATTTGAGCAATAAAGCTCTTCTAGCTAAAATAGCCAAAGACATAGATTTAACATTAATCTTGATGACATTAAATATAGCATCGCAGATAAAATGATTAGCATTTTGAAGCAAACAAACAATTCTAATCAAATCAGAGTCTTTTTCCCGTTGTGCTAAGCTATCCAACCAAAAAGTTGATGCAGCCGCAACATCAGCCATAGAAATGGCAGGTCTGAGAATATAGCCAGAATGCAAATAAGCTTTCTTTAGATAAGATTCAATTTTCCTATCTAAAGGATCCTTTAAAGAAGTACTATCTTCCAAAGGAATAGTAGTACGTTTAGCAAGAGTAGAAATAGCCCCATCAACCTTAGGGACTTTTTCCCAAAACTCTATTTTAGACACTGGCAAAGGATACAACTTTTTAAACCTTGAAGAAGGAACAAAAGAAGTACCAGGCTTAGACCTTTCCTTAGCAATCACATCAGAAATAACATAAGGAACAGGAAAAACCTTAGGAGTAGTCACAGGAGGTTTATAGACAGAATTTAAACGTTTACTGTTTTTATTATCAAGAGGATCAGACTCCTCAATATCCAAAGTTATCAACACTTCTTTTAACAAAGAACGAAAATACTCAGTCTTAAAAAGATGAGATGATTTATTAGTGACCGTGTCTGAAGTAGGATCTTCTGAGTCAAAGAGATCCTCAATAGAGGATGATATATCAGTATATTGCCGGTCATTACAAATTTCATCAGTATTATGAGAAGTTTTAAAAGACCTTTTACGTTTATTTGAAGGCGGTATAGCAGCCATAGCCTTCTGTATCGCATCAGCAATATAATTTTTCATATCAACAGAGATCAACATATCAATTTTTCATATCAACAGAGTACTTGAGATATCAAGTACTTTAGATGTTGAAGTAACAACAGATACTGTACTAGCAATAATAGAAACCTTTTCTGCATGCAAAAGCTTATCATGGCAACTGTTACACACTACAGCTGGAGATAAAATATCCACTAGATTACAACAGATACACATAGCGTTGGTAGAATTGTGTTCAGGCAGCATGGTTCCTACAGCAGCTTCTGAGACAGGATCAGATTGAGACAGCTTGTAAAATGTAAAAGAAAAAATAACATTTAAACAGAAATATCTTATTTCAACATCTAGCAGTTTCAGGAATTGGAAAAATGAAAATGCTACAATTGGCCCTCTGGGCTTGCCTCTGGGCATAAAGAAGGCAAGGAGCATATAGGAAGTGAGGTAAAATAAAACTAAATTTTAACTTACTTCACCACCTCCATTGGAGGCAAAGTTTGTAAAACAGAATTTTGGGTGTGGTGAGGGGTGTATTTATAGGCATTTTGAGGTTTGGGAAACTTTGCCCCTCCTGGTAGGATTGTATATCCCATACGTCACTAGCTCATGGACTCTTGCCAATTACATGAAATAAATTTAATAATAGGAGTAAATTAGAAAGTTGTTCGGGTGTGTCTAAACCTTTTATTTTTCAACATGCACAAGTACGCACCTTTACATGGATGGTTATAGATCTGGTAAAATTCAAACCACTGGGTGTAGGCATGGACATGGAGTATGGACATTATTCAAAAGAGAAGCTTTTTGGATTTCACTTTAGAGGGTGATCTTATTAACTTTTGGCCAAAGGCTATTAAGTATCAACCTTAAGATTCTATGAACCCATAGGGGGTGCTAATACTCTTAATAAAGGTAAATACCTTTATATATTGGTATACCCATATATAAATATTGGCCTAAATATGATAAAAAATACATATGTAAATCAACTTAACTTTGAAAATATAAAAGTCCATAAATGTCCACCAATCATACTGTGAAAAAGCGCAAATCCAACCCAAAATCAACAACAGTGAGAAATGTTCTCAGATTTCCAAATTTTAGACACCACAGCAGCTCCCCTTCAATACTCCCAGTCGGGTCTTGATGTAGATCTACAAATGTCCAAAAGACAAACGAGGGCGCTTCATGTGTGTATCAGTATCAACAAGCTTGTATAAGTAGTTTACACAGGGTGCTCACACAGATTTGAAGCACCCAAAATGTGTTGATGGAAGCGTTCCGGAGACTCACAGTGTTCTAAGCTCACTGAACTCCGGCTGCTGGTCTCACACAGCGATGTCAAAATAAATATTCTATTTAAAGTAGCATAAATAGGCACTTGTGAATAAAGTTTATTAAAAACAAGTTTAATATAAAACCATACTAAGGGCTTGATTACAAGTGGAGCACTAAATTACCTCACTCGGGAGCGCAATTAACTAGCCATTACAAATGGCTGGTTATTGCGACTGCGAGCTTGCTGTAGCAATTAGCGCTTCAAAAATTAACCAGAGATAAGATCTCTGGTTCATTTTCTAAAAGTGCCCCAAATGTCCTCAGTTATTTATTTTTTAAAAATGTATGCTTACCTGATACATTTCTTTACGGATATGGTAAGTCCATAGCGTCCACAATTACTGTTGGGGAATATCACTCCTGGCAAGCAGGATGAGGCAAAGAGCACCACAGCCAAGCTGTTAAGTATCAATCCCCTTCCCACAAACCCTAGTCATTCGACCGAAGGTAAATGGATAAAAAAAGGAGTAACTCAAGGTATAGAGGTGCCTACGGTTTAGTAAAACAAATGGTGTTAAAATAAAGGGTGGGCCGTGAACTCACCATAAACATAAAGAAAGAAATTTATCAGGTAAGCATAAATTTTGTTTTCTTTCCTAAGACATGGTGAGTCCACGTCGTCCTCAATTACTGTTGGGGCCCCAATACCCAAAGGACCAGGGAGGGACAAGACAGATAGACCTAAACAGAAGGCACCACCGCTTGAAGAACTTTTCTCCCAAAAGAAGCCTCAGCCGAGGTAAAAGTATCAAATTTGGGAAAGTATGCAGAGAAGACCAAGTTGCAGCCTTGCAAATCTGTTCCACAGAAGCTTCTGAGGAAGGTCCTTCCTCAGAGGTAGTCTCCAAAGTGAGAGAGACGACATCTCCACTAGGTCAGCATACCAGATCCTGCGAGGCCACGCAGGGGCTATTAGAAATTACTCTGTCTATTCTGCTTATCTTGAGGATGAAAAGACCCTTTACCACCCGTGATATCAGAAATAATTTCTGTCAGGCCAGGTCTAAACAAGGTCTTACCATTGTAAGGAATCGCCAAAAGCTTGGACTTAGATGAAACATCCGCTGACCAAGATTTCAGCCACAAAGCTCTGCACGCTAATACAGCAAAACCAGAGATTTTGGCTCTCAATTTGATAACCTGCAATAAAGCATCAGTAATAAAGGAATTGGCTAACTTAAGAGCCTTAATCCTGTCTTGGATCTCCTCCAAGGGAGTCTCTACCTGAAGAGACTCGGACAAAGCGTTGAACCAATTGGCTGCCGCACTTGTCACAGTGGCAATGACCTTGATGAACATACATCTTCTTGTCCATTGGATCCTTAAAAGAGCAGCTATCCTCAATAGGAATAGTAGTTCTCTTAGCCAGTAGAAATGGCCCCTTCCACTTTGGGCACCCTTTGCTGCGACTCCTTAATGGAGTCAGTAACAGGAAACATCTTTTTAAAGACAGGAGACAGGGAAAAAGGAATCCCAGGTCTCTCCCATTCCTGTGCAGTAAAATCCATAGCACGGTCTGGCACAGGAAACACCTCCACAGAGGAAGGAACATCAAAGTATTTATTGAGTTTACTAGATTTCGTAGGGTTGACAGCGACAGGTTTATCGGAGTCATCCAGGGTAGCCAAAACCTCCTTTAACAGGACACAAAGGTGTTCAATCTTAAATTTGAAGGATACCACTTCAGCATCAGATGAAGGAATTAAACTGTCCGAATCTGAGATCTCACCCTCAGAGGCTACTGATGTATCCTCAGACTCATGAGGAATGGCAACCTGAGTAGCAGACAATCAGACAGAAACCTTACTTTCTGACTCACTAAATTTCCTCTTGCGTTTTCCCTTTAATATTGTAAAAGCAGATAACGCTGCTGATAGCGCAGAAGATACCTGCTCAGCAAAATCTGTAGGCAAATACACTCCGCCAGGAGTTTGAGAGGAACTGCAGGGCACTGTATGTGACGCAAAAAGAGGCTTGGGACATTTGAGGAGTAAGTTGTGGCATAGCAAGCATCATCCTGAGAGTCATTTTAAAATGAGGAACAGAAATTTGTCAGTATATTTATAAGAATTTTCAGTAATGTTGTTCAAATAATATATCAGCCTATGGCAGGGTTATAACACAATATATTTAAATAATTATCCTTTAAAATAAACCCTCAATCAATATGCATCTACTAAAAATTATAAAATGAATACAAATATCTGAATTCTTTTTAGTTAGTTAATATCTATGAACATATTGAAATATATTTATAATACCAGGACATGAAACAATATTATTTGCGTTTAAAACTATTAAGATATGCTATCCTTCTTACAAAGCCCAGAAAAGTTTACCTTTAAAAACCAGCCTTATTTACAAATAGTCTTTCATTCAGTTAACACACTGAGACTAAAATCTTTAACTTTTAACATCCAAGCAATACAATCCTAACAGTGCTTATAAACAATTGGATAATATATATATTCAGCTATTTAGTTGCAATTTATTCTAATACAATTCTAATTTAAAACTAAAAATATATATATTCTTGCTGTGAACAATTGCTTTAAATGAATTTCTTAGCATACAAAAGATAAACTTTTAACAATACACAGGCTTATGAAATACTAACTTGAAATACAAACTGCTTCTTTAAATCTATTTGCTACAGCAATTTCTTAATACATTACCCAAAATGAACACCAAATCGATATCCTATATTCCTTGATAGGAATATTTTCACCTCAGAAAATACCAATAAGTATAATTTGCAGTCAATGAGAAAGGTAGATCAGCTTTGCTTGAGTAAAATTGTATCTCACGCCCAACAAACCAGTTACAAGTTTAGCTCAGCAGAAATCTGTCCTTTCTCTTTCTTGCATTAAGCTTATATGGGTTTCTCCATCATAGGTGATAATAATGGGTGGCCCTCCTTGTCCCTTCTGATTGGATATTTGGAATATCTGATCCCATTGGCCCTTAACGGAGCTGAGCATATTCACCATGGCAACGCATCTTTTGAACAGTTAGATTCCCTTAACTGTCCTACTGGATTTCTGCCACTCGGGGGCAGTAGACATACAACACAGCAGTATATTTAACTATCCAACATTTCTAAACATTTTTAACAAGTTAATTATTCTCATAAAATGGTTATTTAATCAGACCATAATTCTCTGCATCAATCACATATAACCCCAATTATAGATGGGTAGTATTAGATTATTTTTCTGATTATTCTGATACCAAATATGTTATATTATTAACATTGTATTGTATTAAAGTAACTTATATTGCTAATTATTGGCTTAAAATCCATTACAATTTTATTAGTATCCTGGCATTTATATACAAATAACAGCCTATTTTGAATTCAGTATTGTATTGTATTGTATTCCAACATGAATATGCCATATTTCACGTTTCTAATGGATCTTGGAAGCATGAATCCTCTCTATGCAGATCTGAAATAAAATAAGTGTTATTAGTTATTTCTTTTTAGGTCCACAAATACTCTTAAATAATACAGATGCTAAGACATTTTATGCTTTCAAATATATATATATATATATATATATATATATATATATATATATATATATATATATATATATATATATATATATATACAGGGAGTGCAGAATTATTAGGCAAATAAGTATTTTGACCACATCATCCTCTTTATGCATGTTGTCTTACTCCAAGCTCTATAGGCTCGAAAGCCTATTACCAATTAAGCATATTAGGTGATGTGCATCTCTGTAATGAGAAGGGGTGTGGTCTAATGACATCAACACCCTATATCAGGTGTGCATAATTATTAGGCAACTTCCTTTCCTTTGGCAAAATGGGTCAAAAGAAGGACTTGACAGGCTCAGAAAAGTCAAAAATAGTGAGATATCTTGCAGAGGGATGCAGCACTCTTAAAATTGCAAAGCTTCTGAAGCGTGATCATCGAACAATCAAGCGTTTCATTTAAAATAGTCAACAGGGTCGCAAGAAGCGTGTGGAAAAACCAAGGCGCAAAATAACTGCCCATGAACTGAGAAAAGTCAAGCGTGCAGCTGCCAAGATGCCACTTGCCACCAGTTTGGCCATATTTCAGAGCTGCAACATCACTGGAGTGCCCAAAAGCACAAGGTGTGCAATACTCAGAGACATGGCCAAGGTAAGAAAGGCTGAAAGACGACCACCACTGAGCAAGACACACAAGCTGAAACGTCAAGACTGGGCCAAGAAATATCTCAAGACTGATTTTTCTAAGGTTTTATGGACTGATGAAATGAGAGTGAGTCTTGATGGGCCAGATGGATGGGCCCGTGGCTGGATTGGTAAAGGGCAGAGAGCTCCAGTCCGACTCAGACGCCAGCAAGGTGGAGGTGGAGTACTGGTTTGGGCTGGTATAATCAAAGATGAGCTTGTGGGGCCTTTTCAGGTTGAGGATGGAGTCAAGCTCAACTCCCAGTCCTACTGCCAGTTTCTGGAAGACACCTTCTTCAAGCAGTGGTACAGGAAGAAGTCTGCATCCTTCAAGAAAAACATGATTTTCATGCAGGACAATGCTCCATCACACGCGTCCAAGTACTCCACAGCGTGGCTGGCAAGAAAGGGTATAAAAGAAGAAAATCTAATGACATGTCCTCCTTGTTCACCTGATCTGAACCCCATTGAGAACCTGTGGTCCATCATCAAATGTGAGATTTACAAGGAGGGAAAACAGTACACCTCTCTGAACAGTGTCTGGGAGGCTGTGGTTGCTGCTGCACGCAATGTTGATGGTGAACAGATCAAAACACTGACAGAATCCATGGATCACAGGCTTTTGAGTGTCCTTGCAAAGAAAGGTGGCTATATTGGTCACTGATTTGTTTTTGTCTTGTTTTTGAATGTCAGAAATGTATATTTGTGAATGTTGAGATGTTATATTGGTTTCATCCTTACTTGTGGGATATTCTCAATCCCTACAGGAGGTGGCAAAGAGAGCACACAGCAAAGCTGTTCATATAGCTCCCCTCAGGCTCCGCCCCCCCAGTCATTCTCTTTGCCGCTCTAACTAGTAGCATCTCCACGGGGGTGGTAAAGAGTATGTGGTGTTAGTTGTAGTTTTTTATTTCTTCTATCAAAAGTTTGTTATTTTAAAATAGTGCCGGCTTGTACTATTTACTCTGCAGCAGAAAGTGATGAAGATTTCTGCTAAGAGGAATGATTTTAGCACCAGTAACTAAAATCCATTGCTGTTCCCACGCAGGACTGTTGAAACCAGAGAACATCAGTTGGGGGGACAGTTTGCAGGCTTAACTGCTTCAGGTATGATCAGTCATTTTTCTAACAAGACCATGTAATGCTAGAAGACTGTCAGAAAATCCCTCTGGGATAGGTAAGCCATTTTTCTTAGACTCTGTATAAAATGATGGCTTATATTAAGGGCCCTATGCTGGTTGACACTATTGTGGGCTTAATCGATTGCTTTTTAGCATGTTTTTGGCTATAAATAAGGTGTTTTTTCAAACTTTAAAACACTTTTTGGGTTTAATTTGCGCCTGGCACTTATTTGGACACCTAATCTAGTCAGAAAGGCCCCTCCACTCTGGAAGGAAGAGGAAGGAGGCCTCATTTTCGCGCCTCAATTGCGCAGTTGTTTTGCCTAGGCAGTTCATGCAGCTTCACGTGGGGAGTCGAGAGGCTTCAGGAAAGGCTCCAGAGAGGCTTATTTCCTACTAAAATAATCCCTAAGGAAAGTAAAGGCCACAGTGGAAGCTGTGGCAAAGTACTGTAGTGTGTTAACCGGTTAATAACTGTTATTAGCTCCGGTTTGGGCATTAAGGAGTTAATTGGTCTGAAAATTTGTGTGCAATCTTTTCAAAGCATTAACTGTGGTGAAAATTTTCATTAAAATCGGATGTTTATTTGATGGTTTTTTGATGTTTCAGTAATAAAGTGTGCACTTTTATTATTTAAAGAGACAGTAACGTTTTTGTCAAAAATAATTTTATTGCATTGAAGTTCTGTTTAAGTCTGTCAAACATGTCTGAATTTTCAGATAGCCTATGTTCTGTATGTTCAAAGTCCAAGGTGGTTCCCCCATTAAATTTATGTGTGAAGTGTGCCATAGCTTCCAAGCAGCTTAAGGACCATACAATCACATTTAAAGATATAGCCCAAGATGATTCTTAAGCTGAAGGTAGTGAAGATAGCTCGCTATCCTCTCCCTCTGTGTCAACACCAGCTATGCCCGCGCAAGCGATGCCCAGTACATCTAGCGCACCAATTATGATTACTATGCAACAGTTAGTGGCAGTAGTGGATAATTCTCTCTCAGCATTTTTATCCAAACTGCCAGCTTTTCCTAGGAAGCGTGATTGCTCTGTTTTAAACACAGAAAATGAGCAAGCAGATGCAGAGGATAATTTATCTGTAGTGCCCTCACATCAATCTGACTTGGCGGTGAGGGAGGGCCTGTCTGAGGGAGAAATTTCTGACTTCTGACACAGGTAAAGTTTCTCAGCAGGCAGAGGCTGATACCATAACATTTAAATTTAAGCTAGAACACCTCCGCGCCCTACTTAAGGAGGTCCTAGCTACCCTTGATGATTGTGATCCTTTAGTGATCCCAGAAAACTGTGTAAAATGGACAAATTCTTAGAGGTCCCAGTACACACTGATGCATTTCCGATACCTAAGAGGGTGGCGGATATCGTGACTAAGGAGTGGGAGAAGCCAGGTGTACCTTTTGTTCCCCCTCCTATATTTAAGAAAATGTTCCCAATTGTTGACCCTAGAAGGGACGCGTGGCAGACGGTCCCTAAGGTAGAGGGGGCAGTTTCAACGCTAGCTAAGCGCACGACTATACCAATAGAAGATAGTTGCGCTTTCAAAGATCCTATGGATAAAAAATTAGAAGGTTTACTTAAGAAAATTTTTGTTCAACATGGTTTTCTTCTTCAACCAATTTCTTGCATTAATCCTGTAACCACTGCAGCTGCTTTTTGGTTTGAGGAATTAGAAAACTCGCTCCAGAAGGAGACTCCTTATGATGAAGTCATGGATAGAATTCACACCCTGAAGTTGGCTAATTCTTTCATTACAGATGCCGCTTTTCAACTAGCTAAATTAGCAGCGAAAAATTCTGGTTTCGCAATAGTGGCGCGTAGAGCGCTTTGGCTGAAATCGTGGTTGGCGGATGTGTCATCCAAAACAAAATTGCTTAATATTCCTTTCAAGGGTAAGACCCTATTCGGGCCAGAGTTGAAAGAAATTATTTCAGATATCACTGGGGGAAAGGGCCATGCCCTCCCACAGGATAGACCTTTCAAAGCCAAAAATAAGTCTAATTTTCGTTCCTTTCGCAATTTCAGGAACGGACCGGCTTCTACCTCTACAGCCACTAGGCAAGAGGGTAACGCACCCCAGCCCAAACCAGCATGGAAACCATTGCAAGGCTGGAACAAGGGTAAACAGGCCAAAAAGCCTGCTGCTGCTACCAAGACAGCATGAAGGGGTAGCCCCCGATCCGGGACCAGATCTAGTAGGGGGCAGACATTCTTTCTTTGCTCAGGCCAGGGCAAGAGATGTTCCGGACCCTTGGGCACTAGAAATTGTCTCTCAGGGGTATCTTCTAGAATTCAAGGACCTTCCTCCAAGGGGAAGGTTTCACATGCCTCGCTTATCTTTAGACCAGATAAAGAGACAGGCATTCTTACATTGCGTAGAAGACCTTTTAAAAATTGGAGTGATACACCCAGTTCCAACAGCAGAACAAGGACTGGGATTTTACTCAAACCTGTTTGTAGTTCCCAAAAAGGAAGGAACTTTCAGGCCAATTCTGGATTTAAAGATCCTAAACAAATTCCTCAGAGTTCCATCATTCAAAATGGAAACCATTCGGACAATTTTACCAATGATCCAGGAGGGTCAATATATGACTACCGTGGACTTAAAGGATGCGTACCTGCATATTCCTATCCACAAAGATCACCATCAGTTCCTGAGGTTCGCCTTTCTGGACAAGCATTAACAGTTTGTGTCTCTTCCCTTCGGATTGGCCACTGCTCCCAGAATTTTCACAAAGGTGCTAGGGTCCCTTCTAGCGGTGCTAAGGCCAAGGGGCATTGCAGTAGCACCTTACCTAGACGACATTTTAATACAAGCATTGTCCTTTCACAAAGCAAAGGCTCATATAGACATTGTTCTAGCCTTTCTAAGGTCTCACGGGTGGAAGGTGAACATAGAAATAAGTTCTCTGTCCCCGTTCACAAGGTTTCCCTTCCTGGGAACAATAATAGACTCAGTGGAAATGAAGATCTTTCTGACAGAGGTCAGGAAGTTAAAACTTCTGAACACTTGTCGAGTTCTTCAATCCATTCCTCAACCCTCCATAGCTCAGTGCATGGAGGTAATAGGACTCATGGTTGCGGCAATGGACGTAGTTCCATTTGCTCAAATTCATTTAAGACCATTGCAACTGTGCATGCTCAAACAGTGGAATGGGGATTATGCAGATTTGTCTCCCCAAATTCAAATGTACCAGAAAACCAGAGACTCACTCCTCTGGTGGTTGTCTCTGGATCATCTGTCTCAGGGAATGAGTTTCCGCAGACCGGAGTGGATCATTGTCACAACCGACGCCAGCCTCCTAGGCTGGGGCGCGATTTGGGAGTCCCTGAAGGCTTAGGGTCTATGGTCTCAGGAAGAATCTCTTCTCCCGATAAACATTTTGGAATTGAGAGCGATATTCAATGCTCTCTAGGCATGGCCTCAACTAGCGGAGGCCAAATTCATCAGATTTCAGTCGGACAACATGACGACTGTAGCGTACATCAATCATAAGGGAGGAACAAAGAGTTCCCTGGCGATGAGGGAGGTAACCAAGATCATCAAATGGGCAGAGGATCACTCCTGCCATCTATCAGCAATTCACATCCCAGGAGTGGACAACTGGGAAGCGGATTATCTGAGTCATCAGACTTTCCATCCGGGGGAGTGGGAACTTCACCCGGAGGTTTTTGCCCAGTTAACTCAACTAAGGGGCATTCCAGATCTGGATCTGATGGCGTCACGTCAGAACTCCAAAGTTCCACGTTACGGGTCCAGGTCCAGGGATCCCAAGGCGACATTGGTAGATTAGTAGAGCCTTGGTCGTTCAATCTAGCTTATGTCTTTCCACCGTTTCCCCTTCTCCCCCGGCTAGTAGCCAGGATCAAACAGGAGAAGGCTTCGGTAATTCTGATAGCTCCTGCGTGGCCACGCAGGACTTGGTATGCAGACCTGGTGAATATGTCATCGGTTCCACCATGGAAGCTACCTTTGAGACAGGACCTTCTAATTCAAGGTCCATTCGAACATCCAAACCTAATTTCTCTGCAACTGACTGCTTGGAGATTGAACGCTTAATTCTAGCTAAGCGTGGGTTTTCGGAATCAGTTATAGATACCCTGATCCAGGCTAGAAAGCCTGTCACCAGGAAAATTTACCATAAGATATGGCGGAAATATCTTTGTTGGTGCGAATCCAAGGGTTACTCATGGAGTAAGATTAGGATTCCAAGGATTCTATCGTTTCTCCAAGAAGGATTGGAGAAAGGTTTGTCAGCTAGTTCCTTAAAAGGACAGATATCTGCTCTGTCTGTTTTGTTACACAAGCGTCTGGCAGCAATGCCAGATGTTCAGGCGTTTGTACAGGCTTTAGTCAGAATCAAGCCTGTCTATAGACCTGCGGCTCCTCCATGGAGTCTAAATTTAGTTCTTTCAGTTCTTCAAGGGGTTCCGTTTGAACCTCTACATTCCATAGATATCAAGTTACTATCTTGGAAAGTTTTGTTTTTGGTAGCTATTTCTTCTGCTAGAAGAGTTTCTGAATTGTCTGCTTTGCAGTGTAATTCACCTTACCTGGTGTTCCATGCAGATAAGGTCGTTTTACGTACCAAACCTAGTTTTCTTCCGAAAGTGGTTTCCAATAAGAATATTAACCAGGAAATAGTTGTTCCTTCTCTGTGTCCTAATCCAGTTTCTAACAAGGAACGTCTGTTGCACAATCTTGATGTGGTTCGTGCTTTAAAGTTCTATCTAAAAGCAACTAAAGACTTCAGACAAACATCGTCCTTGTTTGTCGTCTATTCTGGCAAGAGGAGAGGTCAAAAGGCGACTGTAACCTCTCTGTCTTTCTGGCTGAAAAGCATTATCCGGTTGGCTTATGAGACTGCTGGAAGGCAGCCCCCTGAACGAATTACAGCTCACTTTACTAGAGCTGTGGCTTCCACATGGGCTTTCAAGAATGAAGCTTCTGTTGAACAGATCTGTAAGGCAGCGACTTGGTCTTCACTTCATACATTTGCCAAATTTTACAAATTCGATACTTTTGCTTCTTCGGAGGCTATCTTTGGGAGAAAGGTTTTACAAGCAGTGGTGCCTTCCGTTAGGTTACCTGACTTGTTCCCTCCCTTCATCCGTGTCCTAAAGCTTTTGTATTGGTTCCCACAAGTAAGGATAAAGCCGTGGACCAGATACACCAATGTAGGAGAAAACAGAATTTATGTTTACCTGATAAATTTCTTTCTCCTACGGTGTATCCGGTCCACGGCCCACCCTGGCTTTTTAGTCAGGTTTAAATTTATTTTTGTAAACTACAGTCACCACTGCACCCTATGGTTCTCCTTTTTCTCCTAACCGTCAGTCGAATGACTGGGGGGCGGAGCCTGAGGGGAGCTATATGGACAGCTTTGCTGTGTGCTCTCTTTGCCACTTCCTGTAGGGATTGAGAATATCCCACAAGTAAGGATGAAGCCGTGGACCGGATACACCGTAGGAGAAAGAAATTTATCAGGTAAACATAAATTCTGTTTTGTTAACCTTACATATACCTTGACATAAATCCCCCTTCCAATTTTAAATAGATGTAGGACACATGTATTTAAATTGGCTTAAAGTCAATGGTATTCGGTGAGGATGTTGACCGTACACACCATAGACAGTCTTCTATGTAGATAGTCTGTCATTATTTTTTGAGCCTTCATGTTTATTAGCTAGTCATCTTTAAACTACAGTAGGTCTTTAGTACATTTGGGGATATGACACTTAATTCTCCCTCTATGACTTGCAGCTGGACCTGGGATGACATGCCTGCAATTGATTGGTATGGATCCATTTATCTATGAAACTTTCATTTTTGGGGATCCGTATTTTATAGGCCACTGGAGATATTTTGTCAGTAATGACTAAAGGACCTTTCCATGAGGGAAGACATTTCTTCTCCCAAACCTGATCTCTTCCAAAGTTATAAAGATAAACTTTATCATTTATTTCATATTCCTTTTTGGAAGTTTTGAGATCATAATAGGTTTTAGTGGCGGTTGCGGATATTTCTAAATTCCTTTGAGCAAATGCAAAGGCATATTGCAGGTGCTTTCTAACGGCTAGATTTAGAGTTTTGTCGGTAAGGACCCGCGTAGCTAACTCCGGCTTTTTTCTGGCCTCACCATAAAAATAACTCTGGTATTGAGAGTCCACATAAAGGTTGCGTTAGGCTCCAAAAAATTGAGCGTAGAGCATATTTAACGCAGCTTCAACTCTCGATACCAGAGTTGCTTACGGACGCGGCCAGCCTCAAAAACGTGCTTGGGCACGATTCCCCCATAGGAAACAATGGGGCTGTTTGAGCTGAAAAAAAACCTAACACCTGCAAAAAAGCCGCGTTCAGCTCCTAACGCAGCCCCATTGTTTGCTATGGGGAAACACTTCCTACGTCTGCACCTAACACTCTAACATGTACCCCGAGTCTAAACACCCCTAACCTTACACTTATTAACCCCTATTCTGCCACCCCCTCTATCGCTGACCCCTGCATATTATTTTTAACCCCTAATCTGCCGATCCGTAAACCGCCGCTACTTACATTATCCCTATGTACCCCTAATCTGCTGCCCCTAACACCGCCGACCCCTATATTATATTTATTAACCCTAATCTGCCGCCCACAACGTCGCCTCCACCTGCCTACACTTATTGACCCCTAATCTGCCGAGCGGACCGCACCGCTATTATAATAAAGTTATTAACCCCTAATCCGCCTCACTAACCCTATAATAAATAGTATTAACCCGTAATCTGTCCTCCCTAACATCGCCGACACCTAACTTCAATTATTAACCCCTAATCTGCCGACCGGAGCTCACCGATATTCTAATAAATGTATTAACCCCTAAAGCTAAGTCTAACCCTAACACTAACACCCCCCTAAGTTAAATATAATTTAAATCTAACAAAATTAATTAACTTTTCTTAAATAAATTATTCCTATTTAAAGCTAAATACTTACCTGTAAAATAAATCCTAATATAGCTACAATATAAATTAAAATTATATTATAGCTATTTTAGGATAAATATTTATTTTACAGGTAACTTTGTATTTACTTTAACCAGGTACAATAGCTATTAAATAGTTAAGAACTATTTAATAGCTAAAATAGTTAAAATAATTACAAATTTACCTGTAAAATAAATCCTAACCTAAGTTACAATTAAACCTAACACTACACTATCAATAAATTAATTAAATAAAATACCTATAATTATCTACAATTAAACCTAACACTACACTATCAATAAATAAATGTAATACAATTCCTACAAATAACTACAATGAAATAAACTAACTAAAGTACAAAAAATAAAAAATAACTAAGTTACAAAAAATAAAAAAAATATTTACAAACATAAGAAAAATATTACAACAATTTTAAACTAATTACACCTACTCTAAGCCCCCTAATAAAATAACAAAGCCCCCCAAAATAAAAAAATGCCCTACCCTATTCTAAATTACTAAAGTTCAAAGCTCTTTTACCTTACCAGCCCTGAACAGGGCCCTTTGCGGGGCATGCCCCAAGAAGTTCAGCTCTTTTGCCTGTAAAAAAAAACATACAATACCCCCCCCCCAACATTACAACCCACCACCCACATACCCCTAATCTAACCCAAACCCCCCTTAAATAAACCTAACACTAAGCCCCTGAAGATCTTCCTACCTTATCTTCACCATAGCAGGTTCACCGATCCGTCCTGAAGAGCTCCTCCGATGTCCTGATCCAAGCCCAAGCGGGGGGCTGAAGAGGTCCATGATCCGGCTGAAGTCTTTATCCAAGCGGGAGCTGAAGAGGTCCATGATCCAGATGAAGTCTTCATCCAAGCGAGAGCTGAAGAGGTCCATGATCCGGATGAAGTCTTCTATCAACGGCATCTTCAATCTTTCTTCGGGAGCCATCATCTTCCATCCGACGCGGAACATCCTCTTCTCCCGACGCCTACTAGCCGAATGACGGTTCTTTTAAATGACGTCATCCAAGATGGCGTCCCTCGAATTCCGATTGGCTGATAGGATTCCATCAGCCAATTGGAATTAAGGTAGGAATATTCTGATTGGCTGATGGAATCAGCCAATCAGAATCAAGTTCAATCCGATTGGCTGATCCGATCAGCCAATCAGATTGAGCTCGCATTCTATTGGCTGATCGGAACAGCCAATAGAATGCGAGCTCAATCTGATTGGCTGATCGAATCAGCCAATCGGATTGAACTTGATTCTGATTGGCTGATTCCATCAGCCAATCAGAATATTCCTACCTTAATTCCAATTGGCTGATGGAATCCTATCAGCCAATCGGAATTCGAGGGACGCCATCTTGGATGACGTCATTTAAAGGAACTGTCATTTGGCTAATAGGCGTCGGGAGAAGAGGATGTTCCACGTCGGATGGAAGATGATGGCTCCCGAAGATTGAAGATGCCGTTGATAGAAGACTTCATCCGGATCATGGACCTCTTCAGCTCCCGCTTGGATAAAGACTTCAGCCGGATCATGGACCTCTTCAGCCCCCCGCTTGGGCTTGGATCAGGACATCGGAGGAGCTCTTCAGGACGGATCGGTGAACCTGGTATGGTGAAGATAAGGTAGGAAGATCTTCAGGGGCTTAGTGTTAGGTTTATTTAAGGGGGGTTAAACCTAACACTAGACTATCAATAAATTAATTAAATAAACTATTAGGGGTATGTGGGTGGTGGGTTGTAATGTTGGGGGGGGGTATTGTATTTTTTTTTTTTACAGGCAAAAGAGCTGAACTTCTTGGGGCATGCCCCGCAAAGGGCCCTGTTCAGGGCTGGTAAGGTAAAAGAGCTTTGAACTTTAGTAATTTAGAATAGGGTAGGGCATTTTTTTTATTTTGGGGGGCTTTGTTATTTTATTAGGGGGCTTAGAGTAGGTGTAATTAGTTTAAAATTGTTGTAATATTTTTCTTATGTTTGTAAATATTTTTTTATTTTTTGTAACTTAGTTCTTTTTTATTTTTTGTACTTTAGTTAGTTTATTTCATTGTAGTTATTTGTAGGAATTGTATTTAATTTATTTATTGATAGTGTAGTGTTAGGTTTAATTGTAGATAATTGTAGATAGTTTATTTAATTAATTTATTGATAGTCTAGTGTTAGGTTTAATTGTAACTTAGGATAGGATTTATTTTACAGGTAATTTTGTAATTATTTTAACTAGGTAGCTATTAAATAGTTCTTAACTATTTAATAGCTATTGTACCTGGTTAAAATAAATACAAAGTTACCTGTAAAATAAATATAAATCCTAAAATAGCTATAATATAATTATAATTTATATTGTAGCTATATTAGGGTTTATTTTACAGGTAAGTATTTAGCTTTAAATAGGAATAATTTATTTAATAAGAGTTAATTTATTTAGTTAGATAAAAATTATATTTAACTTAGGGGGGTGTTAGTGTTAGGGTTAGACTTAGCTTTAGGGGTTAATACATTTATTAGAATAGCGGTGAGCTCCAGTCGGCAGATTAGGGGTTAATAATTGAAGTTAGGTGTCGGCGATGTTAGGGAGGGCAGATTAAGGGTTAATACTATTTATTATAGGGTTAGTGAGGCGGATTAGGGGTTATTAACGTTATTATAGTAGTGCTCAGGTCTGCTCGGCAGATTAGGGGTTAATAAGTGTAGGCAGGTGGAGGCGACGTTGATGGGGGCAGATTAGGGGTTAATAAATATAATATAGGGGTCGGCGGTGTTAGGGGCAGCAGATTAGGGGTACATAGCTATAATGTAGGTGGCGGCTCTTTGCGGTCGGCAGATTAGGGGTTAATTATTGTAGGTAGCTGGCTGCGACATTGTGGGGGGGCAGATTAGGGGTTAATAAATATAATATAGGGGTCGGCGGTGTTAGGGGCAGCAGATTAGGGGTACATAAGGATAACGTAGGTGGCGGTCGGCAGATTAGGGGTTAAAAAAAATGTAATCGAGTGGCGGCGATGTGGGGGGACCTCGGTTTAGGGGTACATAGGTAGTTTATGGGTGTTAGTGTACTTTAGAGCACAGTAGTTAAGAGCTTTATGAACCGGCGTTAGCCCAGAAAGCTCTTAACTACTGACTTTTTTCTGCAGCTGGAGTTTTGTCGTTAGATTTCTAACGCTCACTTCAGACACGACTCTAAATACCGGAGTTAGAAAAATCCCATTGAAAAGATAGGATACGCAATTGACGTAAGGGGATCTGCGGTATGGAAAAGTCGCGGCTGAAAAGTGAGCGTTAGACCCTTTTTTGAATGACTCCAAATACCGGCGGTAGCCTAAAACCAGCGTTAGGAGCCTCTAACGCTGGTTTTCACGGCTACCGCCAAACTCCAAATCTAGGCCTTAGGTTTTCCACATATTGATGTGTATTGGCAGCGTTTATCAAGTTTTGGTCTGATGTACGGTACAGCAGATGCTGAGGTAGAACCATTCTTCTACCAGTCATCAGATCAAAAGGTGACATCTTGGTAGCACTACTTGGAGTTGCTCTTAATGCCATTAGGACTAGAGGTAGTTTTACATCCCAGTCTTTACCCGTTTCACTCACAAACTTTTTGAGGATTTTAACAATGGACTGGTTTTAAAGCTCTACACCACCACTTGAGGCAGCTCTATAAGCAATATGGAGCTTTCTTTTAACCCCTAGTATTTTCCACATTTTGGTCATCACTTCTCTAGTGAAGTGGGTCCCCCGATCTGACTCAATTCTTTGGGGTAAACCAAATCTGGAAAATACGTGGTTGATGAGCAATGCCGCGCATGTTTCAGCATTATTGTTAGGTGCACTAATGCATTCTACCCATTTAGTGAACAGACATGTCACAGTCAACATGTATTTTTTTACCTCTTGATGACCTTGTTACCGGACCAATAAAATCAGTTTGTATATCTGACCATGGCATTACTATCCCCCTTTTCTGCAATGGCGCTCTATGCGTTGGCGCAGTGGGTTGGAACTGTGGACAGATTAAACAACCATGACAGTAGGTTTGAACATCTTCCAACATGTGTGGCCAAAAAGCATAATCACGCAATATTTCATACGTGAGTTTGGCACCACGATAACCAGATGTGGGAGCATCATGGGCATGTTGAAGCATTAGATCTCTGAACTTGGTGGGTACTACCCATTGCTGAATTCCAGTTTTGGAGGTTCTAATTAACAAACCATCCTGTAACTTGAATTGTGATCTGGATTTCATTAAGATTCTAATATCTTCTTTGCAAATACAATCATTTTTTGATATGGGGTTGCTTTCAGGATCTTCTATGTGTTTATAGAAGATGCCTACAATAGGGTCTTCTTTTTGATAAGGTCCTCAATAGGAGAATCCTAACTCCATTGTACCAAGTTAGGCTCACTCTTTTGTTTTGCCTGGTTTCTGGTAATTGCTTCTACCTGAATTGCACCCATTAAGTGGTCAATATTAAGGAGTTTTCCAGTTATGGCTCCTTGTTTGGATAATGAATCCGCAAGATCATTGCCTTCCTTATCAGGACCTAGAACTCTGGAATGACCCTTGGTCTTTTTCCAGTGTATGGTTAAATCATTGGATACCACCAGATTATCAATCTCGCAGAACAAGTTGCCAT
This sequence comes from Bombina bombina, assembly GCF_027579735.1. NCBI lineage: Eukaryota > Metazoa > Chordata > Amphibia > Anura > Bombinatoridae > Bombina > Bombina bombina. The sequence continues at coordinate 795,746,948 of NC_069502.1, read as the reverse complement.
GCTTGACTGGTTTGTTATTGCTTTTCTGCATGCCATTTCTTTTCCAAGTTGGCAGGTATTCAACAAAACTGTCACGCACATAATTTGAGTCAGTTATGATCACAAAGTCATGAATATTATGTTCAATAGCCATTTCAATGGTTTTGAGAACAGCAGTGAGTTCTGCAACTTGACTGGATCTTGGTCCAATGTTAAAACCTATAGATGTATTTGAGAATCCATTTGCCCAAGTTATACCAATGCCAGCGACTAATCTGCGCTCATTATCAATAGTGGCATGGTAAGAACAACCATCAACATATACCCAAGGTAATGTTTGACAATAGTCCTCATTGTATATTTTATATGGGGAAAACAATTGTTCCTCCAGGAAATCATCTTCTGATTATTGTTCCCCGGGATCTCTAGCAGTACAGTCGTGGAGCTCAGCAAGCCCCTGTGCGACTGGATTCTTTTTATTCTGCTTGTAGCGAATGTCTAAAGGCCAGCCTTGTAAGGAAAGAGTCCACGCTGTTATGCGGCTATTTGACAAATTCCCATCTCTTATTCTCTCACTTTGCAAATATAGCAAAGGCTGGTGAGCTGTTTCTACAATAATTTTCTCGCCCTGTATATAGCTGCGGAAATTTTGTAGAGCCCATACAGTAGATAAGAGGGCTTTTTCGCAAATCGCAAAATTTTATTTCTACTGGGATTAGAGTTTTGCTCGCATATGCAATGGCTTTGCTTAAATTATCATGCTTTTGGTATAAAACAGCACTCATGTTTATATCTGTGTAACCTGTCTCTAAGAAGAAAGGTTTACCACCTTCATGGTACGCTAAGCAAGGTGCTTGAGTGAGTTTTCTCTTCAGCTCTCTGATGGCTGTCTCTTGAGACTCACTCCAGTGCCATTTCATGTCCTTCTTTAGAAGAAGTAGTAGTGGTTTAGCTAACTCTGCATAATTTTCAATGAATTTGCGAGAATAATTTGTCATACCCAGGAAGGATCTCAATTCCTTTAGATTAGTTGGGTTTTTAGAATTTACTATAGCTTCCACCTTTTTCTTCTGAGGATTTAACCCTTCAGAAGTAACTTCATGTCCCAAGAAGTTTACTCGAGTGCGGCACCATTGAGCTTTCTGTAGGGATAATTTGATACCTGCCCTTTTAAGTTGGCTGAGGACGTGTTTAAGCTCTGCAATGTGTTTTTCAAAGTCTGTGCTTTTGATTAAAACATTGTCAACATAAGATAAGGTCCCCCTTTCCAGTGCATCAGGCATAGCCTTATGCATGAATACAGCAAATTTATGTCCAGAATTTATGTATCCAAAAGTAAGTCTCTGAAATGCATACTGGACCTTTTGGTTTATAGCTTATACTGGTCCTCCTCGTGTACCTTTATGGTCCAATCCCTGCGCACAATCAATGGCAGTGAATATTTTGGATCCCTGCATCTGTGCTAGGCACTGGTCAATGTATGGTACAGGCCAGCCAGACATGTACACTTGTTTGTTTAGCTGTCTTAAATCAGCACACAAACGCCATTGTCCATTGGGCTTAAGAACACCTAGAATAGGATTATTATAAGAGCTGTGCACCTGTCGTATGATACCCCTTTCTTCCAAGTTCCTTATGATTTCTGCAAGAGAATCATATGAGGCTAAAGGAAGTCTGTATTGTTTAACAAAGACAGGTGGTGCATCGGGATCTGTTTGTGTTCTTGCAATGTGTAAGTCTGTAGTACCACAGTCGTAAGAATCCCTAGCAAAAATATCCTTGTACTCCAACAGGAGTTCTCGCAGCAGTTGGCGTTCATCATCGCTGGAACAGCCATTAGCTAAGGATATTTGCTCTTCGACTATTAGATTTCAGGCTGTCCTATTTCATAGGCTTCTTCCAACCTAGAGGTGAGATCCCCTTGATTATAATTTACATTGCTCCCATGACTCTGGGTATTGGGGTAATCTTGCTGTTTGATTTGCTGATCAAACACTAGAGAGGCTTCTTCAATTTTACAGACGCCTTTCTCTGAGTTGAAGGGATAAATAGACTGAATATTAAATAGACCCTCTAGCATAGATGTAAAGGATTGTTCTATTAATTGTTCTTCAGTTAAGTATCCTTCAGGTATTAGCCCAATTACATTATTCTGGAATCCAAAAGTGTAATAACTTGATTCCAGCGCGTATCCTATGGTAGTTCCCTTAGATAATGTTATATCCTGTGGGGTCATGTTATTCACAATAATATGTATTGGAACAGTTCCAATATTCACCATAGGAGTGTAGGTCACTGTGACACCCAGATTTTGTATTCTATGGGAGAGGCAAATTAGTGTTTCAGAAGTTTTTAATTTCTGGCCTCTCTTTACCTGTAAGGGTAAAAAAAAATTTATCAGCCCCTGCAGGAATTACAACATCGTTAGACACCTGCATATTCACAGCATATGGCAATTGCTGGTTTGATTTCAGGGCTGCACTTTCATCCTGAAATACTTCAGGGTCCCCCTTTAACCTGCTCCAGAGGCAAAAGTTAATCAAATCTATTTGTATGGCATATCTATGTAAGATATCATTGCCAATGTATATTTGATTATGGGGAGTATTTAAAACTAAAAACAGGCGCTTCACTGACTTATTACCTATAGAGACAGATAATAAGCACTTAGCTGTGATGCTATAGCTTTCAGACCTGTTATCCAGGTTGTGGACACAGTGGTCTTGGGAAGAAAGATATTTAATCACTTTAGGTTCAGCTATTTGTGCTAATAAACCTTCGCTTATATAGCTAGCTTCCTGTTTTAAGTTTCATTTAGCATACTTGGTTGTACCAAGGTCATGCATTTGTATAGGGAGAAATAGATACTCTTTAACTCTCTCAATCCCTGTGCAGTCAAGGTCAGCTGGGTTCTTGTGTACTGCATCTGTGGAAATAAGATTAAGAGAACACTGCAAAGGGAAAAGCTTGGTTAATGCTATTAGGCCAAGGTTGCTTGTCATCACAGCTAAATCGTCCATTTTCGGTCTGTGGGGAGAGAACATGATTAGTATCATTGACATTTATCATTACATTTTGTATATCTCTCCCCTCCCTTTCAGGTGATACTGCAGTATTTATGACTGTGCCTGTGGTCCACTGCTGACCACTGGCTGTACCCCTAAAAAAGTATTGTTCAGTTGCTGAGCCGTAGAAGGTTGACTCATATTAGCGAATTGTTCGCTCAACCGATTTAACTGGGTAAAAAGCATATCTACCTGATTGTACAAGTTACTTCTACCCCTGGGCCTATCTCTTGATGCCCCATAATAGTTATTCCTGGACCATTGGGTTCCCTCAGGATCAGGGCCGCTATTTCTATTCTGGCGTGGTTGCCCCTGGGGTTCAGCTTGTTCAGCGTTATGATTTTGGGTACCAGTATATATTTGGGGTGTCTGGTTACCCTGAGAATATCTTTGCCGTCTATTGTATCTACCTTTGCGTGGGTACCAATTATTTAGTGAGTATTCTCTTTGTGAGTAATTATTTACCTGATTATGTCCCCCTCTTTGGTTATAGTCTCCCTGCACCTCAACCCGTGTTGGGGAAGGGGCAGAGTTAAACCTCTGTGGAGGTGGCCTGTTTTGACTGGCCACCTCCGCGTAGGTTTTCTTTTTAGACTCCAAATTGAGGGAGCTAGGTGACACCCTAGTTTCCGCTACAATTTTGGGTTTTGACTCCTTTTTCACCCCCTGTTCACTGGACTGCTGAATAGAGTATAATTTTGTACTCTCTTTGATCAGCCATTCCAATGAGCAGTCCTCATCAAAATCTCTAGCTAAGTTAATTTTGATGGGTGTAGGCAGTGCTTCAAAAAATAAATTTACAAGTTCTGAGCCATCAAATCTGGGATTATCTTCAGCCATACTGTACGCATTTTTCAATTCAGAAAGGAACTCAATGGGACTTTGATTCTCACTACACTTTAAACCATATACCGCTATTTTCGCAGCAGTTTTAGTGTGATATTGCCCAAATTCTTTTCTGCATTGTCATTTTATTTCACTTCAGGAATGAATATTCATATCCTTTAGGGAAGTAAAGAATTGATGTGATGTGATGCTTACTGTCAAATACCCAGGGCGGAAATTCAATTTTTAATTTCTCACTTGTAACATTCATTATAGCTAATGCATTTTCAAAAGCCTCTAAATGATCAATTACAGATTTTGTTCCCTTATTGGAGAATATAGGTACTGCACCCTGTATGAAAGTAACTATTTTATGGGAATCATAGACCTTATTAGATTTACTTTGGGATTCTCTATTAGAGTTTTCCTCATCCGCACCAGCTGCGTTATAGCAGTTTCCTGGATTTACATCATGAGGTGATTGTCTATTTGGCAAATCTATTTCTGACCCATTAGGGGTCATTTATCTATACTCTTCCATATATTTTTGTACCTCACCCTGACGGGTTCTCTAAAGGAGTTAGCATTATCTGCATTATTCTCACTGTTAATATAAGGGTTTTCATTATGGCGATATGACCTTTTTAAATCACTTAATTCCTTCTGGCTTTGCGCAAGCTGTTTATTTAATTCTTGTATCTCTGAGAGTAAGTCTATGTTATGCTTATCTAAGGCGTTTAGGTTTTGGGCAAATTCATCCATTTTATTTTTGACTATTTTTAAATCCTCTTCGCGTCTGTGTGAGGAACGAATACTACCTTCTAGCTCCTGTATTTGCAATTGTTTGTCGATGACACAAAGCAACATTTCGTCAATAATGCATATTATAAGGGGCCAAGATTTCAGTATTAGTTTGTCTCGCTTTTTGGGAGTTTTGCATTGATTAATCATTAATAATTCTTGGAAGAATTCATTTTTTTCATTCCACATATTATTATTAACGGTAATATTTTTAGCCCTAGTTTCAAGCATATCCATAAAATCATTTAATTCACCCACAATATTAAACTTCTCTTTAACCCCGTAGTGACCAGAGCACTTTTCCATTTGTTGACCATTTGGGACCAAGGCTATTTTTGTAATTAGCAAGAGTCCATGAGCTAGTGACGTATGGGATATATATTCCTACCAGGAGGGGCAAAGTTTCCCAAACCTCAAAATGCCTATAAATACACCCCTCACCACACCCACAAATCAGTTTTACAAACTTTGCCTCCTATGGAGGTGGTGAAGTAAGTTTGTGCTAGATTCTACGTTGATATGCGCTCCACAGCAGGTTGGAGCCCGGTTTTCCTCTCAGCATGCAGTGAATGTCAGAGGGATGTGAAGAGAGTATTGCCTATTTGAATTCAATGATCTCCTTCTACGGGGTCTATTTCATAGGTTCTCTGTTATCGGTCGTAGAGATTCATCTCTTACCTCCCTTTTCAGATCGACGATATACTCATATATACCATTACCTCTACTGATTCTCGTTTCAGTACTGGTTTTGCTTTCTACTACATGTAGATGAGTGTCCTGGGGTAAGTAAGTCTTATTTTCTGTGACACTCTAAGCTATGGTTGGGCAGTTTTATATAAAGTTCTAAATTTATGTATTCAAACATTTATTTGCCTTGATTCAGGTTGTTCAACATTCCTTATTTCAGACAGTCAGTTTCATATTTGGGATAATGCATATGAATAAATCATTTTTTTCTTACCTTAAAGATTTGACTTTTTCCCTGTGGGCTGTTAGGCTCGCGGGGGCTGAAAATGCTTAATTTTATTGCGTCATTTTGTCGCTGACTTTTTTGGCGCAAAATTTTTTTCTTGTTTTCGGTGTCATACGTGCCGCCGGAAGTTGCGTCATTTTTTTGACTTTTTTTGCGCCAAAAGTGTCGGCGTTCCGGATGTGGCGTCTTTTTTTGGCGCTAAAAAATATGGGCGTCACTATTTTCTTCACATTATTTAAGTCTCATTGTTTATTGCTTCTGGTTGCTAGAAGCTTGTTCACTGGCATTTTTTCCCATTCCTGAAACTGTCATTTAAGGAATTTGATCAATTTTGCTTTATATGTTGTTTTTTCTATTACATATTGCAAGATGTCCCAGATTGACCCTGAGTCAGAAGATACTTCTGGAAAATCGCTGCCTAGTGCTGGATCTACCAAAGTTAAGTGTATTTGCTGTAAACTTGTGGTATCTGTTCCTCCAGCTGTTGTTTGTAATGAATGTCATGACAAGCTTGTTAATGCAGATAATATTTCCTTAAGTAATGTTACATTACCTGTTGTTGTTCCATCAACATCTAATACTCAGAGTGTTCCTGTTAACATAAGAGATTTTGTTTCTAAATCCATTAAGAAGGCTATGTCTGTTATTTCTCCTTCTAGTAAACGTAAAAGGTCTTTTAAAACTTCTCATTTTTCAGATGAATTTTTAAATGAACATCATCATTCTGATTCTGATAATGATTCCTCTGGTTCAGAGGATTCTGTTTTAGAGGTTGATGCTGATAAATCTTCATATTTATTCAAAATGGAATTTGTTCGTTCTTTACTTAAAGAAGTCTTAATTGCATTAGAAATAGAGGATTCTGGTCCTCTTGATACTAAATCTAAACGTTTAAATAAGGTTTTTAAATCTCCTGTAGTTATTCCAGAAGTTTTTTCTGTCCCTGATGCTATTTCTGAAGTAATCTAAAGGGAATGGAATAATTTGGGTAATTCATTTACTCCTTCTAAACGTTTTAAGCAATTATATCCTGTGCCATCTGACAGATTAGAGTTTTGGGACAAAATCCCTAAGGTTGATGGGGCTATCTCTACTCTTGCTAAACGTACTACTATTCCTATGGCAGATAGTACTTCCTTTAAGGATCCTTTAGATAGGAAAATTGAATCCTTTCTAAGAAAAGCTTACTTATGTTCAGGTAATCTTCTTAGACCTGCTATATCTTTAGCGGATGTTGCTGCAGCTTCAACTTTTTGGTTAGAAGCTTTAGCGCAACATGTAGCAGATCATAATTCTCATAGCATTGTTAATCTTCTTCAACATGCTAATAACTTTATTTGTGATGCCATCTTTGATATCATTAGGGTTGATGTCAGGTATATGTCTCTAGCCATTTTAGCTAGAAGAGCTTTATGGCTTAAAACTTGGAATGCTGATATGTCTTCTAAGTCAACTTTGCTTTCCCTTTCTTTCCAGGGTAATAAATTATTTGGTTCACAGTTGGATTCTATTATCTCAACTGTTACTGGAGGGAAAGGAACTTTTTTACCACAGGATAAAAAGTCTAAAGGTAAATTTAGGTCTAATAATCGTTTTCGTTCCTTTCGTCACAATAATGAACAAAAACCTGATCCTTCACCCACAGGAGCGGTATCAGTTTGGAAACCATCTCCAGTCTGGAATAAATCCAAGCCTTTTAGAAAACCAAAGCCAGCTCCAAAGTCCACATGAAGGTGCGGCCCTCATTCCAGCTCAGCTGGTAGGGGGCAGATTACGATTTTTCAAAGAAATTTGGATCAATTCAATTCACAATCTTTGGATTCAGAACATTGTTTCAGAAGGGTACAGAATTGGCTTCAAGATAAGGCCTCCTGCAAAAAGATTTTTTCTTTCCCGTGTCCCAGTAAATCCAGTGAAGGCTCAAGCATTTCTGAAATGTGTTTTCAGATCTAGAGTTGGCTGGAGTAATTATGCCAGTTCCAGTTCTGGAACAGGGACTGGGGTTTTATTCAAATCTCTTCATTGTACCAAAGAAGGAGAATTCCTTCAGACCAGTTCTGGATCTAAAAATATTGAATCGTTATGTAAGGATACCAACATTCAAAATGGTAACTATAAGGACTATCCTGCCTTTTGTTCAGCAAGGGCATTATATGTCCACAATAGATTTACAGGATGCATATCTGCATATTCCGATTCATCCAGATCACTTTCAGTTTCTGAGATTCTCTTTCCTAGACAAGCATTACCAGTTTGTGGCTCTGCCGTTTGGCCTAGCAACAGCTCCAAGGATTTTTACAAAGATTCTCGGTGCCCTTCTGTCTGTAATCAGAGAACAGGGTATTGTGGTATTTCCTTATTTGGACGATATCTTGGTACTTGCTCAGTCTTCACATTTAGCAGAATCTCATACAAATCGACTTGTATTGTTTCTTCAAAATCATGGTTGGAGGATCAATTTACCGAAAAGTTCATTGATTCCTCAGACAAGTGTAACCTTTTTAGGTTTCCAGATAGATTCAGTCTCCATGACTCTGTCTTTGACAGACAAGAGACGTCTAAAATTGATTTCAGCTTGTCGAAACCTTCAGTCTCAATCATTCCCTTCGGTAGCCTTATGCATGGAAATTCTAGCTCTTATGACTGCTGCATCGGACGCGATCCCCTTTGCTCGTTTTCACATGCGACCTCTTCAGCTCTGTATGCTGAACCAGTGGTGCAGGGATTACACAAAGATATCTCAATTGATATCTTTAAAACCGATTGTTCGACACTCTGATGTGGTGGACAGATCACCATCGTTTAGTTCAGGGGGCTTCTTTTGTTCTTCTGACCTGGACTGTGATTTCAACAGATGCAAGTCTGACAGGTTGGGGAGCTGTTTGGGGGTCTCTGACAGCACAGGGGGTTTGGGAATCTCAGGAGGTGAGATTACCAATCAATATTTTGGAACTCCGTGCAATTTTCAGAGCTCTTCAGTCATGGCCCCTTTTAAAGAGAGAATCATTCATTTGTTTTCAGACAGACAATGTCACAACTGTGGCATATATCAATCATCAAGGAGGGACTCACAGTCCTCTGGCTATGAAAGAAGTATCTTGAATACTGGTATGGGTGGAATCCAGCTCCTGTCTAATTTCTGCGGTTCATATCCCAGGTATAGACAATTGGGAAGCGGATTATCTCAGTCGCCAGACGTTACATCCGGGCGAATGGTCTCTTCACCCAGAGGTATTTCTCCAGATTGTTCAAATGTAGGGACTTCCAGAAATAGATCTGATGGCTTCTCATCTAAACAAGAAACTTCCCAGGTATCTGTTCAGATCCAGGGATCCTCAGGCGGAAGAAGTGGATGCATTGTCACTTCCTTGGAAGTATCATCCTGCCTATATCTTTCCGCCTCTAGTTCTTCTTCCAAGAGTAATCTCCAAGATTCTGAAGGAATGCTCGTTTGTTCTGCTGGTGGCTCCAGCTTGGCCTCACAGGTTTTGGTATGCGGATCTTGTCCGGATGGCCTCTTGCCAACCATGGACTCTTCCGTTAAGACCAGACCTTCTGTCGCAAGGTCCTTTTTTTCCATCAGGATCTCAAATCCTTAAATTTAAAGGTATGGAGATTGAACGCTTGATTCTTAGTCAAAGAGGTTTCTCTGACTCTGTGATTAATACTATGTTACAGGCTCGTAAATCTGTATCTAGGAAGATATATTACTGAGTCTGGAAGACTTACATTTCTATGTGTCTTTCTCATCATTTTTCCTGGCATTCTTTTAGAATTCCGAGAATTTTACAGTTTTTTCAGGATGGTTTGGATAAAGGTTTGTCTGCAAGTTCCTTGAAAGGACAAATCTCTGCTCTTTCTGTTCTTTTTCACAGAAAGATTGCTAATCTTCCTGATATTCATTGTTTTGTACAAGCTTTGGTTCGTATAAAGCCTGTTATTAAGTCAATTTCTCCTCCTTGGAGTTTGAATTTGGTTCTGGGGGCTCTTCAAGCTCCTCCGTTTGAACCGATGCATTCACTAGACATTAAATTACTTTCTTGGAAAGTTTTGTTTCTTTTGGCCATCTCTTCTGCTAGAAGAGTTTCTGAATTATCTGCTCTTTCTTGTGAGTCTCCTTTTCTGATTTTTCATCAGGATAAGGCGGTGTTGCGAACTTCTTTTAAATTTTTACCTAAGGTTGTGAATTCTAACAACATTAGTAGAGAAATTGTGGTTCCTTCATTGTGTCCTAATCCTAAGAATTCTAAGGAGTGATCTTTGCATTCTTTGGATGTAGTTAGAGCTTTGAAATATTATGTTGAAGCTACTAAGAATTTCCGGAAGACTTCTAGTCTATTTGTTATCTTTTCCGGTTCTAGGAAAGGTCAGAAGGCCTCTGCCATTTCTTTGGCATCTTGGTTGAAATCTTTAATTCATCATGCTTATGTCGAGTCGGGTAAAACTCCGCCTCAAAGGATTACAGCTCATTCTACTAGGTCAGTTTCTACTTCCTGGGTGTTTAGGAATGAAGCTTCGGTTGATCAGATTTGCAAAGCAGCAACTTGGTCTTCTATGCATGCTTTACTAAATTCTACCATTTTGATGTGTTTTCTTCTTCTGAAGCAGTTTTTGGTAGAAAAGTACTTCAGGCAGCTGTTTCAGTTTGATTCTTCTGCTTATAATTTCAGTTTTTTTCATTATAAGATTTAATCTTTATTTTGGGTGTGGATTATTTTCAGCGGAATTGGCTGTCTTTATTTTGTCCCTCCCTCTCTAGTGACTCTTGCGTGGAAGATCCACATCTTGGGTAGTCATTATCCCATACGTCACTAGCTCATGGACTCTTGCTAATTACATGAAAGAAAACATAATTTATGTAAGAACTTACCTGATAAATTAATTTCTTTCATATTAGCAAGAGTCCATGAGGCCCACCCTTTTTGTGGTGGTTATAATTTTTTTGTATAAAGCACAATTATTCCAATTCCTTATTTTTTATGCTTTCGCACTTTTTTTCTTATCACCCCACTTCTTGGCTATGCGTTAAACTGATTTGTGGGTGTGGTGAGGGGTGTATTTATAGGCATTTTGAGGTTTGGGAAACTTTGCCCCTCCTGGTAGGAATGTATATCCCATACGTCACTAGCTCATGGACTCTTGCTAATATGAAAGAAATGAATTTATCAGGTAAGTTCTTACATAAATTATGTTTTTACATTTCTGCAGTGTTTGTGTTTAGCTGTAATTTCCCTCTTACTCATTTACTGTACCCACACATATTATATACAGTTTTTCTCGCCATTAAATGGACTTTCTAAAGATACCATTATTTTCATCATATCTTATAATTTACTATTAAAAAAATTATAAAATATGAGGAAAAATGGAAAAAAAACAATTTTTTCAAACTTTGACCTCCAAAATCTGTTGCACATCTACAACCACCAAAAAACACCAATGCTAAATAGCGTCTAAATTTTGTCCTGAGTTTAGAAATACCCAATGTTTACATGTTCTTTGCTTTTTTTGCAAGTTATAGGGCACTAAATAAAAGTAGCACTTTGCTATTTCCAAACCACTTTTTTTCAAAATTAGCGCTAGTTACATTGGGACACTGAAATCTGCCAGGAATCCCTGAATATCCTTTAACATGTATATATATATTTTTAGAAGACATCCCAAAGTATTGATCTAGGCCCATTTTGGTATATTTTATGCCACCATTTCACCGCCAAATACGATCAAATTAAAAAAAAAATTCACTTTTTCACAAATTTTTTCACAAACTTTAGGTTTCTCACTGAAATTATTTACAAACAGCTTGTGCAATTATTGCACAAATGGTTTTAAATGCTTCTCTGGGATCCCCTTTGTTCAGAAATAGCAGACATATATGGCTTTTACGTTGCTTTTTGGTAATTAGAAGGCCACTAAATGCCACTGCACACCACACGTGTATTATGCGCAGCAGTGAAGGGGTTAATTAGGGAGCTTGTAGGGTTAATTTTAGCTTTAGTGTAGTGTAGTAAACAACCCCAAGTATTGATCTAGGCCCATTTTGGTATATTTCATGCCACCATTTCACCGCCAAATGCGATCAAATTAAAAAAAACTTTAAATATTTCACAATTTTAGGTTTCTCACTGAAATTATTTACAAACAGCTTGTGCAATTATGGCACAAATTGTTGTAAATGCTTCTCTGGGATCCCCTTTGTTCAGAAATAGAAGACATATATGGCTTTGGCGTTGCTTTTTGGTAGTTAGAAGGTCGCTAAATGCCACTGCGTATATTATGTATATTATGTCTAGCAGTGAAGGAGTTAATTAGGTAGTTTGTAGGGAGCTTGCAGGGTTAATTTTAGCTTTAGTGTAGAGATCAGCCTCCCACCTGACACATCCCACCCCCCTCCCAAACAGCTCCCTTCCCTCCCCCACCCCACAATTGTCCCCGCAGAAAGTCTGCCAGTACTAAAATAAAAGTTTTTTGGGGGGTTTAAGGTTTTTTTAAAAAATGAAAAAATAATTCTTCTGCTGTGTAGGACCCCCCTTAGCCCCCAACCTCCCTGACCCCCCCCCCCCAAACAGCTCTTTAACCCCCCCCCCCCTCTGCCTTTATTGTGCACCATATTGGGTACTGGCAGCTGTCTGTTTTTTACTTTTTTTATTTTATTAAATATTTTCTTTATTTCTGTAGTGTAGCTGCCCCCCCTCAACATCCAACCCCCCACCCTCTCCCACCTTGATTTTAAAATCCCACCCTCCCCAGTCCTCTCTCCCACCCTCCAGATCTACAGCATATTGATGCTGTTTTCATAGATCTCTCGTGCACGCGCGCGCTCGTGCACGTACCCGTGCACGGCTCTCGTGCACGCGCATGCACCCGCACAAGATCCCTTCCCCCTCCTCCACCAATGACTACTGCCCACCCGCCTTCCTGGATGAGCTCCTACCCACCAACGATAACGGCCATCGATAGCCGATGCAGAGAGGGCCACAGAGTGGCTCTCTCTGCATCGGATGGCTAAAAACAGTTATTGCAGGATGCCTCAATATTGAGGCATCACTACAATAACATGAAAGCAGCTGGAAGCTATAAGGATCGCTTCCACTGCTTTCAAAGACCAACAACATATGGGGTACGTCCTTGGTCATTAACTGCATTTTTTTGCAGGACGTACCCCATACATCGTTGGTCGTTAAGGGGTTAATGTGACTTATGACATCTTTCTTAAGGATCTGACCTTTTGTAAGGGGTATTATTATGGGACCATTTTCAACGCTATGTACAGAATTAAATGAGTCACTTCTGGCTTCAGACATTATTATATTGGTTTAATATTTAGTTAAATTAAAATGCTAATACAATTTTTACCAATAAAAATAGAGAAGAAAAAAAACTTATATTCTCAAAATAAATTTAATATTAATTTTGAAATATGAAAAATTTATATTGTTATGAATTTTGAAATATGAAAAATTAATATTTTTTATGAATTTTGAAATATGAAAAATACTTTTGATGAATTCTGAAATATGAAAAATTAATATTTTTGATTAATTTTGAAATGAAAAATTTATATTTTTATCAATTTTTCAAAAATTAATCTTTAACAATATTTCAAAATATCAATCTCGAAATATCAACATCAATATTTCAATCTTCAAAAAAAAAAATTTATTTTCAAAATATTAATTTTGAAATATGAAATCTCTTTTTTTTCTCTTATAATAATTTCTATTTACTACAAATATATGATATCAATATGATGAATATTAATAAATCTCAGCAGTGCCTCCATACAATATGTCAGTATATTTATAAGAATTTTCAGTAATGTTGTTCAAATAATATATCAGCCTATGGCAGAGTTATAACACAATATATTTAAATAATTATCCTTTAAAATAAACCCTCAATCAATATGCATCTACTAAAAATTATAAAATGAATACAAATATCTGAATTCTTTTTATTTAATTAATATCTATGAACATATTGAAATATATTTATAATACCAGAACATGAAACAATATTATTTGCGTTTAAAACTATTAAGATATGCTATCCATCTTACAAAGCCCAGAAAAGTTTACCTTTAAAAACCAGCCTTATTTACAAATAGCCTTTCATTCAGTTAACACAATGAGATTAAAATCTTTAACTTTTAACATCCAAGCAATACAATCCTAACAGTGCTTATAAACAATTGGATAATATATATATTCAGCTATTTAGTTTCAATTTATTCTAACACAATTCTAATTTAAAACTAAAAATACATATATTCTTGCTGTGAACAATTGCTTTAAATGAATTTCTTAGCATACAAAAGATAAACTTTTAACAATACACAGGCTTATGGAATACTAACTTGAAATACAAACTGCTTCTTTAAATCTATTTGCTACAGCAATTTCTTAATACATTAACCAAACTGAACACCAAATCGATATCCAATATTCCTTGATAGGAATATTTTCACCTCAGAAAATACCAATAAGTATAATTTGCAGTCAATGAGAAAGGTAGATCAGCTTTGCTTGAGTAAAATGGTATCTCACACCCAACAAACCAGTTACAAGTTTAGCTCAGCAGAAATCTGTCCTTTCTTGCATTAAGCTTATATGGGTTTCTCCATCATAGGTGATAATAATGGGTGGCCCTCCTTGTCCCTTCTGATTGGATATTTGGAATATCTGATCTGATTGGCCCTTAACGGAGCTGAGCATGTTCACCATGGCAACGCATCTTTTGAACAGTTAGATTCCCTTAACTGTCCTACTGGATTTCTGCCACTCAGGGGCAGTAGACATACAGCACAGCAGTATATTTAACTATCCAACATTTCTAAACATTTTTAACAAGTTAATTATTCTCATAAAATGGTTATTTAATCAGACCATAATTCTCTGCATCAATCACATATAACCCCAAATATCCTCCAACTCATTGCTTGACCCCCTGTAATCTGGCTTCCATCCCCAACACTCAACTGAGACTGCCCTCACCAAGGTTACTAACGATCTTCTTTCTGCTAAAAACAATGGCCTCTATTCTATACTTATCTTACTTGACCTGTCTGCAGCCTTTGACACTGTTAACCATCCCCTCCTCCTACGGACTCTCAGCTCCCTTGGGCTCTGTGACATTGTCCTCTCCTGGATCCACTCTTATGTCTTTAATAGGTCCTTTTCTGTCTCATTTGCTGGTGACTCATCCTCTCCACTGCCTCTGTCTGTTGGAGTACCTCAAGGCTCTGTTCTAGGCCCCCTACTCTTCTCTATTTATACTTCCTCACTGGGTAAATTTATTAGTAGCTATGGCTTCAACTATCACCTCTATGCTGATGATACTCAGATCTACCTATCCACCCCTGCACTCTCTCCTTCTGTCCTTTCCCACATCAGCGGCTGCTTATCTGGCATTTCTTCCTGGATGGCCTCTCACCACCTAAAAATCAACATGTCCAAGACTGAGCTTCTAATCCCCCCAACTAATTCTACTCCAGTTTCTAACTTTACTATCACTGTCGGTGACACCACTATCTCCCCATCACCCCAAGTCCGCTGCCTTGGAGTTACACTCGACTCCAATCTGTCCTTCATACCCCACATCCAATCGCTCTCTTCATCCTGTCGCAACCACCTATCTCCAAAATTCGTCCTTTTCTGAGTGTTGAAACTACTAAACATCTAATCCATTCCCTAGTAATTTCCCGGCTTGACTACTGTAACAACCTACTAACTGGCCTTCCTCTCTCCCGCCTCTCCCCCCTTCAATCCATCCTAAATGCCTCTGCTAGGCTAATCCACCTCTCCCGACGCTCTGTATCTGCCGCACCCCTCTGTGAGTCCCTTCACTGGCTCCCCATTCACAGCAGAATTAAATTCAAAATTCTCACTTTGACCTACAAAGCCCTTACCAATGCAGCCCCCCCATACCTGTCCTCACTCATCAACAAATATACTCCAGCCCGTCCCCTAAGATCCAACAATGATCTACTCCTTGCCTCTTCTACCATCACCTCCTCTCATGCTAGACTACAGGACTTCTCTCGTGCTGCACCAACCCTCTGGAATGCACTTCCTCGTGCTGTCAGACTTTCCCCCAACCTCTCCTCCTTTAAACGCTCCCTAAAGACCTTCTTGTTCAGGGAAGCCTATAACCAAATCAGTAACTAATGAATTCCACTTGCCTAATAGTTGCCCTCCTGTAACTTCACACTAACATCATTCCCACCTTTGCAGTCCCCACCTCCTGTTTCTCACCCGCCTACCCATTTAGATTGTAAGTTCCCACGGGAACAGGGCTCCCAATTCCTCCTGTATTTGTTTGTTAAATTTTGTCTGGTGTCTCATATTGTACTGTCCTTTTATCTTTGTTATAAGAAGAAAGGGTTAAAAGGGAAGCGCTAAAACAAAAGCTAAAGGTAATCTCTCACTTAATATATATACAGTTTATTTAAACATATATAGTTCACATCAAAGGGACGTCTCCCCAAATGACACTGTCATAAAAATGTTAATACAGTATATAACAAGGCCGCTATATATAAAATCAATAAAATATATTGCACATTGATTGACGGTTCTAAAACATATCATAAATCAGAGTTCAGTTAAAAGTTCATGAAATTGACAATTAAAACCACCAAGCTGCCAGAGGAAAAGGTTAATATGGTAGGTCTACCAATCAAAGTGTTCTGAATACTCCACACTTCCTTAAGAGAGATACAAGACCAGCGTATGTACAGAGATGTTATGTTATGAGTTCTTGACAGTTACTTTACCCACGATCTCCTGATCGTCTGCAGTACACCTTCCCTGTTCGGTATCTCCCTCGAGTGGATCCGACTGGGGTTTCTCGGCGTCTGACGTCACGGAATCGAGATCCGGCAAAGAGAAGCGGTCAGAGCTTAGCGCTTCACAGGTGCGATTCTTTCACATCCACCCTGCACTTAGTGCTTCATGCACGCAAGGGTGTATACAGGTATTGTAGAGAGATGTTGTAGAGAGGTATTGTGGTGAATATTCCAACTTCATTCAAACCACAAAACATGTAGTAGAAATTCCAAATAGGAAAATGAGTTCCATTACTTATAACCCGGGTTAAGTTTAAGGAATCCAAATGGTGTAGATATATTGCACATATGACAAAGGGTAGTCCTGCCTTCACAGCCGACGCGTTTCGCCCTCTTCAGGGCTTTATCAAGGTAGTGATGGCAAGTCCAGATACCTTTATTTAAAGGTGTATCTTTAATTTGATTGGTGCTGATTTTAATTGACAAACTCTCTTAAGGTGGTATTTGGCTTCCAGTGCAGCTTATTCTTAAGGTGGTATTTGGACAAATCTTAGTGCATCTCTATATCTATAATAGCGCATAATTCACAATAGGAACCCTAAATGGGATCTATATTTCAATAAGGATAAACAGATGACTCGCATAGACACAGCTAATATTATTAGTATCGTAGTGTAGACATAAACATATACATTTGTGTGTGATAAGACATTTTTAAAGTGCTATGTGAATAAATAAAATAAATATCTAAATCAACTACATATAAACATATAAACTTGTGTTAATTTTACTCAAAAAGGAAGGGGGACAGGTCCAATTCCGAGTTAAGCCCTTTGGGGTATACAGGGAGTGCAGAATTATTAGGCAAGTTGTATTTTTGAGGATTAATTTTATTATTGAACAACAACCATGTTCTCAATGAACTCAAAAAACTCATTAATATCAAAGCTGAATAGTTTTGGAAGTAGTTTTTAGTTTGTTTTTAGTTATAGCTATTTTAGGGGGATATCTGTGTGTGCAGGTGACTATTACTGTGCATAATTATTAGGCAACTTAACAAAAAACAAATATATACCCATTTCAATTATTTATTTTTACCAGTGAAACCAATATAACATCTCAACATTCACAAATATACATTTCTGACATTCAAAAACAAAACAAAAACAAATCAGTGACCAATATAGCCACCTTTCTTTGCAAGGACACTCAAAAGCCTGCCATCCATGGATTCTGTCAGTGTTTTGATCTGTTCACCATCAACATTGCATGCAGCAGCAACCACAGCCTCCCAGACACTGCTCAGAGAGGTGTACTGTTTTCCCTCCTTGTAAATCTCACATTTGATGATGGACTACAGGTTCTCAATGGGGTTCAGATCAGGTGAACAAGGAGGCCATGTCATTAGATTTTCTTCTTTTATACCCTTTCTTGCCAGCCATGCTGTGGAGTACTTGGACGCGTGTGATGGAGCATTGTCCTGCATGAAAATCATGTTTTTCTTGAAGGATGCAGACTTCTTCCTGTACCACTGCTTGAAGAAGGTGTCTTCCAGAAACTGGCAGTAGGACTGGGAGTTGAGCTTGACTCCATCCTCAACCCGAAAAGGCCCCACAAGCTCATCTTTGATGATACCAGCCCAAACCAGTACTCCACCTCCACCTTGCTGGCGTCTGAGTCGGACTGGAGCTCTCTGCCCTTTACCAATCCAGCCACGGGCCCATCCATCTGGCCCATCAAGACTCACTCTCATTTCATCAGTCCATAAAACCTTAGAAAAATCAGTCTTGAGATAATTCTTGGCCCAGTCTTGACGTTTCAGCTTGTGTGTCTTGTTCAGTGGTGGTCGTCTTTCAGCCTTTCTTACCTTGGCCATGTCTCTGAGTATTGCACACCTTGTGCTTTTGGGCACTCCAGTGATGTTTCAGCTCTGAAATATGGCCAAACTGGTGGCAAGTGGCATCTTGGCAGCTGCACGCTTGACTTTTCTCAGTTCATGGGCAGTTATTTTGCGCCTTGGTTTTTCCACACGCTTCTTGCGACCCTGTTGACTATTTTGAATGAAACGCTTGATTGTTCGATGATCACGCTTCAGAAGCTTTGCAATTTTAAGAGTGCTGCATCCCTCTGCAAGATATCTCACTATTTTTTACTTTTCTGAGCCTGTCAAGTCCTTCTTTTGACCCATTTTGCCAAAGGAAAGGAAGTTGCCTAATAATTATGCACACCTGATATAGGGTGTTGATGTCATTAGACCACACCCCTTCTCATTACAGAGATGCACATCACCTAATATGCTTAATTGGTAGTAGGCTTTCGAGCCTATGCAGCTTGGAGTAAGACAACATGCATAAAGAGGATGATGTGGTCAAAATACTCATTTGCCTAATAATTCTGCACTCCCTGTAGAGTATCATATCTGTAAATATATTCAGCCTCCCTTATTAGGAGTATTTTCTCAATATTCCCCCCCCCCCTCCAGTGATTTTTGATTTTGTGTATTCCCCAATATTTCAAATCTTTAGTGTTACCCCCGTGAACCTCCTTAAAGTGCTTGTACAGATGTGTATCTTCTTTCTCTTTTTCTATACATAGAAGATGTTCCCTTATTCTATCCCGGAGACTTCTAGTTGTTTCTCCGAAATAGAATAAGTTACAAGTACATCTAAGTACATAAATAACATTTTTGTGAGTGCATCTTATCAATTCCTTAATAGTGATATCTTCACCTGAGCCATTTATCCTCAGACTATTTAATTTAGAGCTGTGTGTGCACGCTTTACAAGTATAGCAGGGGAAGTATCCTGCTATCCTCTTACCCTCCAGGTCTAACTGTTTGGTATTCCTAGTTTTATGGCGTAATTCGCTAGGTGCCAAAATGGTTTTGAAATTCCTAGCTTTCTTAAAGATAAAAGTTGGTCTGTCTGCCAGATGGTCGCCTATAATATTATCTTCCTTCAGTAAGTGCCAATTCCTCTTTATAATTTTTTTAATCAAATAATGATCTGCATTGTAGTCTGTTATAAAGGGAACAGTAATTTTTTCTGTTTTGGTAGGTTCTTTCCTACAGAAAGCAAAGGAGAAAAATAGGGATGACCTTTTGAGCTATAAAATGAAAGAACCTACCAAAACAGAAAAAATTACTGTTCCCTTTATAACAGACTAGAAATGCAGATCATTATTAATTGGCACTTACTGAAGGAAGATAATATTATAGGCGACCATCTGGCAGACAGACAAACTTTTATCTTTAAGAAAGCTAGGGCTTAACTCAGAATTGGACCTGTCCCCCTTCCTTTTTGAGTAAAATTAACACAAGTTTATATGTTTATATGTAGTTGATTTAGATATTTATTTTATTTATTCACATAGCACTTTAAAAATTTCTTATCACACACAAATTTATATGTTTATGTCTACACTACGATACTAATAATATTAGCTGTGTCTATGCGAGTCATCTGTTTATCCTTATTGAAATAGAGATCCCATTTAGGGTTCCTATTGTGAATTATGCGCTATTATAGATATAGAGATGCACTAAGATTTGTCCAAATACCACCTTAAGAATAAGCTGCACTGGAAGCCAAATACCACCTTAAGAGAGTTTGTCAATTAAAATCAGCACCAATCAAATTAAAGATACACCTTTAAATAAAGGTATCTGGACTTGCCATCACTACCTTGATAAAGCCCTGAAGAGGGCGAAACGCGTCGGCTGTGAAGGCAGGACTACCCTTTGTCATATGTGCAATATATCTACACCATTTGGATTCCTTAAACTTAACCCGGGTTATAAGTAATGGAACTCATTTTCCTATTTGGAATTTCTACTACATGTTTTGTGGTTTGAATGAAGTTGGAATATTCACCACAATACCTCTCTACAACATCTCTCTACAATACCTGTATACACCCTTGCATGCATGAAGCACTAAGTGCAGGGTGGATGTGAAAGAATCGCACCTGTGAAGTGCTAAGCTCTGACCGCTTCTCTTTGCCGGATCTCGATTCCGTGACATCAGACGCCGAGAAACCCCAGTCGGATCCACTCAAGGGAGATACCGAACAGGGAAGGTGTACTGCAGACGATCAGGAGATCGTGGGTAAAGTAACTGTCAAGAACTCATAACATAACATCTCTGTACATACGCTGGTCTTGTATCTCTCTTAAGGAAGTGTGGAGTATTCAGAACACTTTGATTGGTAGACCTACCATATTAACCTTTTCCTCTGGCAGCTTGGTGGTTTTAATTGTCAATTTCATGAACTTTTAACTGAACTCTGATTTATGATATGTTTTAGAACCGTCAATCAATGTGCAATATATTTTATTGATTTTATATATAGCGGCCTTGTTATATACTGTATTAACATTTTTATGACAGTGTCATTTGGGGAGACGTCCCTTTGATGTGAACTATATATGTTTAAATAAACTGTATATATATTAAGTGAGAGATTACCTTTAGCTTTTGTTTTAGCGCTTCCCTTTTAACCCTTTCTTCTTATATTTATACTTTATGACAATTTTAGGGATATTGTCATTTAGGGGGAGTTTTTTAATCTCTTTTTTGTCTTAGCGCACCTTAGACCCCTTTTTTTCCAATACTTTTATCTTTGTTACCTATGAACAGAGCTGCGGAATCTGTTGGCGCTTTATAAATAAAGAATAATAATAATAATTATAGATGGGTAGTATTAGATTATTTTTCTGATTATTCTGAAAACCAAATATGTTATATTATTAACATTGTATTGTATTAAAGTAACTTATATTGCTAATTATTGGCTTAAAATCCATTAAAATTTTATTAGTATCCTGGCATTTATATACAAATAACAGCCTATTTTGAATTGAGTATTGTATTGTATTCCAACATGAATATGCCATATTTCACGTTTCTAATGGATCTTGGAAGCATGAATCCTCTCTATGCAGATCTGAAATAAAATAAGTGTTATTAGTTATTTCTTTTTAGGTCCACAAATACTCTTAAATAATACAGATGCTAAGACATTTTATGCTTTCAAATATATATATATATATATATATATATATATATATATATATATATATATATATATATATATATATATATATATATATATATATATACACATTCACTTCTATGCAGTATCTTGTATTTATCTTTTTTTTTTTTTTAGCTCCATCTGGAAAACAGGAAAGCATGTTATATATATGTAATTCAAATATGGGATTATTACAAATTTCATTCAGTCTTTTACTTTCCATATATATGTTCATGTGTTTATATTTAATATCACTTAAATAGTCTCATATCCATTAAAATATATATTTTCTAATAATGCTGAAGTGTATTCTACTTGCATATAATATAGTTGTTTGGAACATGTAAGTCATGTGCTTTCACTGTGTGTTATACTCCCCCAGACGCAACGTCTACATTTTGTATATTTCAGTGTTAGCAGCAACACAGCATGAGTCACTCAACAAACCTGTGCAAATTATTAGTCCCTTTTGGAAAATGCTTGCATTTTCAACATCTCTTCAGACGGATCGGCATCTCTGTTGGAGGAAGCCCATATATGGGCATGTATCCTGATTCCAGTCTGCTAATTTCCATCTCATTTGGTCTTAAATCAACAGTCTTAGACATTTATGTCTTTATTAACTGTATGGGGGTAAGGGATGTTCTGAAGCTTGCATTTTCAATTAAGGAGCAAATGGTTTTGTCCTGTCTCAAGCCACAATGTCACGCTCAGCTGCTGGGAAGCTCTGCAGTCCTCTCTGTGTGCTTGATTGACAGGTGTCTGAGCCACCCCTTCCTGATGATGTCACAACCAGGCTTTTTATTCTGGGCTTCCTGTTTCTCCAGTGCCCGTTTGTTTGTTAACTTTGTGGCTTCTGATAGGATTTCGCTGAGGAATCTCTCTAACTGCCGCTTTTCTG
Source organism: Bombina bombina (assembly GCF_027579735.1). Classification (NCBI taxonomy): domain Eukaryota; kingdom Metazoa; phylum Chordata; class Amphibia; order Anura; family Bombinatoridae; genus Bombina; species Bombina bombina. Next base: position 795,724,584 of record NC_069502.1, on the reverse strand, counting down.
TTGCCAATCTCTTCAAAGACTTTCTATGCTGGATTAACCTTCAACCTCCTGATTACCTGTCTCCAAACAATGCAAGTACTGTTTGTTTTGTGAAACTTTCAAACTTCCTGTTTACCTGCTGCAAACCCTGCATATTCAGACTACTCTGTGTACTGCCAAACTATTCAAATACTGTTATTTCTGTGAAACCTTCAACCTGCATGTTTACCTGTTTCCAAACTCTGCAAATACAATTATTCAGTGTAAACCTTCAAACTGCTTGATATCCTGTTGCCAATCTCAACAAGTACTGATTAATCTGTGTTAACCTTCAAACTACCAGTTTACCTGTTGCTATCTCTGCAAGTTCTGACAACACAGTGTTAACCTTCAAACTACCTGATTACATGTTGTTAATTCTGCAAGTTCTGACTACACAGTGTTTACCCTCAAACTGCCTGATTACCTGTTGCATATTCTGCAAAGACTGTCTACACAGTGTTAACTCTCAAACTGCCTGATTACCTGTTGCATACTCTGCAAAGACTGTCTACTCAGTGTTAACCCTCAAACTGCCTGATTACCTATTGCATACTCTGCAAAGACTATCTACACAGTGTTAACCTTCAGACTGCCTGATAACAAATGACCTACTCCTGCATTATTAACTGTTTCCTGTTTTACCCTTCTTCTGTCTGAGTATAAGTGGACTATCCCTGCTCTCCTGATTCTGTGGAAGACATTTCCTGAAACCAGTTCCTTATTCAGAAGTCTATCTGGCTGATATCATTAATTACTTTGGCACAGGCTAACGCTGCTCCATATTGTGAGTACTTTGTTTTTTGGAGGTTGTCGTGGGGTCACGTCCTGGATTAAACTCAGAGTGCAAGGGTGTTATTTAAGTTCGCCCTAGCATTTGGGTCTTCTTCTGGACATTTCCTAACCTGACAGTACAAACGGGCCATAATATGGACCCTGACGAGTTATCCAGGGCTGTGGCTCTACAAGGGCAACTTCTAGGAAATCATTCTGCTCATTTGCAATCTTTGGATTCCAAGCTTGACCAGATTACTGCTCTGCTACATAACCTCTCCGCTCCTTCTCAAGCGACGGTGACTCCTGCTGCCACTGCTACTAGTACCAATGCTGTCTTTAATCCACCTCAAACTGTTGGACAGAATATACCACGAATCCCACTTCCAGATAAATATGACGGTAATCCTGAAGAATGCCGTGGATTCCTTAATCAGTGTCGTTTACACTTCAGAAACAATCCTCAAGTTTTTTCCAATTCTACTTCCAAAATCACCTTTATTATTTCTCTCTTGAAGGGTAAAGCTCTAGCCTGGGTGTCCCCTCTTTTAGAGAAGAATGATCCGTTACTACAGGATGTGGAATTATTTGTGTCCATTTTTTCTTCTGTTTTTGACAAGCCTGGGAGGTCTGCAGCTGCTGAGGCAGGATTGTTGGATCTGAGACAGGGATCCCTTTCAGTAGCTCAATATGCTATTGAATTCAGGACTTTAGCCGCAGAAACTGATTGGAACTATGGAGCCTTACGGGCAGCCTTTCGCAAAGGACTTTGCGAACGCCTTAAGGATGAACTTGTATTTTGGGAACTCCCCGATTCATTGGAGGGTCTTATCAATTTATGTATTACTTTTGACGCCCGGCAATTCTGAACGTCTTCAGGAGAGAGATAGGAATCCGAGATCCTTTGTTAAATCTTCTTTTCGTCCTCCTATTTGAACCTCAAGTCTTTCTAATAATAATTCCCAATCTCCTGAGTCTGTGGAACCCATGGAAGTAGGAGCTATTAAATTGTCAGAAGCTGAACGCCATAGAAGGCGTACTCTTGGGTTATGTCTGTATTGTGGTACCAAAGGACATTTACTGAAGGACTGTCCTATCCGGCCAGTAAAAGCCAAGGCTTAACTTTTGATAGAGGGACAGAGTTAAGCCAGAATCCCATGTCTTCCCTCAATTCTAAACTTTTTGTTCCTGTAACTATCTCTTTTGGAAACACCAAGTTTCAAGCTCAAGCTCTCATCGATTCTGGAGCTGCTGGAGTATTCATTGATTCAAACTTTGCTGACTCTCTCAGGATTCCTCTTCAAGCCAAGAAACAGTTAATTAAGGTAACTACTGTCAGTGGACAGCCTCTAGGTACTGGTATCATACAACATTCTACCATTCCTCTTCTTTTGACTGTGGGCATACTTCATTCTGAAATCATTCGTTTTTATGTCATCTCTTCTCCCCACATACCATTGATTCTGGGGTTACCTTGGTTGCAGCTTCATGATCCAGTTTTCTCATGGTCTAAAGGAGAACTTATTTCCTGGGGAACTACCTGTTTCAAACATTGCCTGCAAAATCCCTCTAAACCATCCTGTCCTGTCGTAGCTATTGTGGAAGTTCCTGAATCATTACCCAATTACTATCATGCCTTTTGTGATGTGTTTTCTAAAAAAGAGGCTGAGACGTTACCTCCACACCGGATGTTTGACTGTCCTATCGAATTGTATCCAGGGGCTCCTCTACCTAAGGGAAGGACCTATCCCCTCTCTCGTCAAGAAAATGTCTCTCTTGAGGAATACATAAAGGACAACTTAGCCAGAGGATTCATTCGTCCTTCCCCTTCACCTGTGGGTGCAGGTTTTTTCTTCATTGGGAAAAAAGATGGAGGTCTTCGTCCCTGTATTGATTATCGAGCCTTGAATCAGATTACTGTCAAAAACAGCTATCCTCTGCCGCTCATTTCTGAGTTATTCGATCGTCTTCAAGGTGCTTCTATTTTTTCCAAGTTAGATCTCCGTGGGGCCTACAATCTGTTCAGAATCCGTAAAGGAGACGAATGGAAGACGGCATTTAACACTAGATTTGGTCACTACGAGTATCTAGTAATGCCATTTGGATTGTGCAATGCACCAGCAGTATTTCAGCACTTTGTTAACAAAATCTTCACAGATTATCTAAATCAATTTATCATTTACCTCGATGACATTCTAATCTATTCGAAAACATTACAGGAACATGTACATCATATAAGACTGGTTCTTCAGAGGTTACGAGACAATTCCCTGTTCGCTAAATTGGAGAAATGCTCTTTTCATCAGAGTTCCATCCCCTTTTTGGGGTATATCATTTCTGAATCAGGTTTTGAGATGGATCCTGCTAAACTGTCGGCTATCAAGGACTGGCCCAGACCAACTACTCTCAAATCCCTGCAGAGGTTTCTTGGCTTTGCCAATTACTATAGAAAGTTTATAAAGATCTTTGCTGACATTACGTCTCCACTCACTTCTCTTACTAAGAAAGGGAAAAATTGTAAGAACTGGTCCTCTTCGGCAGTACAGGCTTTTGAAACGCTAAAATCAGCATTTTCTTCTGCACCTCTTCTCAGTCATCCAATTCCTGATTTCCAGTTTATTTTGGAGGTTGACGCTTCCTCTATAGCAGCTGGAGCTGTTCTCTCCCAACGTGATCCGACTACCAGCAAGATACATCCTGTGGCGTTCTTTCCAAAAAAATTAAATCCTGCCGAGTTAAATTATGATGTGGGCAATAAGGATCTTTTGGCTATAAAATTAGCTTTGGATGAATGGAGGCATTGATTAGAGGGTACCAGTCAACCTTTTTTCATTCTGACAGATCACAAGAATCTTTTATACCTCCAAACAGCTACACATCTCAATCCTCGTCAGGCTCGGTGGACCTTGTTCTTCTCCAGGTTTAATTTTGTACTTTCCTATGTTCCTGGTTCAAAAATTTCCAAGGCAGATGCTTTATCTAGGCAGTTCCAATCTTCTGAACCTTCTCCATTGGATTCACAACCTATACTACGTCCAGTCAAAGTCTTGGCTCAAGTATCCTCTTTTCCAGTACAGGCTTTACATGCTGCTCAAGTCCGGGTACCATCTTCTTGCAAACTACCTTCTGGTATCCTGTATGTACCCAAAGGATTACGTCTTAAGCTTCTACGTTGGGCTCATGACAACATTTCAGCAGGTCATCCGGGAATAACCAATACATTGTGGAAACTGAAGCAGCATGTTTGGTGGTCCACTATGAGGAGGGATGTTAAGGATTATATTGCTGCTTGTAGTTCTTGTGCTTCGAACAAGCAATCTTCTCATCGACCGTTTGGTCTATTACACCCTCTTCCTATTCCTCATTACGCTTGGTCTCACTTATCCATAGACTTTGTTACAGATCTTCCTGTTTCTGCTGGAAATACGACCATTTGGGTAGTGGTGGATCGGTTCTCCAAGTCTGCTCACTTCATACCTCTTCCAGGCTTGCCTTCAGCTCAAAGACTTTCTGAACTCTTTGTTCTACATATATCTCGTTTACATGGTTTTCCCACTGACATAGTCTCAGATCGTGGAGTCCAATTTGTTTCCAAATTTTGGAGGTCTTTTTGTAAACACTTCGGAATCAACATATCTCTTTCTACTGCACACCATCCTCAATCCAACGGACAGACTGAGCATGTAAATCAAGCCTTGGAATCTTTTCTTAGACATTATGTAGACCATCACCACTCCAACTGGTCTCAGTTATTGCCTTTGGCGGAATTAGCTCACAACTCACGTTATAACGCCTCATTACAGACTGCTCCCTTTAAGGCAGCTTATGGATTTGAACCTAGAACCTTTCCTATGATTACCAGTTCTACTGAAGTCCCTGGAGCAGATCGTATAGTGAAAAATCTCAGTAATCACTGGCAACTCATTCGTCAAAATCTACTCTCTTCTTCCTTAAGACATAAGAAATATGCTGATCGCAGAAGGTGCAAGGCTCCTTTACTTCGTACTGGAGACAGAGTATTTTTATCCACCAGATTCATACGTCTAAAACAACCTTGTACCAAGTTGGGTCCTAAGTACATTGGACCTTTTCGAATTGTTTCCAGAGTTTGTTCTTCTGCATACCACCTGGCCTTACCCAAGACTCTAAAGATCCATCCAGTGTTTCATGTCTCCCTACTGAAGCCAGTTATCTACAATCGGTACTCTATCAAGAGTAAACCACCTCCTCCACTTTCCGTAGAGGGAACTTCTGAGTTTGAAGTCAGCCAGATTCTCGATTCCAAGCTACGGGGCAATCGGCTGTACTACCTGGTCCATTGGAAGGGTTATCCTATCTCTGAATGATCTTGGGAACCGGCCTCTCATGTTCATGCTCCAGCTCTTGTCAAGTCTTTTCACAAGAAATACCCTGCCAGGCCCGGTCGGGTCCCCCGGAGGGGTCCTTGAGGAGGGGGCACTGTCACGCTCAGCTGCTGGGAAGCTCTGCAGTCCTCTCTGTGTGCTTGATTGACAGGTGTCTGAGCCACCCCTTCCTGATGATGTCACAACCAGGCTTTTTATTCTGGGCTTCCTGTTTCTCCAGTGCCCGTTTGTTTGTTAACTTTGTGGCTTCTGATAGGATTTCGCTGAGGAATCTCTCTAACTGCTGCTTTTCTGTTGCCAATCTCTTCAAGGACTTTCTATGCTGGATTAACCTTCAACCTCCTGATTACCTGTCTCCAAACAATGCAAGTACTGTTTGTTTTGTGAAACTTTCAAACTTCCTGTTTACCTGCTGCAAACCCTGCATATTCAGACTACTCTGTGTACTGCCAAACTATTCAAATACTGTTATTTCTGTGAAACCTTCAATCTGCATGTTTAGCTGTTTCCAAACTCTGCAAATACAATTATTCAGTGTAAACCTTCAAACTGCTTGATATCCTGTTGCCAATCTCAACAAGTACTGATTAATCTGTGTTAAACTTCAAACTACCAGTTTACCTGTTGCTGTCTCTGCAAGTTCTGACAACACAGTGTTAACCTTCAAACTACCTGATTACATGTTGTTAATTCTGCAAGTTCTGACTACAGTGTTTACCCTCAAACTGCCTGATTACCTGTTGCATACTCTGCAAAGACTGTCTACACAGTGTTAACTCTCAAACTGCCTGATTACCTGTTGCATACTCTGCAAAGACTGTCTACTCAGTGTTAACCTTCAGACTTCCTGATAACAAATGACCTACTCCTGCATTATTAACTGTTTCCTGTTTTACCCTTCTGTCTGAGTATAAGTGGACTATCCCTGCTCTCCTGATTCTGTGGAAGACATTTCCTGAAACCAGTTCCTTATTCAGAAGTCTATCTGGCTGATATCATGAATTACTTTGACACAGGCTAACCCTGCTCCATATCATGAGTACTTTGTTTTTTGGAGGTTGTCGTGGGGTCACGTCCTGGATTAAACTCAGAGTGCAAGGGTGTTGTTTAAGTTCACCATAGCATTTGGGTCTTCTTCTGGACATTTCCTAACCTGACACACAAACTCTTTTCTCTCTCAAAATCACTTCCACAACATTCCTCTAAGTGACTGTACTAAAATGAGCAGGCCAAATGTTTCATTGTCCCCCCTGTGTGTTCAGCATAACTTTACATGCTGAGTGGGGGATAACTAAACATGATTGAAGTTAGTTTGTTTGAAAGAAATGAATCATTTTCTACTGACCAGCCAGATCTGAATGAAATATATATATATATATTTATTAACCTTAAAATATATGATTAAAATATATATTTGTTAACCTTACATATACCTTGACAAATTGCATGTGGGCAACAATTTGGGTCTCTAAACATAATAAACAAGAGTTTAAAGCAGCAGTTTCCTGCTCCAATTCGACAATAGACATTGCAGAAAAAACTTTCAATAACCAAAAAAAAATCACAGAACGATATAACGTTTCGGAAAAAACTAGCCCCCAAGGAAACCTCTACACCTTAATAGGCTGAGGCACTCCTACCTGCCCTCCGGATAGCACTAAGCAAAGCCCTTCACTTTATGGAGCTCCAAAAGCTCTGTGTCAATACCACTCCGGCAGAGAAAGAGGAAGTCACATGATCTTCCTTAAACTAATACTGAGTAACAAAAGCATGCGCATCCAGCATCCAGATGCTCTATCCCACGGCAAATCAAACAGCTCCAGCGGAGAACAGTTTACAGCCTAAGGAGCCGACCCAGCTCAAACTGTATTTGGCTCTCAGTTATTGCACCAAAGCACACTGATATCGCAATAAATAAGCCCATAAAGTTAACCCCTTCATCTAAGGGGCTAAACACTGTCTCTGTCACATAAAAAACAATATATTAACCCTGTATTAAAGTGTCTTCACACTGCCTTTTAAAATCCTTACCAAGGATAATACCAAGTTCCATAATCTGCAGCTTTCACTGCCAGCCTTCCCCAGCACTTACCTGTATTCTAGCCGCCCGGCAGGAGGACAGGTCACACAGCGTGGAAGGACGCCAACTTCTTATAAAAGGCTGTGGAAAAAAGAAAGATCAGAGCAAACTTACTGTGGCTTTCTATACTAGGGCAGCAAATATGTTAGGAAACGCAGCAAGGCCCACCTTACAAGTTCCTAACTGCTTTAAAACCACCACTACTCTACTGAAGAGATTAACATGGACTATGATTAGACCCAATCCTTGAGACAAAGGAAAGATCATAGTAAACCTACTATGGCTTTCTAAAAACAATAAAATCTTGTTTGTAGCGAAGAATCTTCAGACACCAAAAACTTCACCTCCTCCATGAACAGAGGCAAAGAGAATGACTAAGGTTTGTGAGAAGGTGAGTGATACTTAACAGCTTGGCTGTGGTGCTTTTTGCCTCCTCCTGCTGGCCAGGAGTGATATTCACCAACAGTAATTGAGGACGCTGTGGATATTTTAGGAATTTTATTTATTTATTTTTTAAATAAAAATGAACTGCACTAGGCAGTTTTGGGGGTATAAGGTTGGTGGGAAAGGGGTGTTAGAAAAGAAAAAACAGCAATGAAAAGTGCCTTTACATTGCGGTCTTTAGGAACTGTGGGTTTCCATAGACTGCAATGTAAATATATATATATATATATTTATGTATTAATATGTGTATACACACAAATATATATGTATATATTCATATACATATATAAAAAAAAATGCTACCCATCAGTGTGTTACTTACCTCCTTCTGTTCTGATGCAGTCTGTGATGGCATCAGAACGAGGCTCCTATAGGAGCCTATGGATGGGCACCTTATCCTGCGCTGGTATTACAAAGTGGAGCGCTAATATTGCTTGCATGCAAGCAATATTTAGTGCTCCACTTGTAATCTGGCCCTAAGTGTGCAATAAAACAAGGGGTTACAAAGTTAGCATGATATCACCCTAAATTGCAACGTGTGGTTTTATATTAAACTGTTTTTACTAAACCTTACCCATTCACTTGTGCACTCTGGAACTCTTGCTGTTTGCAACAAGCTCACTTCTATACATGACCTCTTTATCTCCTGCTCCCTCAACCTTCTGGCCTTAACAGAAACCTGTCTCTCTCCCCTAGACACAGCATCCACTGCTGCTCTGTCACATGGGGGTCTCCACTTCAGCCACACTCCTAGGTCTGGTAACAGACAAGCAGGTATTTTACTTTCCTCTCATTGCACCTTTTAACAAATATATCCCACATTTTCCTAATTCGAAACCCACATGATTCGCTTATTCTCTCCCCTCTCTATACATGTTGCAGTCATATACCGACCCCGTGGCTCCTAAACTCAATTTCTAGATCACTTGGCTGCCTAGCTACCTTATTTCCTTTCCTCAGACACCCCTGCCCTCATTCTTGGCAACTTCAACATCCCTCTTGACAATCTCACTGCCTCCTCTGAAAAACAACTTCTGCAACTCACTTCCTCTTTCTGTCTGTCATAATGGACCGACTCTCCCACTCACAAAGACAGTCACTCCCTTGACCTGATCTTTAGCTATCGATGCACTATTTCAAACTTCACAAACTCCCCTTTTCCTTTTTCTGACCACCATCTCCTCACTTGCAACATATCATCCCTCCCTACAACTTTCCCTCCTTCTACTCCTCACACCAAACTTCACAGAAGCATGTCATTAGATCAGCAACAGCTTGCTATTTCCCTCAAACCTGTCCTCTCATCCATCTCCTCCATTTCCTGCCCTGACCAATCTATCTGCCACTATAATTCCACCCTTACATCCATCCTTAACAATCTGGCTCCTCTAACCATAGCTCAGAAATCACACACTCATCCTCAGCCCTGGTACCTACACAGATGTTCCCGTACTGCTGAGCGGCACTGGAAAATCTCGGAGATCAGCTAATTTTCTTCATTACAAATTCATCTTGAACTCCTACTATTCTGCCCTTAATCTCTATAAGCAACATTACTTCTCTACTCTTATCTCTACTCTTTCTTCAAACCAAAAATGTCTGTTCTCCACTTTCAATACTCTTCTCCACCCACCCCCACCTCCTAATACAACTTATCTATCAGTTCAAGACTTTGCCAGCCACTTCAATAACAAAATCGATTCCATCAGAAACTAAATCAGCTCTCAACTTACTTCCATTCTCTCACCCCTTCAAACGCTCACAATCAATCACAACCCACATAGCCATAAATTTCGCTCTTTCTCCCCTGTTACTGAGGAAAACGTTTCAGCACTTACACTGCGCTCACACCTCACTACCTGTCGCCTTGACCCTATCCCCTCACAGCTACTCCCCTCACTCTCTTCTACCCTTACCCCTATACTCACACACATTTTCAACCTCTCCCTCAGCACCGTTATATTTCCCTCATCTCTGAAACATGCACTGGTCACACCTATACTCAAAAAAAAACTTCTCTTGATTCAACCTCCCCATAGAACTACCACCCTATTTCCCTACTCCCTATTGCCTCAAAGTTTCTCAAAAGCTAGTATATGCACACCTTTCCCATTTCCTTACATTAAACTTCCTCCTTGACCCACTGCAATCTGGATTTTGTCCCCATCACTCCACAGAGACAGCAATTGTTAAGGTTACCAACAACCTACTTACAGCAAAATCCAAAGGCCACTTCTCTCTGCTTATCCTCCTTTAACTGTCCGCAGCCTTTGATACTGTTGACCACCCTCTTTTGCTCCAAACCCTCCAATCCTTCAACATTTGTGACACAGCCCTCTCATGGTTCTCTTCCTACCTGTCAAACTGTACCTTTAGTGTAGCCTTCTCTGGGGCCTCCTCTGCCCCATCACCACTTTCTGTCAGGGTACCGCAAGGCTCTGTCCTCAGTTCCCTTATCTTCTCAATCTACAAATCATCATTAGGTTCTCTAATAAAGTCCCACGTGTTCCAATATCATTTGTATGCCAATGACACCCAAATCTACTTCTCTGCACCAAACCTATCTCCTTCCTTGTTAACCCGTGTCACTGTCTTTGGCACACCTCTTTCTGGATATCCTCTCACTACCTCAAGCTAAATCTCTCCAAATCTGAGCTCCTTATTTTCCCCCTTTCTTCCAAAATCTCCACCCCCAATCTCTCTATAACTGTCGAAAACTCCATCATTACCCCTACCCCACATGCCCGATGTCTTGGGGGTCACATTTGACTCAGATCTTTCTTTTACTCCTCACATTCATCTCTAAAATTAGACATTTCCTTACACAAGACACAAGTAAGATTTTATTCCGCTCTCTCATCCTTTCCAGCCTCGACTACTGCAACTCTGTCCTCTCTGGTCTCCCCAGCTGCCGCCTAGCTTCTTTACAATCCAAATGAATGCCTCTGGCAATCCCTTCACTGGCTTCCTCTTGCCTCTAGGATTAAACACAAAATTCTCACTCTGACATACAAAGTCCTCAACTGCACTGCTCCCCCCTATATCTCAGACCTTGTCTCCAGATACTCTCCCTCCCGTCCCCTTCGCTCTGCTCATGACCTCCTACTCTCTTGTTACCTTCTCACACTCCCGTTTACAGGACTTCTCCAGACTGGATCCCATCTTGTGGAACTCTTTGCCTCGCTCTACAAGACTCTCTCCTAGTTTTGAAAGTTTACAGCGCTCCCTAAAGACTCTACTGTTCAGGGATGCATACAACTTACACTAACCTTTCTTTATACCAGTTCCTCTCCTCCATTGCTATCCCCTTGAAATCACTTAGCATGTAAGCCTAAGAGTCCAGCTATTCATAGATCACCTTCTTAAGAGCGGACTACAATAGTGCGACTCTTGGCAGGGCCCTGTTCCCGTTTGATCCCTATAAATGTTTTGTTGCACTCAGTCTATGTTTTTTTAGCGCTGTGGAATCTGTTGGCGCTCTACAAATAACCAATAATAATAAACCTTATTTGCAATGGCCTATTTATGCTACCTCAAATGGAATATTGATTTCGACATCGTTGTGTGAGACCAGCAGCTGGAGTTCAGTGAGCAGGAGCATAGTGAGTTTCCATAACGCTTCCATCAGCACATTTGGGTGCTGTAACTCTGTGTGAATACCCTGTGTAAACTACTTATACCAGCTTATTGATATACTGATAGGCACATGAAACACCCTCTTTTGTCTTTTGGACATTTTTAGGTTAAGTATCCCTAAGATTATAATTTTCTCCCTAAACCATATGTTATGTTGGCTAGTTTGTCTATTTGAGAATATTGGTTGATTGTAGGAGGTAATAAAACATTTATTAGATAAGCTTCCTATTTCACCACTAATGAGTAAAAGTGGGGAAAGTGAACTATATTAATACAGGTGACACTGTCACTTTATGATTTTCAAAGCTTTTGGATGTTGATGCAGGAATGTTATTTGATAGTAGTGCATATATAAGGACAGGTGGAGGGGCTTATTGTCTAAGTTTAAGGCTGCTAGAGCTGAAAGGCGTAAGACGTGACCCTAGCATGCCTGCAGTCTTTGTATTTACATTTATATTCTTATTACGAGCCGTATTGAAGATGTGAAACAGAATAAATCATAACAAAATTTATGCTTACCTGATAAATGTATTTCTTTCTTGACACGGTGAGTCCACGGATCATCATCAATTACTGTTGGGATTATCACTCCTGGCCAGCAGGAGGAGGCAAAGAGTACCACAGCAGAGATGTTAAGTATCACTTCCCTTCCCACAAACCCCAGTCATTCGACCGAAGGAAAAGGGGAAAAAGGAAATAATACAAGGTGCAGAGGTGCCTGAGGTTTATATATAAAAACCCGGTCTGAAAAAAGGGAGGGCAGTGGACTCACTGTGTCAAGAAATAAATAAATTTATCAGGTAAGCATAAATTTTGTTTTCTTTCTAATGACACGGTGAGTCCACGGATCATCATCAATTACTGTTGGGAATTAATATCCAAGCTAGAGGACACAGATGATACGGGAGGGACAAGACAGGTAATCCAAACAGAAGGCACTACAGCTTGAAAAACCTTTCTCCCAAAAGAAACCCCAGCAGAGGCAATATCAAATTAATACAAGTTAAAAAAAAACTTTTCCTCAGAGATCTCATTTTTGAAGGCACGAAAAATACACCGCCCCAGCGGAGATGCTGAAATACTCTCAGGAGGTGCAGCAGGCTTATAAGCCCTACGATAAACACTTTGCAACCAGAGAAGAAAGTGAAAGGAATTTTCCAGCAATTATGTTTACCCCAGAAAAACAAAATAATGCAGTAGACTGGCAAAAGTCCTAATATTGTAGATAAAATTATTAGTCCCGCACAACATCTAGGATGTGTAACAGCCGATCTTCATGAAGAGAAGGATAGGACAGAGAAACGTAACAACAATCTCCTTTCTGTCCAAAAGGACCGTAGAAGAAAACCAAACTTGGTACAGAGAACTACCTTATCTAACAGTAAATACAAGATAAAGAGAACCACACTGAGAATCCGGAACTATCTTAGCAGAAGAAAGCAGAAAGAAACAAATCTTTCCAAGAGATCTATGGACCGCATAGTCCCATGTAGAAAAAAAACCTTAAGAAAAATGATAAGGCTTCAAGGAGGAGCAACTGACTTAAACACAGGCCCAATACTGACCAGGACCTAAGGATTGTACATCCGGCCCATCCGCCAGATGCTAGGGTAAGAAGAGTACATAGCCACAGCTGGAATTGAACTCTTGACTTTCAGCGTATAAAGCAGCAAAGTTCACCACTAAGCCATTGTAGGACACCATCCGCCTAGTGGAATTAGCCGGAATCTGACCCTTGAGGGTACTAAGAGATAACTGCTTAAAATGTGCTTCAGAGATTACTTAGCACAAAAGAATGAATGTATTGGGAACTTGCAAGCGCAGCCAATCACCCGCAAAGGTCTCGAGGCGCTGCTCATTTTATCGACCTCAGAAGGATGAAAGGTTGAGTGGAACTCGCCGGAGATGAACCTGCAACCCTTGGGTTGCTACAGAGTTCAGCCACAGTGCCTTGGCAGATCTTGCGATGCCACGCAGGAGCAACTAGAAAAACCAATACTCTCACCGCTTCCCACATGTCCACGCCAAAAAAGAGATAACTCCTTAAAATGTGCTTCAGAGATTACTTAGCACAAAAGAATGAATGTATTGGGAACTTGCAAGCGTGGCCAATCACCCCCAAGGGTCTCGAGGCGCTGCTTATTTTATCGACCTCAGAAGGATGAAAGGTTGAGTGGAACTCGCCGGGGATGAACACGCAATCCTTGTATTGCTACAGAGCTCAGCCACAGTGCCTTGGCAGATCTTGTGATGCCCCACAGGAGCAACTAGAAAAGCCAATACTCTCTCCCTCTTAAGCTGAACGAAGACTCATGGAAGGAGAATAACCCTAGAAAAAGGGTAAGCCCACCTGAAGTTCCAAAGAACTGCCAGAATATCTATCAGGAAGGCATGAAGATCTCTTGACCTCAACCAAATTAGGGAACTTGGTGTTTTGACAAAACACCATCAGAACTAACTATGGTAAGCCCCAATTGGTTTTGAACCTGAACAACACCTCCAGATGGAGGTCCCACTCCCCGAGATGGGAAGTCTGACTGAACAGAAACACCGCTTCCCACATGTCCACTCCAAAAAAGTGGATGGCTGATAGACAGAAACTGTGAACACCTGTCCACAGAAAAAGTCTGAAACACTTCATACATGACTAAGCAACTCAGAAAGAAAATTATATAAGCCAAAAATTTAGATCATTGTAACTCTCACAATTCCCAAATGATTAGAGGGAGAGCAGTCTCACAGAACCAACATCCCTGCGCCTTCAACGAGTCCCAGAGTCCTCCCAGCCCAGCAGGCTGGTGTTCACAATCACAAATGCCCAGGAAGGTCTCCGAAATATGAGTGATGAGACAGAGATTCCTGAAAAACCACCACAGGAAGAGACTCTTGTCGTCTAGATCTATTCCCCGAGACATCTGAATAATCCCCATTCCTCTGACTAAGCATGCCTAACTGCAGAGCTCTCAAATGAAATACAACAATGGATGATGTCCATGGAAGCCCCATCATATCAATTGTCTCCATACACTGAACAGCAGCTGCCGAACAGTAGACTGAAGAGAGCAGGATTGGCTTTTTTGTCAGAAGGATGTGCATTGATAGGAAAACAATTATAGTCCCTCTCTGTAGCTGAGATAAGGGACTTCTTTCCCAGCTTCACTTTCAAATGTGAGAAAGATAAAAGAAAGCTCCAAATAAAATTTTGCTTGAAGAAGGATGGCACCTAATCAAAATGTCAGTCAGGCAGGCCACCACTGCAATCCCAGAACCATTGTTAGAAAACTCAGGACACTTGGGCAAAGCCATTGTTGAACCACAAACTGAAAAATTTTGGTTAGAAAGAAAAATTCTAAGAAGAACCCTTTAATGGGGATCTGAGAGTATGCATCCTTTAAGTCTAAGGTCATTATAAACTGACCCTCTTCACCAAGGAAGAATGGAGCAAATAGTCTCCATCTTGAAGGATAGTACTCAAAGAAACTGTTTAGACAATTTTGTTCTAAATTAGGCCACAAAGTTCCCTCTTTAGCCACGAACAGAATGGAAAATAAACAATCCCTGTTCCAGAACTGGAACTGGACCATCACTAGCAGAGAGGAAGACCCTGAACGCATTACAAGAACGTGTCTCTTCTTATCTCTTCTTATCTCTTCTTATCTGACTACAGATAATCCTAAGAAGTAAAACCTGCCCCTAGGAGGAAGGGGTTGAATTTGAAATCAAAACCCTGGAATACTATATCAACGCATAGGATCCGATCCTGACTCGGGGTAAACCCTACCTGCAGAATGAGATCTAGCTGAGAGTTTCTTTAACGAAAGACAACATTAGCAACGAAAAGAAAAAATTGACCTTTCACTGGAATCAGACCAGGCGTCGTACCAAAGGATGCCGCACTTGTCCATAAAGGTCTCCATCCTGAAGGAGCATCTATCTTTATCTGAATAATAGAGGCTCCTACAACTTTAAGTACCATGCTGATAATTAAAGGAGACAGTTTAATACAGACAGCAGATGATGGGGAAAAAGGAATCCTTGACTTCTCCCATACCTGATAAATTCTCCTAGCATAATCAAGAACATGAGAAATCTTTACCAATGAAACCTAGTGTACAGTATATAAAAATTACTAGATTCTTGAGTGACAACGACCAAAGGGTCACAGTCTATCAAGAAGCCAACCCCTCCTAAATAACACTAAAGGGTGTACAGGCTTGACTCTGAATAAAACTACTTCAGCACCAGATGAAGGGATTATAATGTCAGAATCGGAGATTTAACCCTGCCGTGAGTGAGCTCGTCTCAGGTGCAGTAATAAAGAGGTCCAGACCAGATATTTATCAAACAAGGGCTCACCTCAGGAGAGGTAATCTTTATTACACTGTTGGAACAGTGTCTCAGCACAAAACACAGCAACGCAAGACTAACTAATTTTCATATACATGCATTTTTATACTATTACAGTAACTTACAAAGCAGAGAGCTAATTGGCTGATGCTAATTGTCTGATAATGATTGGCCAATTAATCTCACGTGATTAATGGTTGCTAAAAAAAAAAGTTCTGTATGTTAGAATTAGTAAGATATGCTTTCTTGGAATTTGGCCAGATACTAATTGGGTTGGAAAAATAATACTAGACAAAGAGGCCTTGATTTTAAGACATTTAGAAAACAATCTATGAGAAAAAGCCAAAACAAAGTTATATGTCAATGTAACTTATTAGGTTAGAAGCAAGTTGTTAGAAAAATGCAGATACGTAGCTTATTAGGTTATAAGTGAATTGCTGGAAAATACAGAAGTAATATATCTCCAGTTTCAGAGAAGAGTTCAGTAAAAGAAAAGGAAAAGTTTGGTAAACATATAAAATAATGAAAATAGAATAAGCAGCTCATAACATTCCCCCTTTGATCGCAAATGTTAAAGTCCCGCGATCACAAAAAGTCTATGCGACTCATGGCGGTTTGACAATCACAATGCTATTAGTTCATGGGTGCTCCCGTCCAAGATGGTTCAAAGGACTACAAGAGGGTAAGCAACAACAAGGTAGGAATAAAGTTGTTAGGTAGTAGACTATTCCGCTATTCCCGGACGCTAATCGCCGTCGGATGGAGTAGACAACTACCTAAACATTCCTATATATATAACATAATTTATGTAAGAACTTACCTGATAAATTCATTTCTTTCATATTGGCAAGAGTCCATGAGCTAGTGACGTATGGGATATACATTCCTACCAGGTGGGGCAAAGTTTCCCAAACCTCAAAATGCCTATAAATACACCCCCACCACACCCACAATTCAGTTTAACAAATAGCCAAGAAGTGGGGTGATAAGAAAGGAGCGAAAGCATCAACAAGGAATTGGAATAATTGTGCTTTATACAAAAAAACATAATCTATGTAAGAACTTACCTGATAAATTAATTTCTTTCATATTAGCAAGAGTCCATGAGCTAGTGACGTATGGGATATACATTCCTACCAGGAGGGGCAAAGTTTCCCAAACCTCAAAATGCCTATAAATACACCCCTCACCACACCCACAATTCAGTTTAACGAATAGCCAAGAAGTGGGGTGATAAAAAAGTGCAAAAGCATATAAAATAAGGAATTGGAATAATTGTGCTTTATACAAAAATCATGACCACCACCAAAAAAAGGGCGAGCCTCATGGACTCTTGCTAATATGAAAGAAATGAATTTATCAGGTAAGTTCTTACATAAATTATGTTTTCTTTCATGTAATTAGCAAGAGTCCATGAGCTAGTGACGTATGGGATAATGATTACCCAAGATGTGAATCTTTCCACACAAGAGTCACTAGAGAGGGAGGGATAAAATAAAGACAGCCAATTCCTGCTGAAAATAATCCACACCCAAAATAAAGTTTAATGAAAAACATAAGCAGAAGATTCAAACTGAAACCGCTGCCTGAAGTACTTTTCTACCAAAAACTGCTTCAGAAGAAGAAAATACATCAAAATGGTAGAATTTAGTAAAAGTATGCAAAGAGGACCAAGTTGCTGCTTTGCAAATCTGATCAATCGAAGCTTCATTCCTAAACGCCCAGGAAGTAGAAACTGACCTAGTAGAATGAGCTGTAATCCTTTGAGGCGGAGTTTTACCCGACTCAACATAGGCAAGATGAATTAAAGATTTCAACCAAGATGCCAAAGAAATGGCAGAAGCTTTCTGGCCTTTTCTAGAACCGGAAAAGATAACAAATAGACTAGAAGTCTTACGGAAAGACTTAGTAGCTTCAACATAATATTTCAAAGCTCTAACAACATCCAAAGAATGCAACGATTTCTCCTTAGAATTCTTAGGATTAGGACATAATGAAGGAACCACAATTTCTCTACTAATGTTGTTGGAATTCACAACTTTAGGTAAAAAATCAAAAGAAGTTCGCAACACCGCCTTATCCTGATGAAAAATCAGAAAAGGAGACTCACAAGAAAGAGCAGATAATTCAGAAACTCTTCTGGCAGAAGAGATTGCCAAAAGGAACAAAACTTTCCAAGAAAGTAATTTAATGTCCAATGAATGCATAGGTTCAAACGGAGGAGCTTGAAGAGCCCCTAGAACCAAATTCAAACTCCAAGGAGGAGAAA
The DNA here is from genome assembly GCF_027579735.1 of Bombina bombina. NCBI lineage: Eukaryota > Metazoa > Chordata > Amphibia > Anura > Bombinatoridae > Bombina > Bombina bombina. The sequence goes on along the minus strand of NC_069502.1, from coordinate 795,706,652 downwards.
TTGACTTAATGACAGGTTTTATACGAACCAAAGCTTGTACAAAACAATGAATATCAGGAAGAATAGCAATCTTTCTGTGAAAAAGAACAGAAAGAGCAGAGATTTGACCTTTCAAGGAACTTGCGGACAAACCCTTATCTAAACCATCCTGAAGAAACTGTAAAATTCTCGGTATTCTAAAAGAATGCCAAGAAAAATGATGAGAAAGACACCAAGAAATATAAGTCTTCCAGACTCTATAATATATCTCTCTAGATACAGATTTACGCGCCTGTAACATAGTATTAATCACAGAGTCAGAGAAACCTCTTTGACCAAGAATCAAGCGTTCAATCTCCATACCTTTAAATTTAAGGATTTCAGATCCTGATGGAAAAAAGGACCTTGCGACAGAAGGTCTGGTCTTAACGGAAGAGTCCACGGTTGGCAAGAGGCCATCCGGACCAGATCCGCATACCAAAACCTGTGAGGCCATGCCGGAGCTACCAGCAGAACAAACGAGCATTCCTTCAGAATCTTGGAGATTACTCTTGGAAGAAGAACTAGAGGCGGAAAGATATAGGCAGGATGATACTTCCAAGGAAGTGATAATGCATCCACTGCCTCCGCCTGAGGATCCCGGGATCTGGACAGATACCTGGGAAGTTTCTTGTTTAGATGAGACGCCATCAGATCTATTTCTGGAAGTTCCCACATTTGAACAATCTGAAGAAATACCTCTGGGTGAAGAGACCATTCGCCCGGATGCAACATTTGGCGACTGAGATAATCCGCTTCCCAATTGTCTATACCTGGGATATGAACCGCAGAGATTAGACAGGAGCTGGATTCCGCCCAAACCAGAATTCGAGATACTTCTTTCATAGCCAGAGGACTGTGAGTCCCTCCTTGATGATTGATGTATGCCACAGTTGTGACATTGTCTGTCTGAAAACAAATGAACGATTCTCTCTTCAGAAGAGGCCAAGACTGAAGAGCTCTGAAAATTGCACGGAGTTCCAAAATATTGATCGGTAATCTCACCTCCTGAGATTCCCAAACTCCTTGTGCCCTCAGAGATCCCCACACAGCTCCCCAACCCGTGAGACTTGCATCTGTTGAAATTACAGTCCAGGTCGGAAGCACAAAAGAAGCCCCCTGAATTAAACGATGGTGATCTGTCCACCACGTTAGAGAGTGTCGTACAATCGGTTTTAAAGATATTATTTGAGATATCTTTGTGTAATCCTTGCACCATTGATTCAGCATACAGAGCTGTAGAGGTCGCATGTGAAAACGAGCAAAGGGGATCGCGTCCGATGCAGCAGTCATAAGACCTAGAATTTCCATGCATAAGGCTACCGAAGGGAATGATTGTGACTGAAGGTTTCGACAAGCTGAAATCAATTTTAGACGTCTCTTGTCTGTTAAAGACAGAGTCATGGACACTGAATCTATCTGGAAACCCAGAAAGGTCACCCTTGTCTGAGGAATCAATGAACTTTTTGGTAAATTGATCCTCCAACCATGATCTTGAAGAAACAACACAAGTCGATTTGTATGAGATTCTGCTAAATGTAAAGACTGAGCAAGTACCAAGATATTGTCCAAATAAGGAAATACCACAATACCCTGTTCTCTGATTACAGACAGAAGGGCACCGAGAACCTTTGGAAAAATTCTTGGAGCGGTAGCTAGGCCAAACGGCAGAGCCACAAACTGGTAATGCTTGTCCAGAAAAGAGAATCTCAGGAACTGATAATGATCTGGATGAATCGGAATATGCAGATATGCATCCTGTAAATCTATCGTGGACATATAATGCCCTTGCTGAACAAAAGGCAAGATAGTCCTTACAGTTACCATTTTGAACGTAGGTATCCTTACATAACGATTCAATATTTTTAGATCCAGAACTGGTCTGAAGGAATTCTCCTTCTTTGGTACAATGAAGAGATTTGAATAAAACCCCATCCCCTGTTCCGGAACTGGAACTGGCATAATTACTCCAGCCAACTCTAGATCTGAAACACAATTCAGAAACGCTTGAGCTTTCACTGGATTTACTGGGACACGGGAAAGAAAAAATCTCTTTGCAGGAGGTCTCATCTTGAAACCAATTCTGTACCCTTCTGAAACAATATTCTGAATCCAAAGATTGTGAACAGAATTGAACCAAATTTCTTTGAAAAAACGTAACCTGCCCCCTACCAGCTGAGCTGGAATGAGGGCCGCACCTTCATGTGGACTTAGAAGCAGGCTTTGCCTTTCTAGCAGGCTTGGATTTATTCCAGACTGGAGATGGTTTCCAAACTGAAACTGCTCCTGAGGATGAAGGATCAGGCTTTTGTTCTTTGTTGAAATGAAAGGAACGAAAACGATTATTAGCCCTGTTTTTACCCTTAGATTTTTTATCCTGTGGTAAAAAAGTTCCTTTCCCACCAGTAACAGTTGAGATAATAGAATCCAACTGAGAACCAAATAATTTGTTACCCTGGAAAGAAATGGAAAGTAGAGTTGATTTAGAAGCCATATCAGCATTCCAAGTCTTAAGCCATAAAGCTCTTCTAGCTAAAATAGCTAGAGACATAAACCTGACATCAACTCTAATAATATCAAAAATGGCATCACAGATAAAATTATTAGCATGCTGAAGAAGAATAATAATATTATGAGAATCATGATCTGATACTTGTTGCGCTAAAGTTTCCAACCAAAAAGTTGAAGCTGCAGCAACATCAGCCAATGATATAGCAGGTCTAAGAAGATTACCTGAACACAGATAAGCTTTTCTTAGAAAGGATTCAATTTTCCTATCTAAAGGATCCTTAAATGAAGTACCATCTGACATAGGAATAGTAGTACGTTTAGCAAGGGTAGAAATAGCCCCATCAACTCTAGGGATTTTGTCCCAAAATTCTAATCTGTCAGACGGCACAGGATATAATCGCTTAAAACGTTTAGAAGGAGTAAATGAATTACCCAATTTATCCCATTCTTTGGAAATTACTTCAGAAATAGCATTAGGAACAGGAAAAACTTCTGGAATAACCACAGGAGATTTAAATACCTTATCTAAACGTTTAGAATTAGTATCAAGAGGACCAGAATCCTCTATTTCTAAAGCAATTAGTACTTCTTTAAGTAAAGAACGAATAAATTCCATTTTAAATAAATATGAAGATTTATCAGCATCAATCTCTGAGACAGAATCCTCTGAACCAGAAGAATCATCAGAATCAGAATGATGATGTTCATTTAAAAATTCATCTGTAGGGAGAGAAGTTTTAAAAGATTTTTTATGTTTACTAGAAGGAGAAATAACAGACATAGCCTTCTTGATGGATTCAGAAACAAAATCTCTTATGTTATCAGGAACATTCTGCACCTTAGATGTTGAAGGAACTACAACAGGCAATGGTACTTTACTAAAGGAAATATTATCTGCATTAACAAGTTTGTCATGACAATTAATACAAACAACAGCCGGAGGAATAGCTACCAAAAGTTTACAGCAGATACACTTAGCTTTGGTAGGTCCAGCACTAGACAGCGATTTTCCTGAAGTATCTTCTGACTCAGATGCAACGTGAGACATCTTGCAATATGTAAGAGAAAAAACAACATATAAAGCAAAATTGATCAAATTCCTTAAATGACAGTTTCAGGAATGGGAAAAAATGCCAAAGAACAAGCTTCTAGCAACCAGAAGCAATGAAAAATGAGACTTAAATAATGTGGAGACAAAAAGCGACGCCCATATTTTTGGCGCCAAAAATGACGCCACTTCCGGAACGCCGACATTTTTGGCGCAAAATAACGTCAAAAAATGACGCAACTTCCGGCGACACGTATGACGCCGGAAACGGAAAAGATTTTTTGCGCCAAAAAAGTCCGCGCCAAGAATGACGCAATAAAATGAAGCATTTTCAGCCCCCGCGAGCCTAACAGCCCACAGGGAAAAAAGAGTCAAATTTTTGAAGGTAAGAAAAAATGATTAATTCAAATGCATTATCCCAAATATGAAACTGACTGTCTGAAAATAAGGAATGTTGAACATTCTGAGTCAAGGCAAATAAATGTTCGAATACATATATTTAGAACTTTATAAACAAAGTGCCCATCCATAGCTTAGAGTGTCACAGAAAATAAGATTTACTTACCCCAGGACACTCATCTACATGTTTGTAGAAAGCCAAACCAGTACTGAAACGAGAATCAGTAGAGGTAATGGTATATAAATAAGAGTATATCGTCGATCTGAAAAGGGAGGTAAGAGATGAATCTCTACGACCGATAACAGAGAACCTATGAAATAGACCCCGTAGAAGGAGATCACTGCATTCAAATAGGCAATACTCTCCTCACATCCCTCTGACATTCACTGCACGCTGAGAGGAAAACCGGGCTCCAACTTGCTGCGGAGCGCATATCAACGTAGAATCTAGCACAAACTTACTTCACCACCTCCATAGGAGGCAAAGTTTGTAAAACTGAATTGTGGGTGTGGTGAGGGGTGTATTTATAGGCATTTTGAGGTTTGGGAAACTTTGCCCCTCCTGGTAGGAATGTATATCCCATACGTCACTAGCTCATGGACTCTTGCTAATTACATGAAAGAAATCATAACCAACATAAAAAGGGTGGGCCTCATGGACTCTTGCTAATATGAAAGAAATTAATTTATCAGGTAAGTTCTTACATAAATTATGTTTTCTTTCATGTAATTGGCAAGAGTCCATGAGCTAGTGACGTATGGGATAGCAAATACCCAAGATGTGGAACTCCACGCAAGAGTCACTAGAGAGGGAGGGATAAAAATAAAGACAGCCAGTTCCGCTGAAAAAATAATCCACAACCCAAAGCAAAAGTTTTAATCATAAAATGAAAAAAACTGAAAATATAAGCAGAAGAATCAAACTGAAACAGCTGCCTGAAGTATTTTTCTACCAAAAAAACTGCTTCTTGAAAAGAGAAAACATCAAAATGGTAGAATTTAGGAAAAAGTAAGCAAAGAAGACCAAGTTGCTGCTTTGCAAATCTGATCAACAGAAGCTTCATTCTTAAAAACACAGGAAGTGAATCTGACCTAGTAGAATGAGCCATAATCCTCTGAGGCGGGGAATTACCCGACTCCAAATAAGCATGATGAATCAAAAGCTTTAACTAAGATGCCAAAGAAATGGCAGAAGCCTTCTGACCTTTCCTAGAACTGGAAAAAATAACAAATAGACCAGAAGTCTTCCGGAAAGTAACTTCAACATAATATTTCAAAGCTCTTACCACATCCAAAGAATGTAAGGATCTCACCAGAAAATTCTTAGCATTAGGACACAAAGAAGGGACAACAATTTCTCTACTAATGTTGTTAAAATTCACAACTTTAGGTAAAAATTTAAACAAAGTCTGCAAAAAAACGCTTTATCCTGATAAAAAAAATCAGAAAAGGAGACACACAAAAAAAAAGAGCAGATAAAACAGAAACTCTTCTAGCAGAAGAGATGGCCAAAAGGAACAACACTTTCCAAAAGTAATTTAATGTCCAGAAAATGCATAGGCTCAAACGGAGGAACCTGTAAAGCCTTCAAAACCAAATTAAGACTCCAAGGAGGAGAAATTGATTTAATTACAGGCTTGATACGAACCAAAGCCTGTACAAAACAAAAAATATCAGGAAGTTTAGCAATTTTTCTGTGGAATAGAACAGAAAGAGCAGAGATTTGTATTTCCAAAGACCTTGTAGACAAACCCTTATCTAAACCATCCTGAAAAAACTGAAAAATTCTAGGAATTCTAAAAGAATTCCAAGAGAATATATGAGAACACCATGAAATGTAAGTCTTCCAAACTCGATAATAAATCTTTCTAGACACAGATTAACAAGCCTTCAACATAGTTTAAATCACTGAGTCAGAGAAACTTCTATGACTAAGCATTCAATCTCCATACCATCAAATTTAATGATTTGAGATATAAGGTCTGGCCTTAATGGAAATGGCCAAGGTTGGCAACTGAAGATACGAACAAGATCCACATACCAAAACCTGAGCGGCCATGCTGGAGCAACCAGCAGCACAAACAATTCCTCCATGATGATTTTGAAAATCACTTTTGGAAGAAGAACTAAGAGGCAGAAAAATATAGACAGGTTGATAACTCCAAAGAAGTGTCAATGCATCCACTGCTTCCGCCTGAAAATCCCTGAACCTAGATAGGTACCTGGGAAATTCCTTGTTTAGATGAGATGCCATCAGATCTATTTCTGGAAGCCCGCACATCTGAACAACTTGAAAAAAAGACATCTGGGTGAAGAGACCATTCTCCTGGATGTAAAGCTTGATGACAAAGATAATCCGCTTCCCAATTGTCTATACCTGAGATATGGACCGAAGAAATTAGACAAGAGCTGGATTTTGCCCAAGCAAGTATCCAAAATACTTCTTCATAGCCTGAGGACTGAGAGTCCCACCCTAATGATTGACATACGCCACAGTTGTGACATTGTCTGTCTGAAAACTAATAAACGTCTCTCTCTTCAAATAAAAGCCATAACTGAAGAACTCTGAAAATCGCACGGAGTTCTAAAATATTGATATATAATCTCACCTCTTGAGATTTTCAAACCCCTTGTACTGTCAGAGATCCCCAGACAGCTTCCCAACCTTAAAAGACTTGCATCTGTTGTGATCACGGTCTAGGTTGGATGACACAAATAAACCCTGTAGAACTATACGATGGTGATCTAACCACCAAGTCAGGGATAGTTGAATATTGGGATTCAAGGATATTCAATGTGATATCCTAGAATAATCACTGCACCATTAATTCAGCATTAAAAACTGGAAAAATTTCATATGAAAATGAGCAAAGAGAATCGAATCCAATGCTGCAGTCATGAAACCTAAAAACTTCCATGCATATAGCTACTGAAGGAAATAATAGAAACTAAAGGTTCCGACAAGCTGAACCCAATAAAAATTGTCTCTTGTCTGTTAGAAACAAAGACATTGACACAATCTCAAAAAACAAGGTTTGGATACTACTCCATGAAAGATTAAAAACAGTCTTTATTAATACATTTAAAAGACATCATGACTGAGGCTGCAGCTGTAAAGGAGCATGTAGAAAAAGCGGATCTTACGCGTTTCGGCCGTTGGCCGTAATCATAGATCACAATCAATCTGGAAACCCAAAAAAGGTGACCCTTGTCTTGAGGAATCAAGGAACTTTTGGTAAAAAGATCCTCCATCCATGTCCTTGAAGAAACATCAGAAGTTGAAATGTATGAGATTCTGCAGAACGAAAAGACTGAGCAAATACCATGATATCGTCCAAACAAGGAAACACCGAGAACCTTTTGAAAAGATTCCTAGAGCTGTCGCTAGGCCAGAAACGAAAAGCAACAAATTTGTAATGTTTATCTAAAAAAGAGAATCTCAGAAAATGAAAATAATCTGAATGAAAACAGAAAATGAAGATATGCATCCTGTAGGTCTATTGTAGGCAAATAATGCCCTTACTGACCAAAAGGCAGAATAGACCATATAAACACCATTCTGAAAAGATGGTACTCTTACATGACAAATCAAAAAGATTTTCTATCTTTGGGACAATGAATAGTTCTGAACAAAACCCCAGACCCCGTTCCTGAAACGGAACTGGTATGAATACCCCAGATAACTCCAGGCCTGAAACACACTTCAGGAAAGTCTGAGCCTTCACTGGAATAGCTGGAATATGCTAGAGAGAAAAAGACTTCTCACAGGCGGTCTTACTCTGAATCCTATTCTGTACCCAAATCTAAGAAGTTTGGACCGAATTGAACCAAACAACTTTAAAAAAGTCTTAACCTGCCCCTTACCAGCTAAGCTGGAATAAGGGCCACACCTTCATGCGAATTTGGGGCTGACTTTGATCTTTTAAATGGCTTGAATTCATTCCATTTTGAAGAAAGCTTCAAATAGAAACATGTTACTTGGGGAAGAATTAGGTTTCTGTTCCTTATTAAGAACAAAAACTAATATAAGCTTAAAAATGTACTCTTAGAACTTAATCTTGAAGCAAAAAAACTTCCTTCCCCAGTGTAACAGTTGAAAGTATTGAATCCAATTGTGAACAAAATAATTTATTACCTTGGAAAAATAGAAATATGGGGGGGGGGGGGCGGAGCTAGCCACAGAGGAGACCAGACGCACATCTCATGAGCTCCTGTGATGGTAATCTACATTTAGCCTAACGGAGACCATAATTTATGTTCCCTAACTAATTTAGTGGTTTATACATGTGCAGAGGGTCGGCAACTCTTCCCTATGCAGCTTGAAGAAACTTTACATGTGTCCTACAACCACTCTTAAGAACCGCGCTGTCTGGCTTGCCCACGAGGCTGCAGGGACTGCCTGATTTCTAATTATATCGGCATCTACACTACATCCCTTCTTGCTTAAGCAAATATGGTAGCTACTTATGAGCAGATCCTCATATCTCTAGCTAAACTTGGGGAGAAGATGGAAAGCTGTTTTCTAGACTTGCGGCTGGTAGCAGGAGACCAGCGTAGGGGGAATGCTGGCTCAATATCTAAAATGGCGGATTGCAAAGATTTCCCGGAGTTACCCCAGTTCAATTCAAGGGCAATACCCTTAGTGCTTGCAACACCACAGTCTCACAAAGAGTTTCTTCTACAGGACAGTTCCCTATGTGCCGCGACGGATCTCACAGTACAGAGTGGATACGTTCAGTTGGCGCAACCTGATGAATGCTCCTATCTCGGAACTGAAGCTCCATATGCCGTTACTCCACCATCTAGAGCTTGTTATCCCTATATGAGGAGCGGATCTCTTGACATCGCACTGACTAGGGCAACTAAGGAGGTTAGTGCCGATGCTTGCGGCTCTCTATGGTACACGGAGACAGACGGGACTATGTGGTCGCAGCCTTCTGCAACCACGCACACTCAGGATTTCTGTAAGTCTGACCTGACGAAGCTGCCATCTTGTTGCTGGACACTCAAAAATACTGTCGGAGTGGGCTGAAGATATTGAGGGCCCTAACAAAAGTGTTAGCAAGTCCCTAGTAATTGGACTAACGTTGTTACTTATTTCCAATGACTATATGTTATTTCAGCTACTGAATCCCACACTGAGCATTTGATATCAGGGCACGTTAATGAGAACCGTATTGTTTGAAAAAAGTGCCCAACCTGTTATACCGCGTATTAGTTTAACATATCCATTGCTAACAGCACACTTGCTTACTTTATCTGCTTTTAGTTAAATGTTCCTTGTCATTGTGCAATATTTAAATATGTTTTAAGGACCTTTCTGTAAAAATGATAAGGTTCAGTTACAAATGTTTATACTAATTTCTATGCATAGCTAATTTGTCCCAGCTACACATACCCCCTAGAGACGTATTGATAGTGCAATTATTAGTAATATCTAGACAATGGAACTATAGTTCTCCCTTTCGAACATAGCTTTGTTTTATATGAATATCGCCTGACCTGCTCGCAAGCTACTTTTGCCTCATTATATACATCACTATAGACTATTTATCTATAAATAACCTACACATGTTAAGATAAGTTTAGGAGTGGGGGTTTCATAGTTTTTCCTTGTTGTACTGAGAGGCATACTTAACGATGGTACTCTAAGCTTCTCCTAAACTTTCAATCTTTTCTACTTGATGCTAACAGAAGCAGCACTCCATCCCACAATTATGGAATTGTATAGAGAATACCTAACTAGCTTTGCACACTCTGAGATAGCCCTAACACTATAGTATTGCAATTGCTGTACAATTACATCATAGATATGTATAGAAGTATATTTCTGGGTCAATCTAGAGATGGTGTCATACAGTCATGATGTTAGATTCCTACACTCCTCCCTCACCCAAAATTAGGTTCTCAGAATAATTTGCCTTTTTCAAATACACTTATCAGTATGTGTGTGTGTTCTGTTTATTCATTATTGTGACGTGAGAGCTGTCTCCATGTATATCTATCACAGTTTAAATTGCCTTCTGTGTAATTGAACTATCTCAACCATACATTTTACACGTTTGCTTTGTGTTGGAGCACAACTTTTCTTCCCAGTTGAGTATGCTCTTGCTTTATTTTAAATCTAGCAACTTAAAGCTTCTGATTTATAGCTGGTCTACTCAGAGGTGTTTAGTCTTAAGCTCATATATTTATTTTAGTCGCAGATACTATTATCTCTTTACTCATAAGCCTTGACCATGCTTAACTCAGTAATATGTATTGCTCGGCCCCTTCTTGTTTGATAATTTATCCTCTTAAGAAATATACTATACTCAAAAGCCCGCCATATCATACTCACACATAGTATAAGTTTACAGCTTCATTAGACCCCAGCAGAGGTTATGATAATATAGATATCTCATTAGCTATACCATGTGTTATCTTAATTTTCCTTCAGCTAATTCTCCCTATTTTTAATTATATGTAGTAGTTAGGGCTCAATTAACAATGAGAGGTAGGTGCTACTTATACTATATATGCTATATGAGACTGCAAAAGCCCCCTTCTGTTAGTATCCTCTTTGGCAATTTCCCTTACATCCACGTGTCCTAGTTTTTTTTTATATTTTGGAGATGTTTTCCAGGAGTATACTCAAAAGCCCTGAGATCCTACTCCATTCCATTCCATATCGCCCTGTAGTTTATATTTTTAAGATGAATTATCTAGCTCCGCCCCCCTTCCCTTCCCCTCTTCCCCCCATTATGAGCGGCTCTTGCCCGCTGCATCCCTCATCCCCCTATATACACAGGCCTACGGGAGGCCTGATAAATGCCAACTCCCTTCCTCTCACTATTTCCAGCGTATAGAATACCTCTTATTTGAGAGTAGGGACCACTAGTTACCTGTATTATAAAACTGAGACTTCATTTCTATATGCCCCAGTCACACATGTTTTGATCTCACTGTGCGCATTCTGTATTTAAGGTCATAAAGTCGGTGCTATAATTTACGTCAAATGTTATCTCTCTGTTCTCAACCTAGATATCTTCCATATCATTGACTCCTATTATTATATAAATATTGAAACTCTATTGTCTAGATAATATCTTAACAAATCCTATATTAGCACACCAATGTCTTATGTACCTTTCATATGTGATCTGTAACAGTTATTTTTCTTTTTGTATGTGTCTTGTGTTGGGACACACTCCCTTTTCTGTTACTTTTATCCATTGTCTCAATAAAAAATTATTAAAAAAAAAAAAAAAAAAAATAGAAATATGGATTATAGAAAACAAATTAGCATTCCAAGATTTAAGTCACAAAGTTCTTCTAGTTAAAATAGCTAAAGACATAGATTTAACCTCAACTGTGAAAATATCAAAAAATGATATCACAAATGAAATTATAAGCATGTTGGATCAACTTAACAATGCTAAAGAAATCATAAACCGATACTTGTTGCTCTAAAATATCCAACCAAAGAATTGAAGCAGTTGCAACATCAGCCAAATAAATTGCAGGCCTAAGAGAAGGACCTGAAAATAATTTTCCTTAGATAAGATACAAGTTTCCCATCTGAAGGAACTGAAAAATAAATACTATTTTCATAGGAATAGTAGTTTGTCTAGCAAGAGTAGAGATAGCCCCATTAACTTTGGGGATCTTTCCACAGAACTCCAAACTAACTGCTGGCAAAGGATACAATTTAAAAACCTTAAAGAAGGAATAAAAGAAGTCCCAAGCCTATTCCATTCCCTAGTATCAGGAACTGGGAAAAAAACCTCTGAAGAAACCACAGAAGGTTAATAAGCAGAATTTAAATGTTAGCTAGTCTTAAAATCAAAAGGACTAGTCTCCTCAATAACCAATATAATCAACACCTTTTCAACAAAAAACGAATGTACTCTATTTAAAAGTAAAAAAGTAGATTTGTTAGTGTCAATATCTGATGAAAGATATTCTAAATGAGATAAATCATCATCAGAGAAGGATAATTCAGTATGTTGTCGGTCATTTGAAAATTCATCAACTAAATGAGAAGTTTAAAAAAGACCTTTACGACGGGCGTGTCTCTGGGCAGCACCTTGAATGGTAGCAATATTGGGAGCTCCGTGTGGATCACTGTTAATATGCCTGTTATCAGTGAATTAAATGACCATCCAGTTATATTATCTTTATATACGGATTCTACAGATCAAGATAAAGTGAAATAAGTATTTCCCTTGAGAATACCACCGTTGCGCACCAATCCGGAGCGTTGAGGCCTAAGGCAAGCTCTTCACAGAGAGGTTCTCAACACACACCCCCCCCCCCCGGTAGTAAAATAGGCCGGGTAAGCAGTGCACAGACACTGGACAAAATATTTCTTTTTGATATCAACCTTACTTATGTTTATGTCATACCATCACTATTATTGAGACTATAGAGCAGGAGAACTAAGAGCCTTCCTTACCAGCACATATCAGCTAAAGATGGCGTCTGGCGCTGAAACAATACTCTCAGCCGTAACAAGGCTACTGCTAGATCACCATATGAGGATACAACAGACTTTGGCAACTGAATGGGACAACCTCCGTGTGTTAGCTAGACAAGCTGGCCGCAGCTACACAAAACCAAGAGACCTTGCAGAGAAAACGGAAGAAGTTACTGGTTATCAAGGGCCTAGCCATAGCTTCTCAAACCTAGTACCTCAAATTCAAGCTTTGGCAAAGGCAGTATCACATCTGAGCCCACCTATTAATCCTTCTACAGCAGTGGTCGAAGATCCAGCTGGCGTCCCGGTCGTGACCGGGATACAACCACAAGCCCCCAGGCAACAGCAGACCGCTACAGCAAGGACAGTCAGCGTGGCAGTGAATGTTATACCCCCATCCCCAGACACGACTCACCTCTCCTGCTGCACTAGAGATATCAGCGAGTTATGTCGGGAGCACCGTGGTTGGAAAATGACAGTGGGGGAACTGAAGAAACCTGAGACGCAACCTGCCTACCGGGACAATATTACTGTGGAGACTTGGGCCACAACGGTGACATCTTCCAGTGCATATCACTGCCTACCTGTGGAAAAAGCGAGACAGAGTGTTCAATCATCAGTATGGGGCATCTCTCTAGGACCTCTCTGCCAGCCGTTGATCCGCATATGCTCTCTTCTCTTCAGCAGGACTTTTGACCCTGGGGGCATCCAGACACGACCCAACGCAGTAACTTGCATACTCTGCCACCGGGTGCACATTGAGGAAAAGAGAAAAAACATTCTTCTACAGGGCTATGGACCGCCATCCTGGGGGCTCCCAGATGGACATTTGCGTTTGGGTATGATTGACCTCTAAGCCCTCACGGCCAGTATATTGAGGCTATTACTCTGACATTCAGTAAAATGAGTGTATATTCTTAGCATGGAGGCACCATAACTGTTTATTACCTCTTCCCATGCCTTCCTCAGACTGATTGGCCTTTCGGCCTTAACGGCCAGTATAATGCTAAATTATTGTAGCGGAGGCTATTACTCTGACACGCAGTAGATCTAGAGTATTTCCAATACTTGTTTATTAACTCTCTCCCTTCCTTCAGGTAAAAGTAAGGATTCGGGGATAGCGTGCCCTTGTTTGTCAGCATGCTAGCGTATGCTATGTCACTAGCGTTCTCAGTTTGCATAGCGCTTAACACAGGTCTAAAGCCCCAGATATAAATATATTGCCCTTCTACCCAGGTGTTTCCCCTTTTTATCTAGCCTGTTCAAATATTCCTCAGACTGCTATATGCATTGCCCTTCTGCTCATGTGTTTCCCCCTATATCTATATTGTTTGAATGTTCCTCAGACTGCTAAAGTTGCTGCTGAATGGCTGTCTCTATTAACATTCCCCCTGCTTTTGTTTAGCGTATATATTTCAATGAATGGCTGTCTCTATTAACATCCCCCCTGCCTTCGGTTAGCATATATATTTTAATGAGAGTACACTAACTCATATAATTAATCTCCATATATCGTTAATCTCCATATATTACTCTCAGTAACTCACTAACATATTTCCAGGTGCTACCCCTTTATAAGAGTAACTCACTATATGTAAGTGTTGATCACCTACCTTTTTCAATTACATCCTGGGTCCATGAGTGGCCCCTTTTTCTTGTTCTCCTTTCCCCCAAGGCCCCCTGCTATGACATAGTTATATTTCAGGAGGTCCAAGAGTGGCCTTTATTTTTCTCTAGGGGCATACGTTATGTCTTTAAGTTAACATACTCTAATGGGGATACTGTATAATAGAAAACATGAGGTTGAATATTCTTATCTCTTTTCGCATATTTAGATACTACTTGTTTCCCTTGCTTGGCATGACTACATCTGGTGAAAATGAGTATATCAATGTTTTTTTTTTGTTTTGTTTTTTTTTTTTTTTACTTTATATTCTTTTGCCAGTGTTAATGTGATCCTTTTCTGTACTTACATGTCTTGCGAATTATTACTAACAGTTAACTTATGCATTATACCTCAATAAAAATAATAATAAAAAAATAAAAAAAGACCTTTACATTTTATTAGAAGGCGGGATGGCAGACAAAGCCTTTAGAAGAGAATCAGAAAAATATTCTTATAAATTCCTAGGTATATCTTGTACATTAGATGTTAAAAGAATAGCAATAGAAAATTCATTAATACTGATGGACTCTGCATGTAAAAGCTTATCATGATAACTTATTACAAACCATAGCTAAAGATCAAATTCATAACATTAAAATAAATGAACTTAGCTTTGGTAGGACTGATATCAGTCATCAGGAATCCAACATTGTTTTCTGATACAGGAACAGTTTTTGAAATATCTTGCAAATGTAAGAGAAAAAACAACATATAAAGCAAAATATCAATTTCCTTAAATGACAGTTTCAGGAATGGGAAAAAAAATGCAAACAAAATAAGCCTCTGAAAACCAGAATCAGAATGAAATAAAGACTTAAATAATGTCACAAATCTGGCACCAAGTATGACGCCCACAACTGACAAAATATTTTGTTGGCGCCAAGAATGTCTGCAACAACACAAGCGTCATAGATGACGCAACTACGTGAAAATTCTCGGCGCCAACTAAGATGCCGGAAATGACGTCATAACGTCGTCAAACGTAATTCTCGCGCCAAAAAAGTCTCGCTCCAAAAATGACGCAATAAATTATAGCATTTTTTGCTCCCGCGAGCCTAACAGCCCACAATTTATAAAGAAAAGTCAATTGAAAAATTTTCAGGTAAGAAAATGTTTTATTCATATGCATTTCCCAAAATTAAATTGACAGTCTGCAAGAAGGAAATATACTGATTAACCTGAATCATGGCAAATATAAGTATAAAACATATATTTAGAACTTTACATATAAAGTGCAAAACCATAGCTGAGAGTGTCATAATAAAATAAGACATACTTACCAAAAGACACTCATCTACATATAGCAGCTAGCCAAACCAGTACTGAAACGAGAATCAGTAGAGGTAATGGTATATAAGAGTATATCGTCGATCTGAAAAGGGAGGTAGGAGAAGAATCTCTACGACCGATAACAGAGAACCTATGAAATAGATCCCTGATAGGATGACCATTGCATTCAATAGGCAATACTCCCTTCACATCGCTCTGTCATTCACTGCACTCTGAGAGGAAACCGGGCTTCAGCATGCTGCGAAGCGCATATCAACGTAGAAATCTAGCACAAACTTACTTCACCACCTCCATAGGAGGCAAAGTTTGGAAAACTGAATTGTGGGTGTGGTGGGGGGTGTATTTATAGGCATTTTGAGGTTTGGGAAACTTTGCCCCCCCTGGTAGGAATGTATATCCCATACGTCACTAGCTCATGGACTCTTGCCAATTACATGAAAGAAATATATATACACTGTATATATGTGTGGTGCGACATGACATAGTGCAGAAACATCCCCTCCCAGATTTATTAACAACAATTAACAATCCCCATCATTCTTGCAGAGTTGATGACGAATAGTGGGTTGTCAGGCAGTATCATGGCATGTTTGGGAGGTGAAGGAATTCTGCACCTGTGAAGGAAATATAGATAGTGTAAGTATAAGGTAATGCAATATGAAAGCAATATTAAAACAACACAAAAAGACAGAAGATATACAATACCAGGGATGGAAAAAGGAGTGGGGTATGGGTATACAGGCTACGACCGGGGTGGCCATCAAGGTAGATGATGGTCCATGGTCTGTCCGTGGCCAGTTTCCCAATGTAGGAAAGTTCTAGACGATCCTTGGGGCGTAGTGCATCCTGCATAGGGATAAGACAGGGAAATTTAGGGCACAGCTGGTGGTTAGGCAATAACATTGTAAGATCAAGAGGTCAGAAGAGACATAGAGCAGGAGAGAAGTAGGTGAACTCAGAAGAAATCAGGATCAAGAGAGATCTCAACATAGTGGGGAGATTCAAAACATATAGAGGGAAACAAGTATTTGGGAGAAGAATGAGACACAGAGAAAACTCTTGCATGTAGAAATTAAACCAGGTACACATTGTATACAGCAACACATCAGGATAAGACATACTGTAATAACAATGCCATACAGAAAAAGGGAGCTTAACCATCCCAAATTAGGTAGCCAATCAAAGAGATGGTCAAAAATACCTCCAAGGCCAAATTTGTCATTAATCACATCTTGGACATCATGGAAAAGGGACCTAATAACTGTGAGATGGTGACTCAAATTAAGTGATTGATCAATAACATAGGTACAACATTCTTTGCTCACAAGACTATACCCCCACCCCCTGGGAAGCCAGGAAGTAATCAAGGGCCATCCTATTCTGCAATGCTAGTTGTCTAAGCTGCTTCAACTCTTGGGCCACACTCTGAACAACTCCAGCACTCTCATTCTTGAAAGTCTGTAGAATCACAGACAACATGATAATGTCCTGATGATTCAGGTAGACACTAATGGCCGGGAGGATAGCTCGACCAGTTGAATCTCCACCATACTGTTGAACAAGGGGGAGCAGAGAGCTTCAAGATTCACGTTTATTGCAAATTGGGCCCAAGGGCAGCATGGGAACAACATGGATGGCTGGGGTTACAACACCCAGGAAGCAGATGGCTGTATAGTTACCAGGGAGGACTGACACTGCTGTCTGTTCACATATCCAATACAACCCAGGGGATGGTTTGTTAAGGAAAGAGGGATGGGGAAACAAAATTACAATTGGGGCCCTGGAGGAAACAAAAAAAATGCAGTGAGATTATGATTCACAGTCAGGATCATTCCAGAGGAATTTACCAGCCGGAAATGAGTGCCACTACTGGAAATTACATACTCACATAGGGAGGCACCCAACCGCACTGTATCTTGGACAATTTCCCTGCAGATAGTACCATATGAGGTGCCTCCCAAGGAGATAAAATTGCCTGATAGGTTGAACAATGGTGTACCTGGAGGAATAAAAGACAAATCAAAGGTAATCAAATCAACATTAATACCCATGAGAGGAATACCCCTCTTATAATGAGTAGGAATGTGAGCACAAATATAGCAGTTGCCCTCAGTGTGATTGGCTATAGTTTGGAGTAGGACAACATATCAGTTTAGTCCCTATTCACCTAAGGGACCGTTCTCTGAGGACAATTGGGCATTAGGTAAATTAGCATTACGGGGAAAAGAATAATGGGGTAAGTAAGGGTTGTAGCAATGGTAGTTATATGGGAACACCAAGCAAGGAGGTGTGACTTTCGTTTCTCAGCTACCGACTTCATAATTTTCAAACAACATTCAGTAGTGAGGGCTATGTAAATAGACTGGATAACAAAACCCTTAGGACTTTTATTGCGAACTTTGAGTATAATTACTTGTTGGGGCAGCTAGTAGTGGGAGGGAAAACTGCTACAGATACAAGGTTACCAGAACAAGATTATTTAGTAAAGGGGTTAGAACAAACACACTGATCAGGAGACACATATTGGGAAATAGAGTAAGAGAGCATGGTCAAAAGTGTGACACAAAACAAAGGAGACATATTGAGGAATGTTACTCAAGATATCAACAGAGGAGTGAGACAATGAAAATAAGAGTAAGGAAGACAAATCTTTCAGTTTCACTCATTCAGATAGTGGGATTTTACTATTTCTGGTTAGTCTGAGTTTCAAACCAGGAAGGGTCTGAATTAATCACCGTCATCAGGGGTCTTGGTTACCCCTTCTTCAGAGGCCTTGGTTGCCTCAGCTTTTTCTTTTTTTGCTCAGTTGCAGGCTGCTTCTTTTTCTGGGCTGTATCTTTTACACCTGGAGTAGTGGATCCAAGAGTCGACCTTGGCAACTTTAATAGTTGTTGGAGTAGTCAGCAAAACCAGTAAGGACCTTTCCAGAGAGGCTGCAGTGACTTCTTTTGATAGGTCTTGACTAAAATTGAGTCACCTGACTAGAAGGGGTGTGCAGTCACATCCAATGGCAAAGACTGAGAGAGAGACATGTCTGTGGAGAGAAAGTCTGCAGTTGCAAAAGATAAGCAGTTAGTTGTACATCACCCACTGCAAGGTCAGGCAGGTGTAAGGTGTTGGCACTATACAAAGGAGGTGGCCTACCAAACAACAGTTCATATTGTGAGAGCTTGAGGGTCCCCCTATGGTTTGCACAAGTCCCAAACAGTGCTAGGGGCAGCATCTACCCATTTAAGGCTTGCTTGAGAACAAATTTTAGCAACAATCTGTTTTAGGGTCCGATTCATTCTTTCCACTTGGCCTGAGCTTTCTGGATGCCAAGGGGTATGGAGATGCCAAGTAAATCCTAAGGCTAATGTCAGTTGCTGAATAATATTACTTGTGAAATGTGTTCCTCTGTTAGATTCAATTACTCTGGGGAGGCCAAACTTGGGTATGAGTTCTTTTAGCATTCACCTGGCAACTTCTTGAGCTTTCACAGTTCTAGTAGGAAAGGCCTCCACAAGTAAATGTTTGAAACCCCTACAAGAAGGCATGTCAGGAAAGTCAATTTGTAAACGTTCAAAAGGTTGAAATGCCCATGGACGTCCGCCTGGTGGGCCTTTAGGTTCCCCCCTTGGATTGAATTGAGCACAAGTCACACAATTCAATACAACTTATTTTGCAGCTTGATGGATACCGGGGGCAAACCAGTGTCTGTTAAGGGTTTCAGCAAGTTGTGTGGTACCTCAGTGTGTTTGGTTATGCAGAAAGGATAGCATAAGAGAGAGGTGTGGTTGAGGTAGAGCAGGGCATCCATCTGGAGTGGACCAGATAGCAAAAGAGTCACAAGTAAGACCAAGACTAGTCCAGAGGTGAACAGTTTGTTCAGGAAGAGAAGTGTCAAGAGAACACAATGTAGTGTCAAGAGGGTGAGGTTTGTGAGTGGGGGTGAATGAGAGAAGGATAAGTGGCAGAGAAGCAATTCGATCAGCATAACTATTACAAAGTGAAATGGGTTCCTGTAAGTGGGTGTGTGCTTTGCAATGCATGACAGAGATGGAAATGGGTAAATAGATTGAGTCAAGGAGTGCAGAAACCTGTGGTACAATGTCAATTTGGGTACCAGCAGAAGTTAGAAAACCCCTTAATTTCCATAATTGACCAGTGGCGTGTACAATCCCTAAAGCATATTTACTATCAGTGTAAATGTTTACTGACCTGTCTTTGAGAGTTGACAAGCACGGGTGAGTGCATGTAGCTCAGCCGATTGGGCACTGTAGTGAGATGGGAGGGGCTTGGCCTCTATAACATAATCTGTCATGACTACAGCAGAACCATTCACCATCCTCAAACTTCCATCACAAAATAGTGTCCAATCCAGGCCAGGTAGAGGCATATCAGAGAAGTCATCCCTTGGTTTGGAGGAAAAGAGAGATACAGATAAACAGTCATGGTGTGGGGTACCATTATCAGGCAGAGGTAACAAAGTTGCTGGGTTGAGAGAGGTACAGTGGAGGATAGTGATATTAGAAGGTTCAAGGAACAATCTCTTACCTAGTGAGACGTTGGTTTGAGAAATGTGTATTTTTCTGATTGAGTATGAGGTGTACTGCGTGTGGCACATAAATGTGTAATGTTTTTTGAAATCTCAGATTTTATATCAGTTTGCCTATACCCCTTTAAATATTATTTTTTTGGTTTCCCTGCCTTCTGTGCATAGCACATGCTCCACCCCCTGACTCCGTGTTGAGCAGTGAACAGTTTTTTTTTTTTAGAGCTTGAATACATAAGGGTCAGTGATATCTCTCAATTTGCAACCTATTTGAAGAGAAAAAAATAAAAACCTTTGCAACATGCAATATCACTCCTGTATTAGAACTCACTTTTACACAGACCTTTATGTATTCAACTCAGAAGTCAAATCCACATCGGCATGAAGCCTCAATCAGCTGGAAAACAAATGTAACTTTTTTTCTCAACTGCTAGTCTCACAGATTGCAGCACAAAGACTGCAGGCAGCTGTCATCAGTTCAGTTTGCATTACAGAGAGGATTGATTTACACTGCCTAAATGTCTGCTATCTAAACAGCAGGTTTTATATCATATACAAGGAAGGGTCTGTGCACAAGGTGATTATGTAACCAAAGTATTGTAAAACAATCTAAAAAAAATATAAAAATTCATCCAGGTCTTATGCAATTATTATGCTCCCAGAGACAGTTACATGTAAAGTGTGGGGAGTGATATTTTAATTTATTTTGTTGTGTGCACATTGGAGGTTTACTGTCTTTAGCATATCATTTACTAAAGCACTTTGATTGGCCATGGGGCGGGGTAATAAAGCATTGTAGCACTGCCCTTTTATCAGGGCATTCCAGGGACATTTAGCTGAACTGCAAAGAAGATAAAAAATGTAAAAATATATATATATTTTACAAACTACTACATTTTATGTATTATCTTCTTTAATTGTTAATATAGTGTTATTGCTGCTCATGAACCCCTTTCCAATGAGTGAACTGGTCCTTTAAGTAATAAAATGACAATTTTCCATTACTCTGTCTAAGCACTGAGCTCCGATTTTACAGACAAATATAAGATAAGGAACACAATGAGATATGCTTATTATCTAAAATTCAACCCATTACAATTACTGTGTTTTGAAAGCACAAAACTAGCTACTTCATATATATACAAATAAACTTGCAAATGCAATTTCTCCTATATTTTATACTATGAAGCTTGTATAACAAGTCATTGAAAATACATTAATATAAAAACAATTTTACAGTGTACTGTCCCCTTAAGGGCTGATCATTTATCATGTAAATTACATATTCAACCTTATTGTCTTATTTACCATCAAAACTCCACCTCCCCACTACATAAAAACCTGTATATACTTAAATATTTATTGCAAAAGAAACAGACTCAAATACTTTAGATAAATTTAATGATATACAGCTTATAACCTTATTTTATCTTTTCCACTAACTCCTTGCACAAATCTTGCAAATACAACATACTTAAATCAACTCTTATTTATCACATATACCAGAAAAACTCTCATATTTACTAGAGCGTGACCAAAAATCACACACACCATCACACTTACAAAGTCCTTAGTTACTTCACTTGCAAAAACAATATATTTTATATGCCTCAAACAGGTGGAAACACATTAAATCTCTCATCAGTCCATGCATAAAACAAATATCACTTAAAACTAAAAAAAAAATGCTATTATTGGCACACAAAATTAAGAACATACATATGACTTTAAAACCAAGTTACAGCAATAACAAGCAAATCATTACAACGTCAAATTTCTTAGCTAAGAATCCCTGATACACACACACACAGCTCTAGCCTGCATCAAACATCAAGGCGAGCTTTCTTTTGCAGTGATTGTACACAAAAATCATATCAACTCGCATACCTCAAATATTTCACTCCAAGCATTTATTCTTACGCAATTTTAGCATACATCAAACTTTTAGTGACACAGAAAACACATTTTCATTTGGGTTTTGAAGTCCGCAACCCTACTATTCTCAAAAAGATAATAGTAGTCCATCTGGTCAGGGCATATATCAACCAGAAGATTGCGGAGGGCAATTAATTTATAGAGCTCAAAGGACCCAAATTTCGGCCACCTTAATTCAGGATCAAGGCCGAGAGTATAGAAAACTCAGAGCTCTGTGCACAAAGTATAAAGTCTATTTATTTATTTTTTTATAACCAAGCAGTACTGAGTTTTCCCTAATTTGCATATACTTTAGCAAGGGGAGAGTCTTTGTCTACTTTAGACAACCAAAATTCCATCATTATATCCCTGTTCCTTAAAGTGAATGTAAATTTTGATGACAAAGTGCCCAGTCTACAAAAATTCGACCAAAAACAGGGTCATTTCAACCCATCAAAATCCACACCTCACTCTAATCCCTAATCAAGTCCCTGCAGTTACCGGACAGACACTTCCTCAACGTCCCTGCCTAGCGGGAGAGATTAGCACTATAGTCAATCAAGTCCCTGCAGTTACCGGACGGACACTACCTCAACGTCCCTGCTTAGTGGGAGAGATTAGCACTATAGTCTCAAGTCACAATATGTTTTGGATCACTATTTCTGCCTCTGTAAAATCCCTATCACCTGAAACTTTATTTTATAGTGGGCTGGCACCCTAATGGTGTTTAACTGCCAGACAGATGTCCCACTGAATTTAATAGTGATCCAGTATATAAAACAAAAACAGGGTAAAAGACCCACAACATATATTACACACACATGAACACAAAAGACAAGAAGAAAGACACTCACAGACCGGTCCAAGGGGTAGATTGTGTCTGTTGTTTGTGGTCTGTTCCTCAGGATGTACTCTGTTATCACCCCCGGGACTCCCTGTCCAACAAGACAAAACCTCCCACAGGTAAGTTATAGACCTGAATCAGATGGGTGTGCGCAGATGTTGGTTCCCAGCCAGGGAGGCACAGAAGGTCGACCTGAAGCACGTCCCACCAGAGTCGCCAAGTTACTGTCGTGAGTGAGCTCGTCTCAGGTGCAGTAATAAAGAGGTCCAGACCAGATATTTATAAAACAAGGGCTCACCTCAGGAGAGGTAATCTTTATTACACTGATGCAACAGTGTCCCAGCACAAAACACAGCAACGCAAGACTAACTCATTTTCATATACATGCATTTTTATACTATTACAGTAACTTACAAAGCAGAGAGCTAATTGGCTGATAATGATTGGCCAATAAATCTCACGTGATTAGTGGTTGCTAAAAAAAAAAGTTCTCTATGTTAGAATTAGTAAGATATGCTTTCTTGGAATTTGGCAAGATACTAATTGGGTTGGAAAAATAATACTAGACAAAGAGGCCTTGATTTTAAGACATTTAAAAAACAATCTATGAGAAAAAAGCCAAAACAAAGTTATATGTCAGTGTAACTTATTAGGTTAGAAGCAAGTTGTTAGAAAAATGCAGATAAGTAGCTTATTAGGTTATAAGTGAATTGCTGTAAAATACAGAAGTAATATATCTGCAGTTTCAGAGAAGAGTTCAGTAAAAGAAAAGGAAAAGTTTGGTAAACATATAAAATAATGAAAATAGAATAAGCAGATCATAACAACCCTCAAAGGCTACTGACTATCCTTCTTATTAGACTATAAGAAAGGCAATATGTATAGTAGTAAGCAGAGCAGAAACCTTACTATCTGATTTATTAAATTTCCTCTAATGATTTCCCTTTAATATAGGGAAAAAATAGATAATGCCAAAGACACCAGAAGACACCTGGTCAGCAAATCTGCAACAGATAACTCTTCCAGGAGAGTGAGAGGAACTGCAGGGCACTGCATGTGATGACATAAAAAAGGGACTTGGGACGTTTGAGGAGGAGCTGTGGCATTAACCTGAACAGCATCATCCAGGGAGACATGAAGCTAAAATAATTTTGACAAAAAATATCACTTTAGAATTATATAGACTTGCTGGATCATAAAAATACTTAGTAATAGACCTCAGTTCCATCTTTAGCAAAAAAATCTATATAGGAATTATGATATTATTTGCTTATGTAAAGGGCTCTAAAATAAACAAGATATATGTATGAGACCTATGAAACATTAAAAAAATGCAATTAAGTACCATATCAGAGTAACAACACATTCTTTCCATTTGTTCAATACAAACTCTTTTCCATTGTTAATCACAGAATGCAAGATGATAAATAAAGGAGACAGTGTTTCATCACTTTAATTTACACATTTTAAACCCAAATGTTCAATCAGCAGTGCCATAGCTTACCAAGCTATAAATAGATACTCAGCTCAAAAGTTCAAGAGTCAATACAAGCTTTGTTGTATAATTACTGAGGAGAACCTGATTATGGAGCTAAGAACATAAATCTGGTTGACACTGTCTCACAACACTACCAATTGCTTGGAAAAGAAAACGCTGCTCCGCTCTCGGTCGGAGAACGAGGCAGAGCTATAGAAAACTGCAATCCAATATGGCGGGATCACTGAAACGGCAGGAGATGAAGCGCGCAAACATCGAGCTTCATCCAGCCGCACAAAGCAATATCACAGCCTTAAATGTTTAAAACACTCTAAACTAGGTATAAGTAAAATAAATAACATGCATCACACCGCGTCCTAAACAAGTGGAATAGGATATCCAACTCAGCGACATTGCTTCTCATAAGGCAATCGCCTAGATTTAGAGTTTTGCAGCCAAAGGGGTGCGTTAGCTACGCGTCTTTTTTTTCTAGCGCTGCTTTTAAACAACGCTGGTATTGAGAGTTCTCTGAGGGGCTGCGTTAGGCTCCAAAAAGGGAGCGTCGAGCCAAATTTACCGCCACTTCAACCCTCAATACCAGCGTTGCTTACGGTAGCGGCTAGCTGGAAAAACGTGCTCGTGCACGATTCCCCCATAGGAAATAATGGAGCAGTTTGGGCTGGAAAAAACCTAACACCTGCAAAAAAGCAGCGTTCAGCTCCTAACGCAGCCCCATTGTTTCCTATGGGGAAACAGTTTCTAAGTCTGCACCTAACACCCTAACATGAACCCTGAGTCTAAACACCCCTAACCTTACACTTATTAACCCCTAATCTGCCGCCCCCGCTATCGCTGACACCTGCATTACACAATTAACCCCTAATCTGCCGCTCCGTACACCGCCGCAACCTACATTATCCCTATGTACCCCTAATCTGCTGTCCCTAACATCACTGACCCCTATATTATATTTGTTAACCCCTAATCTGCCCCCCCCAACGTCGCCGCTACCTTACCTACACTTATTAACCCCTTATCTGCCGACCGGACCTCGCCGCTACTCTAATAAATGTATTAACCCCTAAACCACCGCACTCCCGCCTCATAAACACTATAATAAATATTATTAACCCCTAATCTGCCCTCCCTAACATCGCCTCCACCTAACTTCAAGTATTAACCCCTAATCTGCCGACCGGACCTCGCCGCTACTATAATAAATGTATTAACCCCTAAAGCTAAGTCTAACCCTAACACCCCCCTAAATTAAATATAATTTTAATCTAATGAAATAAATTAAATCTTATTAACTAAAGTATTCCTATTTAAAACTAAATACTTACCTGTAAAATAACCCTAATATAGCTACAATATAACAAATAATTATATTGTAGCTATTTTAGGATTTATATTTATTTATATGTATTTATTTTAACTAGGTACAATAGCTATTAAATAGTTATTTACTATTTAATAGCTACCTAGTTAAAATAATTACAAAATTACCTGTAAAATAAATCCTAACCTAAGTTACAATTAAACCTAACACTACACTATAATTAAATAAATTACCTACAATTAAATAAACTAAACTAAATTACAAAAAAAACCACTAAATTACAAAAAATAAAAAAAGATTACAAGAATTTAAAGCTAATTACACCTACTCTAAGCCCCCTAATAAAATAACAAAGCCCCCCAAAATAAAAAAAAATCCCTACCCTAATCTAAATTACAAAAGTTAACAGCTCTATTACCGGCCCTTAAAAGGGCTTTTTGCGGGGCATGCCCCAAAGTAATCAGCTCTTTTGCCTGTAAAAAAAACACAATACCACCCCCAACATTAAAACCCACCACCCACATCTCCCTCGTCTTCACCCAACTGGGCCAAAGTCTTCATCCGATGGGGCAGAAGAGGACATCCAGACCGGCAGAAGTCTTCATCCTATCCGGGCAGAAGAGGACATCCGGACAGGCAGACATCTTCATCCAAGCGGCATCTTCTATCTTCATCCATCCGACGAGGAGCGACTCCATCTTCAAGACCTCCGGCGCGGAACATCCTCCTTCCCCGATGACTACCCGATTTATGAAGGTTCCTTTAAGTTCCTTTCATCCAAGATGGCGTCCCTCGAATTCCGATTGGCTGATAGGATTCTATCAGCCAATCGGAATTAAGGTAGGAATAATCTGATTGGCTGATTGAATCAGCCAATCAGATTCAAATTCAATCGGATTGGCTGATCCAATCAGCCAATCAGATTGATCTCGCATTCTATTGGCTGATCGGAACAGCAGAGGGCCTTTTAACCCCTTCAGTGCCAGCCTTCTAGCCCCAGAAGAACAAAAGGCACTTACCTGCATTCTAGTCATCCGGCAGTCAGACGACTCACAAAGTATGAGAGGATGCCGCTCCTCACAGGGACCTGTGTAAAAAGAAAGACAGAGTAAGCTTACTCAGGCTTTCTATACCAGGGCAGCAACCCTGCTGTAGAGACTAAAAATTGTGATGGAAGGCCAGAGCAATCTTGCCCAGACTTCAAAATAAAAAAAATCTTGATAGAAGAATCTTAATCAGGACACCTCATTACTTCACCTCTTCCTTGTACTAGAGGCAAAGAGAATGACTTGGGTTTGTGGGAAGGGAAGTGATACTTAACAGCTCCTTTGTCTCCTCCTGCTGGTCAGGAGTGATATTCTCAACAGTAATTGATGATGATCCGTGGGCTCACCATATCATTATAAATATCTTTTAGCAGCTCCAGGGGTTTTTTTTATGTGCGTGGATCTGTGTGCCAAAGCCAAATAATTAGAGAGAACAATTGAAATTATTGCTTATCTCTCCTACCTCCCAATGGGAGTGTAATTTTGTCTACTGGCTATGTTCACACAGCTTTTTTTATAGCCAATACTTAAGTATAGAAACTTTAGGTACAGGTAGGGATACCACAGCTATTTTAAATGTTGATGTAAAGGTAAAGGGGTTATTTTAAAACAATTTAATACACTCCAGCAGGTAAAATGGATTTTTGGAAACAAATTTAAGGGGAGAAACATTTAGACTAAATTGTTTTTTTTTTAAACAAGAGATATAGATTTCAATATGTCAGCTCCCAATTCTTTAAAGAAACACATGAGATTTGTAAAGCCAACAATAACAATAATAATAACAATCTAAAAATGTTTATAATGTCCTTGTCACCCCTTCACTGCTGAACCATTTCACACCCTGTGCTAAGCTGTTTGTGAGTGTTAACTGGAAATATTTTTTTAAGTGAGAAACCAACACAAATTTTTTTTCCCCAGCAGATTTAAAGGGCAATTAAACGTATTTTTTTCTTTAATGATTCAGATAGATAATACAATTTTAAACAACATTTTAATTTATTTCTATTATCTAATTTGCTGCAATCTTTAGATATCCTTTGTTAAAGTAATAGCAATGCACATTGGTGAGCCAATCACATGAGGCATCTATGTGCAGCCACCAATCAGAAGCTACTGAGCCTATCTAGATATGCTTTTCAGGAAAGAATATCAAGAGAATGAAGCAAATTAGATAATAGAAGTAAATTAGTAAGTTGTTTTAAACGTTATACTCTATCTGAATCAAGAAAGAAAAAATTTAGGTTTAATGTCCCTTTAAACTATACCAATATTTTGGGGCTAGCTGGCAAAGGAAACAGCAGCATATGAGAGAAGCTCTGTGTAAAAAAGGGTATTAAACTAATAAAAAGCAGCTTTCTGAGGCCACTACTTACTACTTGTTGGCATCCTCAACTAAGGGGTAATAAATAACATCAAATTGGAAGCACTAGAAAAAATGGAACTTCAACCTGAATTTGAGAACCAGGGAAAATTCAGGAAAGTCCCCGGCTGCAGCCTACTCCAGATCGAGTAGGCCCCCCAAAGAAGACAAAAATAGCTGGATTTGTAAAGTCAGCTCAAACAAGGTAGACACATACATTGAGAGATCAGGTAGAGGAGAATAGAAGCCAAAATAAGCCTTTTGCAATCAGGAGAAAAACGGAGGCCCTCACAGCCAGCAATCCTAGTAGCCTCTCTGAATAAAAGTGGTGTAAGAAAAGACACAGACATCCATGCTGGGATAGTGTACAGAACTATAAGAAATTCAGAAGCAAAAGAGGCATCCAGATATATTAAGAGTCCCTGCAGAGGGGTAAGTGGCGGAAAAATACACCATTTTATTTATACATCTCTTTAAGTTAATAGAAGCATTACACCTGCAACAGAATTATTCAGGACTGCATTGAACTGCAGGAACACTCTCATCGTGAAAATAATGTAAACACATAGATAAAATAGAGGGGGTAACCAGCCAGCTCACTGACTCCAATGATATGCTCTCAGGTAATTCATATTCCGTTAAATGGCGTTCTGTTTTTGGTCGCTGCCTTTATACCAAACCTCAAGTATATGAAAAAATGATCTAGTCATTAAAACAAATATTCTGCCTAACGCTGACATAAACATACGCCCACTTTCATTAATTGTTTAGGACTTGGTGCTCCCGTGCACTCGTCTGTACCGCCACGGCAGTCAGAACCACATCTTAGAAGCAGAAACATGGCTGCCAGTAGATCAGTGAAGGGCGATAAGTCGCTGAAGACTACCAATATGTCCTCTTTTTTTAAAACAACCCAATCTGATAAAATCCCCAAAGATTCAGAGATAGAAGAGGAATCAGAGGGGGAACCCACACAACCTCGAGATGACAGTGTCCCTCTCACAAGGGCAGATTTACGCACACTAGTCTCTAAGCAGGATATCGCTGATAACTTTGAGAAGTTGTGGGAGAAGATTGACTCTATCCACACATTAGTCACTAACAGTTTGTCAGAGATCAAATCTGACTTGGTGGACATGGGGGGGGAGAATTGAGACCCTAGAAGACCAACAGGACTCTATTGTGGGAAACATGGATGAAATGACACAATTTCCTCACAACAACAACTAATAGCGGAATGTCAAGATAAATTGGAGGACCTCGAAAATAGAAGTAGACGTAACA
Organism: Bombina bombina; assembly: GCF_027579735.1. Lineage (NCBI taxonomy): Eukaryota > Metazoa > Chordata > Amphibia > Anura > Bombinatoridae > Bombina > Bombina bombina. The sequence continues at coordinate 795,677,461 of NC_069502.1, read as the reverse complement.
ACATCAGACTGAAGGGAATTCCGGAAGAAGTCACTTCTAGAGATCTACCAGCATATCTATCTCAACTCTTCAGCCAGATCACTGAAAAACCAGCTGACTATATTTTCCAGGTGGAAAGGGCTCACAGAGCTTTAAAGGCTAAACCTAAGAACGGCCTTCGCCCCAGGGATGTAGTAATCAGATTAACTTTCTTCCCTGACAAAGAGAAAATACTACAAGCCTCTAGGAGACATCCTACCTTCAAATTTCAGGGGAATGTGATTCAGTTCTTTCAGGACCTAAGCTTGCGAACTCTACAACGCAGGGGTACCTTACGGCCCCTTACACTTTTGCTCCGGAAACATCAGATGCCATATAAGTGGGGCTTCCCCTTTGCGCTCATCATCACCAAAGACTCTAAAATAATAACCCTCAAAGAGCGAGAAGATATTCCTGAAATTTGTAAAGTCCTGGGCTTAGAAGCCCCAGCATTACCACATCTGGAAGCTCCCTCTAATGGCGAGTCAACACAAGAAACCAGACACAAAGCGTTATGGCAGAAAATTAACTATAAAAAACAAAAGACAAAAGAAACTCGAGGAAATGGAACTTGACTCCTCAATGTGAAAGATACCCGAGACTGAGGTAACACTACCAAATTCCGGTTAACGGCCTAGTTGATGGTTGTTTAGAAGCCTTTGAACTTTTCACTAATTACACAAAAACAAACTTTGATGACGCTCATTTGGTTGAGGTTGTGAGCTTACTTTAGATATGACCTGACTTGTGAGCTGGAGGGGAGCCCTTGCCCCCTCGCAATACTGATTTCTAGGCCATATTCAACTTTAACTAAAAGCCCCAGAATGCCTTGCAGTAGAGGGGGTGCGGCACTGTGGGCTGTTCACTAACTTGAAGCAGAGCGGCAGAGTGAGAAAGGGAACTTGCCGTGTCAGATTAAATTTATGACACTTGCCTGCAGAGCCATATAGTTACTTGTAAGGGATCCTCCGGTCATCACAATTCTGAGACTGCATCCTGTCTCACATGGATGATGCACACCGGTCTGGCCATAAAAGGAAGTGCAGTAAATGAGCAGCGTTCCCCACAATGCACCATAGTCAGGAAGAGAGGTGAGTAAAATGGCTGCCAGCAGCACATGGCAAACACAACAGGGAGAAAACCCTGACACTGGGTTACTTTGAGGGTGATAAGGAGATGTTCTCGAATGGCGTACTCCAGCAAGTTGCCGAAGATTCCGGAAAAGCTCATTCTCAAATTCCCTGCCTTTGTCATGATGTAGCTTTCCAGGATAGCCAAATCGGGGGATGTAGTCATTGAGAAGACGCTTAGCTGCCGTACGGCCAGACTTATTTTTTGTTGGATATGATTCAGTTCTTCTAGTAAATCTAGTAAAGTGATCTACGACCACTAGTATATACTCATACCCACCACGGCTTGACTCTAAGTGCAGGTAGTCGATGCAAACAAGTTCTAGAGGTGAGCTGGATGTTATTCTTCCCATGGGTGCTCTGACATTGGTTACTGGTTTCCTTAGCTTGATGCAGGGACACTTCTTTGTGACATACTCCTCTACTTCCTTTTTCATAAATGGCCAGTAGAATCTTTGTCTCATCAGATGAAGTACCCGTTCTGTGCCCCCATGTCCCAACTTGTCATGCAAGTACTCCAAAGAAAGTTGTTTATACTGAGCTGGGAGAACAAGCTGTTTGTTTTGAGCTGTTTTCCTATAGAGACATCCATCCTCTAGAATTAGCTTGCTCCATTCATGCAAGGGTTTCTTGGCAGCTCCAGTCACTGTTTTTTTTAGACTCTCATCTGATGCCTTGACATCCTCTTTCATCTTCAATATCTTGGAGATTGTTACAAACTGCTATTTGTAACTGGCCCTTTAAATGGAAAATTGCCCTGCTTCCCTGGATTTTGGAGAAGCCTATTTGCCAGCCTCCTTCCTCATGACTATGGCCCCTGGAAGATTGTGCCCCTGAGAGCATATTAACTTTTATTGGGTGTGTATGGCCCTTTAAGAACCGTCTGGGGACATATTGTGACTTTGGTGAACAATGCCCCTTTAAGACTATGTCCCCAGACCTGTGAAATGACTTGTCCCTGGCTTTCTCCCACTTGGTTCAGTTTCATTGTGTGCCATTAAGAGTTAATTTTGTTCAATTCTAAATACAAGTTTGCTGGGATCAGCTCTAATTAGGTTTAGTGATAAACCTTACCATTGTCTAATCAGACTGCTAGTGATAAGGTGGACTGCATTGTTTTATTGTGTGTAACTTGTTATCTGCTGAAGTAATGTTGTGGCCTGTCAAAGGGAGTGTCTCTCTATCTAATATCAAATGTGTGATGGGGGATTTTATGCCTCCCCCTGAGAGTGTCCTGTTTGCATGTAACCTCAATAAAAAAGCAGGCTGTGTGCTCCAGCACATCAGACCTATTCTGTCCCTCTAACTTGCAGCTTTGACTCATGTTTGTAGGGGACAAGCTAATATCACTACAGGGATTGCTGACTACGGTGCTGATGATTCTTTGGTGAGCGCTAGGAGCATCCTTTTCTACGGTCCAACTTCCAGCCAGCCTGGAGGCAACCGTAACATTTGGCGGCAGCGGTGGGACAGTGTCCTAGCGCAAGGAGCAGCACCCCAACAGCACTGGTATCGTACGAGAATTATTGAGGGCAACGCTAGCCACTGCGCAGCGTCCCTACCTACAGCAGCATGGAGCTGACAAGACACTGGTCAGAACCCTGTGAAGAGCACCTCAACCTGATCCGTCGCTATGAGGGAGCTGATTTCGTTCCAGAGGTAAAGAGGCGGCTAGTCCGATATGGTCCAGACCCTGCGCAGGAGGTAGTCAGTCGAATCATCCGAAAATTGGCTACTGAGAACGAAGCGAGAAAATGAGTTACAGGGGGCAGAGACAGTTGGTCCTGTCCCCCAGCAGCAGAGTGAATTGCATGGAATTGGGAGCCCAGACTCCATTCCCCAGCGGCAGGCTGAGTTACAGGGGGCAGAGACAGTTGGTCCTGTCCACCAGCAGCAGAGGAATATGCAGGGAATTGGGAGCCCAGACTCCATTCCCCAGCGGCAGGCTGAGTTACAGGGGTCAGAGACAGTTGGTCCTGTCCCCCAGCAGCAGAGGAATATGCAGGGAATTGGGAGCCCAGACTCCATTCCCCAGCGGCTGGAAGTATGTATGGGAGAGGAGCTTGTTACCCCCTCTCCCCAGCGGCAGCTTAACGCACCAGGGGGAGACAGTAAGCCCCACAACCGTGCAGATGGGACCGTGGTCTCTGCACTTACAGCACAGGGGGCAGAGACAGTTGCTCCTGTCCCCCAGCAGCAGAGTGAATTGCAGGGAATTGGGAGCCCAGACTCCATTCCCCAGCGGCAGGCTGAGTTACAGGGGGCAGAGACAGTTGGTCCTGTCCCCCAGCAGCAGAGGAATATGCAAGGAATTGGGAGCCCAGGCTCCATTCCCCAGCGGCAGGCTGAGTTACAGGGGGCAGAGACAGTTGGTCCTGTCCCCCAGCAGCAGAGGAATATGCAGGGAATTGGGAACCCAGACTCCATTCCCCAGCGGCTGGAAGTATGTATGGGAGAGGAGCTTGTTACCCCCCTCTCCCCAGCGGCAGCTTAACGCACCAGGGGGAGACAGTAAGCCCCACAACCGTGCAGATGGGACCGTGGTCTCTGCACTTACAGCACAGGGGCCAGAGACAGTTGCTCCTGTCCCCCATCAGCAGAGTGAGATGCAGTGGATTGGGAGCCCAGTCTCCATTCTCCAGCTAACTCCTAACTTGGGCCCAGGGTTAACAGTGGAGATGTTAACCCCCACTGACCTCCACGTTCCCTTTGCCACCGGGCAGGACTATGCCCCAATGCCCCCAGCAGAAGAGCTGGCATCAGGACAGAGCGCTGCTGGCCTCTGCCCTACAGACCCCCTTGTTACAGGACTGGCCTGCAAACCCCTCACCCCAGCAGAAGCGCTGGCACCAGGGCAGAGTGCCGCTGGCCTCTGCCCCCCAAGTACCACCAGCTATTTGCCCAGCTGCGCCAGGAAGGCAGAGGATGCTACACTTTCATCCTACTACCTGGAACCTACAGGCCAGTACTACTTATTGTGGGGGGGCTACTTTGCTGCTAATGTTTATTTGTGGGTTGGTTACGAGACAAACTTAGGCACTGACCGACAGAAGGTCAGGTGCCTGGTTAGTCTCCCTCCAAAAGGGGAGATATGTTACAAACTGCTATTTGTAACTGGCCCTTTAAATGGAAAATTGCCCTGCTTCCCTGGATTTTGGAGAAGCCTATTTGCCAGCCTCCTTCCTCATGACTATGGCCCCTGGAAGATTGTGCCCCTGAGAGCATATTAACTTTTATTGGGTGTGTATGGCCCTTTAAGAACCGTCTGGGGACATATTGTGACTTTGGTGAACAATGCCCCTTTAAGACTATGTCCCCAGACCTGTGAAATGACTTGTCCCTGGCTTTCTCCCACTTGGTTCAGTTTCATTGTGTGTCATTAAGAGTTAATTTTGTTCAATTCTAAATACAAGTTTGCTGGGATCAGCTCTAATTAGGTTTAGTGATAAACCTTACCATTGTCTAATCAGACTGCTAGTGATAAGGTGGACTGCATTATTTTATTGTGTGTAACTTGTTATCTGCTGAAGTAATGTTGTGGCCTGTCAAAGGGAGTGTCTCTCTATCTAATATCAAATGTGTGATGGGGGATTTTATGCCTCCCCCTAAGAGTGTCCTGTTTGCATGTAACCTCAATAAAAAAGCAGGCTGTGTGCTCCAGCACATCAGACCTATTCTGTCCCTCTAACTTGCAGCTTTGACTCATGTTTGTAGGGGACAAGCTAATATCACTACAGGGATTGCTGACTACGGTGCTGATGATTCTTTGGTGAGCGCTAGGAGCATCCTTTTCTACGGTCCAACTTCCAGCCAGCCTGGAGGCAACCGTAACAGAGATTACTGGATCCTCCCTTTGAGCTTTGAAGAGTTTGTCTTTACTTATCCTTGGCAACAATGCATTGTGGGATGGTGGGTCAGTTTCCATGGTGGACATACTGAGCGCTGCAATCCAAGCCACATCTTTCCTTGTGGCAGCACAAGCTCCATCCCAGACTGCTTGCACCACGTCAGATGACAAGTGCTCTGTGCACTCAGTGGCATTCTTTTCTATGTCAAGGGCGATATGCGACAGTGTATCAGCGTCAATATTTACTTTACTAGGCCGGTTATTTACATCAAATCGGTAGTCGGACAATTCTCCCACCCAGCGATGGCCAACCCCATTTAACTTTGCAGTACTCATGATATAGGTCAGGGGATTGTTGCCTGTGTAAATGGTAAAGTGTGGAGCGTAGAACAGGTAGTCTCTGAATTTTTCACACACTGTCCATTTAAGTGCAAGAAAGTCAAGATTACCACTATGTAGGCAGTAATTTTTTTCGGCTGAGGAGAGTATCCAGGTGCCATACGCAATGACCCTCAACTTTCCATACTGATGCTGGTAGAGGATAGCTCCTAGGCCCCTTTCTGATGCATCGGTGTGCAGCGTGAATGGTAAATTAAAGTCTGGGTAGGCTAGAATTGGTGGTTTCGTAAGTATGCTGCAAGATAATGATGGGTTACATTCTGTTTAGTATCTGGGTTTACATTTACTACACTAATCCCTTTGTCAGCTATAGCTGCAGATTATGTTGCATGAACAGTGTCTGTAGTAAAAATATCATCAGTAGTAATGGATGTATGTGCTGTGCTTGAAGTTTGTACACCAACATTACTCTCATTATGTTGATGAACAGGGGCAGCCATAGTACGAACATGTTCAACAGAGTCAACAATGTCTCCCAAATTCAACAGTTTAGCCATACCTCTGCCCTCTGATTCTAATAAGTCAGTACTATACATGAAGGCATTAATGTATTCAGAACAGCCCTCTTGGTCTCCAGCATCTAGTTCTGAAATGTCCCTGTCCGGTACTGGACATATGCTCTGGGCGATCTGAAACAGTTCATCAGCGGAAAAGGCGAGAAGTTTCTTTCTGATGTCCCACACCAGACTCTTCCGTACTTTATCCGACATACCGACCCTTCTCACGATTCTTCACGTCACTGTCACCAGCCAGCCAGGCCACTCCTTTCACAAACGATTTTTCTTGAATACAGCCACTGCATTCATACTTTGTTGGTCCCGAAGATCATAATTTTGCGAACCGGCGTTCTGCAATCAATCAAGCGCCGATCCCAGGACGAGCACCCAAGAATCTGTTACAGACCCCATTCAGGAGGCCAGTAAGGAGATTAAATGTTACCTGTTAAAACAGGAAATAAGGAGAATGGGTGTTTACTTCACAGAATCCTCAATGGTTATGAGGTAAAACAAAAACAGTCTCATTGCTCCACCCATGATCTCCCACAATCCTTCAGGATCATAAGTCCATGTCAAAATAAGAGTCCCATGCTTTCATAAACAGAGAGTTGCATTCTCATAGTAAATTATTACAAAATAGGAGTCCTATGCTCTCACAACAGAGAGTTGCATTTTCATAGAAAATTATTACAAGCACCATATAAAACAAATACAATTAAACAAACATCTTTCAATATGAAACATGAAAATTGCATAAAACAATATACAATTGTGCACATATATTTTAAGTGTCACACAAGCTTCGGTGGGGCGTATCCAAAAGGCTCACCAATGATTAGAATAAAAAATGCGGGATTTATCACATGATATATTCTCTTGCACTTTTGACTAACTCACAACTGCTGCCTTTGGAACACAGGCTCTATAGAGCAAGACTGGGCCTAACTTTCTTTTTCCATAATTGCAAATACCTTTCTTATTTATGAGGTGAACGGATCTGTCTGAAAATTCTCATACTGGCTTATGTGGTAATGTATATGGTGATAATTTAATATTTTAAAGCAAATACCTTAATTGTTGCTACAGTTTAATTGAAGTTAGTGATTTAAAGTGGTACTTTGTATTTTAAATCTATGTTCCACAGCCGGGTGTAGTTAAAAAATAATCATATTGATGCTAAGTAATTTTATTTGCTAGAAAGGATTTTACATCCCATATTTATAAGTCAGTTTTACTATTGTGAAATTTTATATAAATTGGTTATTGTAGTTAAATCTCTCTGGTGTTTATTAAGTATTTGCAGCTATTGTGATATATTTTAAAATTTGTTTTATTGTGGCTACATAAGAGGTTAGTTCAGCTCAGATTATTGGCACATAAATTGGCTGGTGTATTAACAATACACAATTTCTGGTGGTTTAATTGAAGTTATATAGAACCATTTGTAGGCTAAATAGTTAAACTATACCTGTCTGAAAGTTATCTTAAATCAATTGAGATCCAGTAATATTTGTGTGAAGTATCTTGTTATATTATTTAACTAAGCACTGTTAAGTTAGCGGTCCATATTCTGGTATTTTTATTGTGGTATTTTAATGTGATTCATTGTGAGTAAGGTTAATTTTAGAGATATATTTTTTATGATCTGTTGTATAGAATATTGTAACGGAATAAGCGTGCATAATTGATTCATAATCTAGTGTCTACATAAATATTATTCAAGGTGTCTATAAAGGTAACTAATCAAGAACTAAGGAATAAATATTAATTTTTAATTGTTACGTACTGTATATACATTTTATTGGTTGGCAACTGCTAAGATAATAATAAATAATAATTTTGTAACCTGGTATATACCAACAGGATCCTTGGAGCCGAAACGCGTTACTCTGCATCAGACCCTTAGAGGTATCCGTAGTTTGACCACAATTCATTACAGAGGCGGCAAACTACACAAGTTTGAGAAGAAAGCAAAAGAAAAGACCTGCTAACGGAGGATACAAGCAAAGGAACAAAAGCGAGCGAACCAGCCATCATCAACTTACGGTGTAAGTAGCTAAAAGCACCTTAAGTAAAAAACTTCACCATACTCTGACAAGGATCCCTTGTCTTTTTTAAAATTTTTATTTATATCCAACAATGCAGACATACATAATAACATGATATTGTACCACGCAGGGTAGAAAAATAAAAGCTGCACAGCACACAAGATGCAAGTTGAGATATTTGAGGTTTCAAGAAAGCCATGTTCACATTACAATCATGCAAAATCTCAGTCGTCATTATACCCTTGATTAGTGTCTTAGGTATCTACATTGTTGGGGTTTTTCTTTTTTAAACATATTAGGTATTCCTATAACCTAAACTAACGAAATAAAAGTAAACGTTAACAATTAGGCATCAACTTCTATATACCATGCAAGTGGATCAAGAGCCATGGAGTCACAACAACCCCATAGTTGTGCTTAGTTTGAAATCTTGGGCATATAAGTAGGCTATAAAGTAACATAATGTCAGGGTTGGCTCATGTACCTTTAAACCAAACTTATTTATTCCTACTCCTCCCCCTTCCACCTGCCGATTAATGTTTAGTCTACCTGAATCTCATGTGAGAGGAAGCATGCTCTGAACGTCCTGGCTATTTCTACAAAAGATATCTAAAGAACTGACTTATTCTCATACTATTAAGGACCTAAGGTTTTATCCTTTCAAGATCTGTTCACAGTTTAAAGCAAAGCCGACTCGGCTCTAAATCCAAAGTTATCCGCACTCTAACTGCAAACTTAAACCATTTCCACTTGTGGGTTAGATTCCATACAAAAGACTCACCGCTACCATAGTCCCACTTCATTTGGATTACAATTGTTATTCACGGGTGATACCCGCTCTCGATAAACACCGTGCTTGTTTTAGCACCGTTCTGCCTGCCAGCAAATCCTGCACTGTGATTGGACTACAGCAACACACCTCCCGGTCTGTACACGCTTACTATCACATAGACCCGGTCGAGGCACATCCACGCTGACTGCCTGTCAGCTAATCCTGCACTGTGATTGGAGGAAGATCACACAGGTACAAGACTCGCGCAGCTGCTGCTGCACGGACACCTCTCCCATTCACAAGGCATACAAGGTACGCTCACACTACAAAGTTGAACTGTTTGCTTGTCACTACTGGTCGATATAAGATATATGTATTAATAACAAGGTTAAGCATTGATAAGAATTCCTAAAGACTGTACCACTTATTAAGGATTATTTGGCAAACACTGATATAAGGGAATTAAACAGACATTCATTCAGTAATACAGGAAGTTTCCAGATTACTCCTGTAACAAAGAAATACATATCACTTCTAAAGTTTGATATCAACTTCTTATAGAGCTAGTCTGCAGTTGAGATCCTTCAAAGTTATACTAGGGATTACCGCACCCTGACACATAATAATGCCTAGATGGAAACATAGGGCCTTGAGATCTGTTAAAGATTCACAGGACGTGTTATGTTAGGTATGCTTTGCGGAGTAATAATATTACCAACCATAAAATCACATTTGTCCCCTAATGTGTGATATAAAATAAATACTAGAGGTAAGGAAATAATGATGCTTAATATCTAAGTAAGCGTGATAACACTCTCAACGAAAATGGATAAGACTTCTATTGGTTATGTGAATAAATGCATTCAACTGGCGACTATGGAGTCACGATAACCTTATAACCATGCAACACCCGATAATCTGGATATATAAGTGGGGTATGAAGTGACCTAATATTTCCTATGTGGAGACATAAGGCCTTGGGTCCTAATATAGGTGCGCTGAACATTTATGTTGGTCATGCATCACAGAATAGTAATAGTATAAACATTTATGTCTCCTAATGTATGGTGCAAGAAAGATGCTAGGGGGAAAGAAATCTTCCTGTATCATAGCTGAATATATATGGAGACACTATCGACGAATATATAGGCAATGCTTCTATTGGTTATTCAATTAGATACATTCGGTTGGGAGCAATGAAATCACAATATCCGTAGAGCTATGCTCCACTCGGTATTCTGGATATGTAAGTAGGAAATGCAATGACTTATTATTGCCTAAGAATATTGCCTAAGTGGGTACATATAGTCTTGGATGTCATGAAAGATGTTCTGGACACTGTATGTTGGGTACACCATGTAGAATAACAATCAAACAAACAACAGAGTCACATTAGTTTCCTGGTGTATGATGTAAGGTAAATACTGATGTTGAAGAAAAATGTATGTGTCATATCTGAATATGTGCAGTGTCACTATCAATGAATATAGATAGTCAGCAACTTGAGGGTTTTGACTTAAGGGTGAGTCAGTGGCTGACTAAGGATAGTCTACCTAGAGAAATAGAACTGAAGATCACAATAAAGAGTTACTTTGTCATGTGGTGGTCAGATCCATGAGCTGTTCTTTGATATAAATGGTGACCTATGTAAGAAGTGTATAGTATGCAGCACAGTAGCACCACCTGCAGGAAACATTTGAATTCCAAGAGTAAGACAAAATGAAACTAATAAGAACATACATGTCCCATAGGTGAGTATGTGGCCCATTGCTAATTAGAAAAAATAAAAATAACATAAAATAACATAACATAACCCCCCCTCCCCCCCCCCCCACAAAACAAACAGACAAGAGAAAAAAGCTAGTAGTTACCTAACTAGGTAAATAGTAAGAAAATGAAGCTTAGCACGTTCTACAAGTATGAACAGACTGTAAGTCAACAGTGTTAGTTGTTGTGCGAGGCACTTTTTTCTGTCCAGTGCTACTGTTCAAGATACTGTTATGCAGAGTTTTCAGTGATAGTCTCTTCTGTATGGAGACAACTTTATGTATAAGAGCGTCTGTAGCAGAATATGGTCCGGTGTATTTAGCAACTTCACTCTGTGAGATGCTATCTGCAGATGGTGTTTCTCTTACAGCTTAGCCAACCCCCATGCGTTCATGGTAATGTAAGGATCTTACTACCTGAAAAATTTGCAGGATCCGATGAATAGAGCCCTCTCTAGGTTGCTGCATGGGGGTTGTTGTGAGTCGCTGGGGTTCTGTTATTTTAAGTGGGGTTAATCCTTGCCAAGATGAGAGTCCAGAGCATGCAATGTAGCATAGGGATTCTGGCGTTTCAGATGTGCAAGCCTGTGACGTGGTAGGGAATCGCACCCTTCCATACAGTCTAGTAGGTAGAAATATTGTGGTTGTATGTGCAGCCGCCTCAAATGATAGCTTAGTAAGAGTCTGCCTCAAAGTAGGAGTCGAAAGTATCGGCGTCCCCGCAGAGCAGTTGCCGGTCACTGGGGCTGTCTTTACATCCAGCCCAAAGAGAGAATACTCATAGGAACCCACCGCCGCCATTGCTGGCTCTATAGTGCTGTGCGCAGTTTCCAGCTCCTGGTGTGTCTTGCGAGCCGCGGCTGTATCCAGGTGCATTGTCGGGCAGAATCCCTTGTCTTTTTATCTATCCACAGAACCCTCTGGACTGTTCACTATAACTTGGAAATTTACGGACTTTATTAAACGTTTTTCAGCTCAATTTTCATATCCCTGGTGATATGAAAGTTCATCGTATATGCATATATGTGAATGTTTTTATAACTTTTAGTTTTTTTATGTTTAATAGTATTTTATGAAGTTGTTTTCATTGAATAAATCTAGCGAGATTGTTTTTATGATATTGCACCGATTAGTGTCTATAACTGTAGAAGTTTTTTAGCAGTGATACTTCCTAAATATGATATTCATGTGTAGATAGTCATTAAAGGGACAGTCTAGTCCAAAAAAAACTTTCATGATTCAGATAGAGCATGTAATTTTAAACAATTTTCCAATTTACTTTTATCACCAATTTTTCTTTGTTCTCTTGGTATTCTTAGTTGAAAGCTTAACCTAGGAGGTTCATATGATAATTTCTTAGACCTTGAAGGCCGCCTCTTAAGAATGCATTTTCACAGGTTTTTCACCACTAGAGGGTGTTAGTCCATGTTTTTCATATAGATAACACTGTGCTCATGCACGTGAAGTTACCTGGGAGCCATCACTGATTGGCTAAACTGCAAGTCTGTCAAAAGAACTGAAATAAAGGGGCAGTTTGCAGAGGCTTAGATACAAGATAATCACAGAGGTAAAAAATATATAAATATAACTGTGTTGGTTATGCAAAACTGGGGAATGGGTAAAAAAGGGATTATCTATCTTTTAAAACAATAACAATTCTGGTGAAGACTGTCCCTTTAATTTACTAACTGCTATTTTTGGTGATAGCCGATAGTGGAAATTTGGCATAGGATAGTGCTCTTCCCACATATGCTACATTGTAGCAACATTTCATATAGGTAGCTCTTGTATTGATGTTGCATATATAAGTCTAGGATTCTTCTGCATTGGCAATACTTACATTGGTATAACTGGCATTTAAAATTACACCAATTAATCTTTCATTGAGCATGCATTAGCCGCCTAGTAGTTTTTATTTTTTCAAAACTTTATTATTGTTTTATTTTCCATTTGCACATTCTGCTTTTTATTTTTAATTGTATACATTAGCCTGGTACTGAGAGTATATTTAGCCATTAGAGGCGCCACAGATCCATTACATCTATGTCCGAGGAAATATTAGGTTTTTATCTCTTTTAAACATGTTTCACTACAGTGTTGCTAGTGTTAAAAAGAGTTGTTTTAACAGCATTTGAACACTATATTCTATGTATTTTGTGGGTATTTAGAGGAGATATACCCCATCTGTTGGCCTTATATAGGTACCTATATAGCACTGTTGCACACTCCTACCCCCTCAATGATATGTGTTTAACATATCTGGTAAATATCTAGCTGATATGTCTCATAGTTTTGTTGCTTCAACACTTTTAATTTTAGCTCTTGGTATCATTTGTTGAAATGGAGGGACATATGCCAAGGAGCCGGCCCATTCCTGAAGCACTATATGGCAGAAGTTTTGCAAGAATGGTATCCATTAGTAAGACCACTAGATGGCAGCACTAGTTCCTGCTATGTAGTGCCCAAGGTGCCTACCTAGGTATCTCTTCATTATGGAATAACATGATGGAAACAAAGCAAATTTAATAATAGAAGTAAATTGGAAGCTTTTTATTAAATGTTATGCTCTGTCTGAATCACCAAAGAAAATGTTTGGGTCTCATATCCCTTTAAAGCCCTGCAGCACAATGCAGCCCTGTGCAGAAACTAACGCTTATCCAATGATCAGTGCTAGTCGTACAACTGGATCAACACGGGTCTCTAGTAGTGTTTTAAGTATGTGTTTAACCCATTTTTGGGGGTGAAATAGCATGACAGAGTCGCTATTTAAGATTTACATTATAATAGTCATTTGACTATGCATCACACGCAGCCCCTCCCTGTACCTTATATACAGATATATTCTGTATACACAGAAAGACCCTCCCCAGTACCTCATATACAAATATATTCCCTCTGCCTAATATGCACTGCACTTCTCTACGATCTAATATAAAGAACAAAACACAGTTGATATGCCTTATATGGAGCTACTTAACATGTGGAATTGTACTCAAACAACATTGCACACACATAGTTACACACACACACACACACACATTAAACATTTGCACACATATATTACATAACACATCAGTCTATAGCTGATTTACTGACTTGGTTAGTTACGCAGCTGAGAGTCAGCACACCCTACCCAGAAACATAGAGAACACAGACAAGAACTATATGTTATATGCTCACACTGTGGTCCCCTGTGCCTCACACACACAGCCCCCTTTAAAGTACCTTATATACAGATATATAACATTAAGGTCTCCTGTGCCCCACACACAGCCCCCTCCCCAGAATACTATATACAGATACATAATATTATACAGAGGTTCCATCTGCCTCATACCATCCCCCATCAGTACTTTAAACAAAGATATACATATAATAGAGAAGTTCCCTATGCCTCAAACACACAGTCCCCACCAGTACCTTATATACAGATATATAATATGGCGGCCCCCTGTGCCTCACGCACGGGATGTACTAAAAGGAATGACAAGGGTGAATGACAAATGGAATGCCCATAGACTATAATGGGATGTAAAATTAAAAGTGTTGAAGCAACAAAACTATGAGACATATCAGCTAGATATTTACCAGATATGTTCCCCAGGTACAGTAGCATATTCTGAAAGTGAGATTACATCAGATTATAGCTGTTTTCTATGGAATGACAAGGGTGAATGACAAAATGGAATGCCCATAGACTATAATGGGATTACAATTAAGAGTGCTATAGAAACTAAAATATGAGACATATCAATTAGTTATTTACCAGATATGTTCCCCGGGTACAGTAGCATATTCTGAAAGTGAGATTACGTCAGATTATAGCTGTTTACTATGGAATGACAAGGGTGAATATCATAATGGTATGCCCACAGACTATAATGACATTACATTTAGTGCTATAGCAACACAAAATATGAGACATATCAACTAGATATTTACCAGATATGTTCCCCAGGTACAGTAGCATATTCTGAAAGTGAGATTACTTCAGATTATAGTTGCTTTCTATGGAATGACAAGGGTGAATGACAAAATGTAATGCCCACAGACTATAATGACATTACATTTAGTGCTATAGCATAAAAAAAATATGAGACATATCAACTAGATATTTACCAGATATGTTCCCTAGGTACAGTAGCATATTCTGAAAGTGAGATTACGTCAGATTATAGCTGCTTTCTATGGAATGACAAGGGTGAATGACAAAATGTAATGCCCATAGACTATAATGGGATGACCCTTGTCATTCCATAGAAAGCAACTATAATCTGATGTAATCTCACTTTCAGAATATGCTACTGTACCTGGGGAACATATCTGGTAAATATCTAGTTGATATGTATCATAGTTTTGTTGCTTTAACACTTTTAATTTTACATCCCATTATAGTCTATGGGCATTGCATTTTGTCATTCACTCTTGTCATTCCTTTTAGTACATCCCCTCATATAGCGAGATTCCCTCTGCCTCACACACCTAACCCCAGTCAGATATCTAATATTATGGTTCTCTCTGCCTCTCATATAAAGTCTTCTCCGGTAGCTTATACAGATATAGTCACTATAAAAGAGAGGTTCGTTGTGATACACACATATCTCTCCAGTGCTTTATACACAGACACATCACCAATTAGAAAGTTACCTACATAAAACAACCGTAATAGCTTGCTGAGGAGGTAGCAGCTTGTTCCGTACATTAGTAACTACATAGGATGGCAGCGATCACATGGTACAGCCATGTGACTTGTGACATCATAGGTCCTTCTGCTGGAAGGGAAGAAGCTGCTACATTATGCATAATATAATCAACATGGATGATTCACGTAGGTAAAAACAAGCAAAGCCACCGTTGTATTAGTGTTATGTACCTGCATATGCTGTACTAAAGGAGGACTCTGTGTGTGTGTATAAAGCAATAGGCTCTGGGAGGTGAATGTGTGTTTGTGAGGCAGAGGGAGCTTCTATATAGTATTACATAGCTTTATATAAGATAGTGGGAAGGCGGAAGGGAGCTTCGTGTGTGTGAGGCAGTGGGAAGTGGAACCTCACAATAACTTACATCTGTATATAAGGATCGGTCTGGATGTGTGTGAGGCAGAGGGACCATCTGTATAATTTCGATCTGTATATAAGGTGCAGGGGGGCTGTGAGTATTAGACGCAGGGCACCTCTATATAATAATATAGATCTGTATATAAGATAATAGGAAGAGGTTGTGTATATGAGACACGGGGAACCTCTCTATAATACTATGGATCTGTATAGGTACTGGGGAGGGGCTATGTGAGACAAGCACTCTCTCTAGTGTATGTGTGAGGCAGAGCCTATAATAAAACAGTTCTATATATAAGGTACTGGGGAGGTGGCTGCATGTCAGGCAGAGGGAGACTTTCAATAATTTTCTATTCCTGTTGTGAGTAGGTTGCTGTGTGTGAGGCTGAGGGGAAAGTATTACATGTTTATATATAAGGGGAGAGTGTATTTAATATTTATGGCATATGGACCCTGTGTATCTCTGCATGATGCACTATAGTAGTGGGTGGTGCATGTGATACCAAGGGGATCTCTATAGTTTCTGTGTATACTGTCTATATATAAAGGTGCTGTGGAGGAGGCATATGGGTAAGACCGATACAGGGAATGTAGAAAACATTAGTGACAATGGTTATGAGAAATACATTATTAAAGTGAAAGTAAATTTTGTCCCTTTAGAACACAATGCATTGTCTATATTTTTTTCTATGAATTATATTTATTTTTGCCTTATTTTTATCATATTATTTTAATACAGTACTGTTCTCATGCTGACTCTTCCCATCTTCCACTTCCTATATTTCTCAGAGTTGTCATATAGAGTGGTCCCACCCGCTCTATACGTATCACAAATGCGCGTTCATAAGGACCGAGTCCATTGCGCATGCGTGAATCGCCAATTCTACCTTCAATGCGCATGCGATTCTGTGTTCAACCTGTCTCCAAAGCGCGATGTAATGTGATGCGCTTCTATGTATCGGACACGGAGTAAAAACAGATGATGTTTATGCTCAGTCAGTCTCAAATGGTATGCACATGCGTGAATCGGGAGAGCGGGTTTAACAAAATAGTACAGATTCAACATTTGTTGCATGCGTAGAGCCATAAATAGGCGGATGACGTCGCTTCACGGCCGCCTACCGGACAGAATTTCATTTGGCCAAAAAAGAAACGTGATCAGGAAGTAAAAAAAAATAAAAAATTGGGTTGAATTTATCGTAGGTAAAATTATGCTTAAAGTGATGGTAAACTCTCCCCTTTTTAAAATCAGATCGGGAATGTAAGCGCTATTTTAGATGGAGTTTTATTCATCATGTGCAATGAAGATGCGCTATAACTTAGTTATTAATATAGATATGAAATTCAAATACCCCACGTTACATCACCCACTTCAAAAGTCAATTTTCCTGTCAGCTAAATGATTGAATTACTCTCCAATCAATGCTCTAGCTACAACAAAAGTGCCATATGGGGAGAGCGCTGATTGGACAACAATTTAATCTGTTAGCTCACAGAAAATTTTACTTTTGAAGTGGGCGGAGGAGCATGCAGTATTTGAATTTCATATCTATAATAAAAAGTAAGTTATAGCGCATCTTCATTACAGCTAATGAATTAAACTCCATCTAAAATAGCGCTTACATTCCAGATCTGATTTTAAAAAGGGGAGAGTTTACCATCACTTTAAATTTCGGATAAAACTTCATTTGCACATAACTTTGAAAAAAAAGCATTAATGAAAGTCCTATTAATTTTCAACATACTATATTACTTCTGTTCACAAAACAGCTAATTTTCACTTTAATTACATAAAGTTTAATTATAAATGTTTAATACACACTGGCACCAACGTCTGTAACACCACTGCAGTACACCAGCCTTTAGTTCTGCAAGTAGTGCAAAACTAACCATAAAACATGATGTGCTGCCCAAGACGAATAAACAATAAATGTGTGTGTGTATATATATATATATATATATATATATATATATATATAATTTCATATAGGTGGCGAGAGTTGTTGCATAGGGGATATACATTCCTACCAGGAGGAGGCAAAGTATCCCAAACCTCAAAGCCTATAAATATCCCACCCTCCCACCTCACTCATATCTCAGTTAAAACTTTGCCTCCTTTGGAGATGGTTAAATTATGATGTGCTTAAAATATGTGCTCCAGTGTATACTGAAGTCCGGTTGCCCCTCAGAGTTTACAGTGTTTGTCAGAGGGATGTTTGGGGAGTTTAGCCTTTAGACACCATGTTGTAAACCTCTAGTAGTCTCTCTAAGGCCTTCTGTAAATTCGGTTGCTGTAAGACTTTTTCTGCCTTCCTTTACAGATCTACATAGTCCTATCTTTTTACCTCTGCTGATAGGATTTTCAGTACTGGTTGACTGTCTACTTCTAGTGGACGAGTGTCTGCTAATATCTAAGTTAAGTATATTGTTTTTTCACAAGACATTCGGGCACTTTTATTATAAGTTTAAGCTTTATATGTTTATATATGTGGCCCAGGGACAAGCAAGTTTTTCTCCTTGTTTTGCTACTAAGTTTTTTGCTTTGCTTTGTTAGTTTTTTTTTCTAAAGGTTTGTTTTTGCTGTGTTAATTAAGATGTCTTAGTCACTTAAGTTCTGCTGAAGCCTCTTTTTATATTTTTAACAAGGGAGCATTAAGAGACAGACAATATCAAAACGTCTTACTTTGTGACACCTGGGATATTCACACGAGCGCGGCTGCCGCGTCCCATCTTTTTTGATTCTCCCGGTGACATCATAGATACGCCTTTTTTGCAGCGATTATTTTTGCGCTCTTTTCATAATAGATTCTCTGTTTTTCCTTATTTCTAATATAGGGTTTTTTAGTTCAGCTATCCTTTTTTAAAGCGCTCTATATTTTATGTTTTTAGAACATTTTTTAACAATATGAGCTTTATCTAGAAACGCTCTATAAATGTGTGCTTTTTATATATATATATATATATATATATATATATATATATATATATACATTTATTTATTTAGCAAACTTTTCTATTCCTCTAAATTGGCTAAAGGAGATTATTTATAATATTGTTTTTTGCTTTATTTTACATATATTTGTTCTTTTGCCATAATGGAACATCTTGCTTCTGTCCCTGAAGTAATCATAGGACCTTAGTCTGCTGAACACCTTTCTGCCAAAAGATAAGTGTGTTTTTTGTTCAACTTCTGAAGTAACTTCTTCAGATAATTTATGTGACTCATGTATAGAATTTATCATGTTCTAATAATGTCTCTATGGTTTCAAGTGCACCTACTGTTTCACTTTCACAGATGGATGCAGCCAGAGCCGCCACTAGAAATTTTGGGGCCCCTGACTTAACCATTGATCAGGCCCCCCCCCCCCCTCCTTTGACATGTGCAATTTTTGACCAAGTGACTAAAACGTATATGCACTTTATTCTTAAGTGTCTATTTAAACTTGGAAATGTTGTAAAGTTAGTAACATACACTGAAACAAACACACACACTCACACATAAGGATTCACATATAGACACTCTAGCAGACAGGCAAAGAAACTCAGACACAGACACCCAAACAGACACTCAGCAGTTGTTTACATTGACCTTACAAGTAATGAGGTAAACTACAGTTTTGTAAAAAAAAAAAAAAAAAAGGAGATTTAGGAAACAAAATATGGAGTTCTGATTATCTTTTTGTAAAGGAAGATGCCAACTAAATGATTGGTGACTTCCGGAAAGGTCTCATTAGTTTCAAAGTCTGTAGAAAGATGTGAATAATCAGTAGTAAGGTCAAAATGTCCTAAAAAGGAACAGACAATGGACACACACACAAACTCAAACTTGCACATACACCCAAGGAAACACCGACAGAGACAGCCTCAGAAAACACATAAAGATATACACACACACACACCCAGAGACACCCACAGAAAACACACAAAGACATACACACACAGAGAGACAACCACATAAAACACAGAAAGACATACATACACACACCCTCACTGAGACATCCACAGAAAACACACAAAGACATACACACACCCTCACAGACACCCACAGAAAATGCACACCCTCACAGAGACATCAACAGAAAACACAGGCACACATACACACCCTCATAGAGACATCCACAGAAAACACAGACATATACACCCACCCTCACAGAGGCATCCAGAGAAAATACACAAAGACAAACACACGCCTACCCTCACAGAGACACCCATAGAAAAAGCTCAAAGACATATGCACACACCTTCACAGACATCCACAGAAAATGCACAAAGACATACACACCCACCCTCACAGAGATACCAACAGAAAAAAATACATACACACTCATAGAGACACAAACCAAAGCACAAAGACATAAACACAGAATCCAACAGAAACACTCGCAGGAAGAAACATTTATGCACCTTGCATCCCCTAAAGCAACAGTGTGTGACATGCATGATAAATAAAAATGCAGAAATTAAGAGATCACTTTTTAAAGAATCAAATTTGTAAATGTGCAAACAAAAATAATTCTGTGAATTCAAAATTATACATTAATGATCTGGGTAGATGGCTAGATGAAGAAAAATACTTTTAAAAGGTTGACATATGTTTGTTTGATATTTTCCCCAACCAAGAGCACCACTTCAAATATAGTGTACAAATGTTCCCATCTGTCAGCTGTACTTGTGGATTTTGAAAATGCTGTACTCTATATGGTCTTGGTGGAACCATAAGCTGTGGTACTCATACCATTAGATCTGGTTAAATGCAGGATTTAAGCTTGTTGGTATGCATTTCAAAATTAAGTCAGCTGTAGTGTAAATTGAACAGTTTTAAGTTAACCTGTCTCATTTCCAATACTGAGCAATCTTAGTCTGAGAGTATAACATGTTATGCAGATGTAAAAATCTTAGATAAAATGCCTCCTTGTATCTGGAAAGTCCTTGCATAAAGAGTCAGTAAACTGGAATGTAATATATATATATAATTTGTGTATTGAGGA
Organism: Bombina bombina; assembly: GCF_027579735.1. Classification (NCBI taxonomy): domain Eukaryota; kingdom Metazoa; phylum Chordata; class Amphibia; order Anura; family Bombinatoridae; genus Bombina; species Bombina bombina. The sequence continues at coordinate 795,656,939 of NC_069502.1, read as the reverse complement.
GAAAACATTTCTGCATGGTTTTAAATATAGAATTTCTACAGCATTGTCAAATAATCATAAATACACTGCTTCTAAAAACAATTTGTTTTTTATGGACCCCTGGCCCCACCATACAACTACTACCACACTGGAGTTACAATCTTAAATTGCACAAAGAAATAAAAAACATTTGCTAAGTAATTCCTACCTCCTCTGCAAAGGAAAGTGATCAGCCGTCTAACTCAGGCACACACTGTACAAACAAAGTGCCAAGTCTGTCTCACGCTGTGCAAAGTGGTTTAGTGCACACTCAGAAATCCTCTCAAATGCTAATACTTTACTCCTTGTAATAACATTTCCCATGCTCAATTAGCACTCTGCTGTAGTACCCACTGGGGCCCCCCTAGCCCATTGGGCCCCTGACAGGAGTCACCCCTGTCACCCCCTGATGGCGGCCCTGGATGCAGCTAGAGTACCCCAGCAACATAAACATTTATTGCTGCAACTATTGAAAAGGCCCTGATTGCGATTCCGCCTTCAAATAAGCATTTAAGGTCAGCCCATGTTTTACCTTCAATTAGTAATTTATGTACTGACCAGATAAATTCTAATTAATCTCAATAAAAAAAATTCTGTTCCTCGTGCGGTTTTCTAGTGCGGTTTTCTAACACAATCACTAAAAATAGTCTAAGCAAGGTATCTATTTTTTTTACCTTTCTTCGAGGTTTTAAGAATTGTATCACTTACCTATTACTAGTTTAGAGCTATTGGAATCTATCCCCAAAGTTGATGGGGCTATTCTCTAGTTTAACATATGGAAAGGGTTACATACTGGTTATGTCCTTAGGCCAGCCATATCTATTGATAATGTAGCTGCTGTCTCTTCTTTTTTTGCTATCTAAATCTTGCTCAGGAATTCTCTACAGATCCTGAATGTTGTAACATTTTTCATTTACTTCAAGAGGCAAATCTTTTTATTTGCAATGCAGTATTTTGATATTATTAAAATCACTGTTATAACCAATGTCCTTAGCTATTCTTTCTAGAAGAGCTTTATGGCTTAAATCTTGGGATGCTGATATGGCATTTAAAATGAGATTACTGTCTCCATTCTTTTCAAGGTAAGAATGTATTTTCTTCACAAATAGATTCTTTTATATCCTCCATTTCTGGAGGTAAGTTAATTTTCCTGCCTAAAGACCAGGGGGTCGATCCGATATAGATCGTAGTTTGCGGCGCAAGCGAGGGAACCCGCGTCGCCCGCAGTTTCAGCTCGCAACTCGAGCTATCCCATATATGTCGCCGTCAGATGCTAACGTGCCGTAAGTCTGACAAACCAGCGATGTCCAGAAATCTGCGCAAGTACAAATTTCTGGCGTCGCCAGTGACTTGCGGCACGTTAGAAACTGCCGGCGCCTTCAAAACCTGACTAAAGTCTAAATCACCTGCACTTTCTAACACGCCTCCCTAACATAGCCCGACACGTCTAACCCTCTATCCGCTATCCCCCCCTCACTAGCCTAACAATAAAATATGTATTAACCCCTAAACCGCCGCTCCCGGAGCCCGCCGCTACCTAATAAAGTTATTAACCCCTAAACCGCCGCCAGCTATATTAAATCTCTAACCCCCTAAAGTGAGCCCCTAACACCGCCGCCATCTACCTTACCTACCCCCTAAAGTGAGCCCCTACCCCGCCGCTATCTATTTTAAAATTATTAACCCCTAATCTAATCCCCCTACCCCGCCGCCATCTATATTAAATTATTTAACCCCTAAAATACTAAACTATCCCTACCACTAAACCTAGTCTAACCCTACAAATAGCCCTGAAAAGGGCTTTTTGCGTGGCATTGCCCCAAAGTAACAGCTCTTTTGCCAGCCCTTAAAAGGGCTTTTGGCGGGGCTTTGTCACAAAGTAAACTGCTCTTTTGCCTACAATCTACATCCTCCTACACCGCGGCCACCTATAATAAATGTATTAACCCCTAATCTAATCCCCCTACACCGCGGCCACCTATAATAAATGTATTAACCCCTAATCTAATCCCCCTACACCGCCGCCAGCTATATTAACTATATTAACCCTAATTATATTAGGGTTAATATAGTTAATATAGTTATTATATTATATATATTAACTATATTAACCCTAATTATATTAGGGTTAATATAGTTAATATCGTTATTATATTATATATATATTAAGTATAATAACCCTATCTAACTCTAACATCCTAACTAAACTCTTATTAAAATAAATCTAATATTAATATTATTAATTAAAATTACATTATAGCTATGTTAGGGTTTATATTTATTTTACAGGTAATTGGGTAATTATTTTAACTAGGTAGCTATTAAATAGTTATTACCTATTTAATAGCTACCTAGTTAAAATAAATTACCCAATTACCTGTAAAAAAAATCCTAACCTAAGTTACAAATACACCTACACTATCAATAAATTAAATAAACTACAAATATCTATCTAAAAATACAATTAAATAAACTAAACTAAATTTCAAAAACAAACAAACACTAAATTACAAAAAATAAAAAAAAGATTACAAGATTTTAAGCTAATTACACCTATTCTAAGCCCCCTAATAAAATAATAAAGCCCCCCAAAATAAAAAAATTCCCTACCCTATTCTAAATTAAAAAAAGTTCAAAGCTCTTTTACCTTACCAGCCCTTAAAAGGGCCTTTTGTGGGGGCATGCCCCAAAGAAAAACTGCTCATTTTGCCTGCAAAAAAAACACAATACCACCCCCCAACATTACAACCCACCACCCACATACCCCTAATCTAACCCCAAACCCCCCTTAAATAAACCTAACACTACCCCCCTGAAGATCTCCCTACCTTGTCTTCACCACACCGGGCCGAACGGATTGAACTTGAATCTGATTGGCTGATTCAATCAGCCAATCAGATTTTTCTACCTTAATTCCGATTGGCTGATAGAATCCTATCAGCCAATCGGAATTCGGCGGACGCCATCTTGGATGACGTCATTTAAAGGAACCTCATTCGTCGGGAAGTCGTCGTGCCGGAAGGATGCTCCGCGGCGGAGGAGCGAAGGAAGAAGACTGAAGATGCCGATTTGCTTGAAGACATCGCCGATGGAAGAAGACTCTCTGCCGCTTGCTGGAACACATCGCCCGGATGGAAGAAGACTTCACTGCCGCTTGCTGGAACACATCGCCTGAATCGGATGAGGAGTTCGGCCCGGTGTGGTGAAGACAAGGTAGGGAGATCTTCAGGGGGGGTAGTGTTAGGTTTATTTAAGGGCGGTTTGGGTTAGATTAGGGGTATGTGGGTGGTGGGTTGTAATGTTGGGGGGTGGTATTGTGTTTTTTTTTTTGCAGGCAAAAGAGCAGTTTTCTTTGGGGCATGCCCCCACAAAAGGCCCTTTTAAGGGCTGGTAAGGTAAAAGAGCTTTGAACTTTTTTTAATTTAGAATAGGGTAGGGAATTTTTTTATTTTGGGGGGCTTTATTATTTTATTAGGGGGCTTAGAATAGGTGTAATTAGCTTAAAAATCTTGTAATCTTTTTTTTATTTTTTGTAATTTAGTGTTTATTTGTTTTTTGTAATTTAGTTTAGTTTATTTAATTGTATTTTTAGATAGATATTTGTAGTTTATTTAATTTATTGATAGTGTAGGTGTATTTGTAACTTAGGTTAGGATTTATTTTACAGGTAATTGGGTAATTATTTTAACTAGGTAGCTATTAAATAGGTAATAACTATTTTAATAGCTATTATACCTAGTTAAAATAATTAACAATTTACCTGTAAAATAAATATAAACCCTAACATAGCTATAATGTAATTATTAATTATATTGTAGCTATCTTAGGGTTTATTTTATAGGTAAGTATTTAGATTTAAATAGGAATATTTTAGTTTATAATATGAATTAGATTTATTTAATAAGAATTTAGTTAGGGGTGTTAGGGTTAGATAGAGTTAATATAAATACTATAGTAACTATATTAACCCTAATATAATTAGGGTTAATATAGTTAATATATATATGTAAAAACTATATTAACTATAATATACTTAGGGTTAATATAGATAATATAGCTGGCGGCGGGGTAGGTAGATTAAATTAGGGGTTAATAATTTTAATATAGATGGCGGCGGTGTAAGGGGTTCACATTAGGGGATAGATCAGTTAGATGGTGGCGGTTTTAGGGGTTCACATTAGGGGATAGATCAGTTAGATGGTGGCGGTTTTAGGGGCTCACAGTAGGGGGTTAGTTTATGTAGATGGCGGTGGTTTAGGGGTTAAATACTTTATTAGGGATTGCGGCGGGGGATCGCGGTTGACAGGGAGATAGACATTGCGCATGCGTTAGGTGTTAGGTTTATTTTAGCAGATCGCGGTTGACAGGGAGATAGACATTGCGCATGCGTTAGGTGTTAGGTTTATTTTAGCAGCCAGTTTAGGGAGTTACGGGGCTCCAATAGTCAGCGTAAAGCTTCTTACGGCTGCTTTTTGTGGCGAGGTGAAAATGGAGTAAGATTTCTCCATTTTCGCCACGTAAGTCCTTACGCTGTATATTGGATACCAATCTGCGCGGGTTTGGTATACCTGCCTATGGCCCAAAAAACGACGGGCGACGGCAGAAATATACGCGCGTAACTTCTAGGTTACGCCGTATATAGGATACCAAACCCGCGCAAATATTGGCGTCGCCGACTTTTGCGGGCGACGATTTTTATCGGATCGACCCCTAGAAGTCTAGAGGGAAATTTGAGGCTAATTATCAGTTTTTGTTCCTTTCGAAATAAAGATCAGAAACCTTCACCCTGTGCTAAAAGGTTTTTTCTAACATGTTTTTTCATCTAGAACTAATAGGGGTGATTGTCCCAATTCCTTTTCAGGAACAAGGAAAGGGTTTTTACACCAATCTCTTTAATTTTCCAAAGAAAGATAATTTTTTCAGGTCACTTTTGAATCTGAAAAACTCGAAACAGATTTGTGAGTATTTTAACTTTCAAAATGGAAACTATAGCGACTATTCTGCCTTTAGTTCAGCAGAGTCACTTTATGTACACAATAGACTTGCTTAAAGGGACACTGAACCCAATTTTTTTCTTTGTGATTCAGATAGGAGCATGACTTTTAAGCAACTTTCTATTTTACTTCTATTATCAAATTTTCTCTCATTCTCTTGGTGTCTTTATTTGAAATGCAAGAATGTAAGTTTAGATGCCAGTCCATTTTTGGTGAACAACCTAGGTTGTTCTTGCTGATTGGTGGATAAATTCATCCACCAATAAAAAAAAGTGCTGTCCATAGTTCTGAATAATAATAAAAAAAAAGCTTAGATGCCTTCTTTTTCAAATAAAGATAGCAAGAGAATGAAGAAATGATTAATAAGAAGTAAATTAGAAAGTTGCTTAAAATTGCATGCTCTATCTGAATCACGAAAGAAAAAAATTGGGTTCAGTGTTCCTTTAACTTCACATCCCTTTTTCACTCAGATCATTATCAATTTCTGAGATTCTCTTTTCTAGAAAAGCTTTACCAGTTTGTTGCTATTCCTTTTGGCCTAGCCACAACACCACAAATATTTCTTCTATCTGTTATCAGAGCGCAGAGTATTGCAGCTTTTTCCTTCTTTAGACAATATCTTGGTACTAGCTCAATCTTTTTGTTTAGCAGAATCTCTATCAAATAACACTGCTAATTTCTTATGAATGGGAGGATAAATTTACCTAAAGGTTTATAGATTCCTCAGACAAAGGTAATTTATTTGGGTTTCCAAATAGACTGAGGTTCATGATTTTTACTCTGACAGATAGAAGAATGAAATTGTTTTCAGCTTGTTTTAATTTTTAGTCTTTATCATTCCCTTCAGTGGCTATGTGCATGGAGGTCCTAGGCCGAATGATTGCAGCATTGGACATGATCCCTTTTGCTCATTTTCATATGAGGCCTCTTCAACTTTGCATGCTGTGACAATGGTGCAAGGATTATTCTTAAATATCATATCTCATATTTTTTTAGATCCAAGCTCCCATTCCATATCTTAGAACTCTGTGCTCTTTTCACTGCTCTTCAGGATTGGCCTCTATTATAAACAAACTTTTTTTTAATTTTCAGACAGACAGTATCACAACTGTGGCATATTCTCAAGTATCAAGGAGGAATTCGAAGTTCCTTGCCATAATGGAAATATTTTGGATACTTTTCCTGGGCGGAAAAGTTCACATCCCAGGTGTGGACAAGTGGGAGGCTGATTATCTCAGTCACCAGTCTCTTCATCTGGGGGAATAATCTCTTCTCGTAGGATGTATTTTTAAAAATTTTTTTCAAATATGGGGTCTTCCAGAAATAAATTTGGTGGCCTCTTGTTTGAACAAGAAACTTCTCAGGAGGTCCAGAGATCCTCAGGCAGAGATGGTGAATGCTTTTGCAGTCCTTTGGTTATTCTAGTTTGCTTATATTTTTTTTCCTCCTCTAGTTCTGCTGACCAGATTGATTTCCAAAATCATTATGGAACTATCATCTATATTTCTGATAGCCTTTGGGCCTCTCTCAAGATTTAGTATGCAGAGCTAGTTTTGGATATCCATTTGCCCGTCATGGCATCTTCCTCTAAGACCAGACCTTCTGTTTCAAGGTCCCTTCTTCCATCCAGATCTAAAAGCTCTGAATTTATTGGCATAGCGATTGAACGCCTAGTTCCTAGTTATAGAGGTTTATTTGATTCAGTGATTAGCCTGTCTCAAGAAAAACCTATTACAAGGTTTGGAAAACTTAGATTTCTTGGTGTTCCTCTCATAATTATTCATGCCATTTTATTTTAGAATTTTTTTCAAGATGGTTTAGATAAGTTTTATCTGCCAGTTCATTGAAAGGACTAATATCAGTTTTTTTTCTGTGATGTTTCACAGAACAATTATTATTCTTCCAGACTTTCATTCGCCTAGATTTAAAGTTTTGTCGGTAAAGACCCGCGTAGCTAACGCAGCTTTTTTTTCCCAACGCACCCTTAAGACAACGCTGGTATTGAGAGTTGTCTGAGGGGCTGCGTTAGGCTCCAAAAAGGGAGCGTTGAGCCTAATTTACCACCACTTCAACCCTCAATACCATCGTTGCTTATGGTAGCGGTAAGCTGGCAAAACGTGCTTGTGCATGATTCCCCCATAGGAAACAATGGGGCAGTTTGGGATGAAAAAAAACCTAACACCTGCAAAAAAGCAGCGTTAAGCTCCCAACGCAGCCCCATTGTTTCCTATGGGGGAAACACTTTCTAAGTCTGCACCTAACACCCTAACATGAACCCCGAGTCTAAACACCCCTAACCTTACACTTATTAACCCCTAATCTGCCGCTATCGCTGACACCTGCATTATACTATTAACACCTAATCTGCCGCTATGGACACCGCCGCAACCTACATTTTCCCTATGAACCCCTAATCTGCTGCCCCCAACATCGCCGACCCCTATATTATATTTATTAACCCCTAATCTGCCCCCCCCAACGTCGCCGCTATTTTAACAATACCTTTTAACCCCTAATCTGCCGACAGGACCTCGCCGCTACTCTAATAAAGTTATTAACCCCTAAACTGCCGCACTCCCGCCTCGCAAACCCTATAATAAATAGTATTAACCCCTAATCTGCCCCCCCCCACGTCGCCGGCCACCCTAACTTCAAGTATTAAGCCCTAATCTGCTGACCGGACTTCGCCGCTACTCTAATAAATGTATTAACCCCTAAAGCTAAGTCTAACCCTAACACCCCCCTAAATTAAATATAATTTTAATCTAACGAAATAAATTAAATCTTATTAACTAAAGTATTCCTATTTAAAACTAAATACTTACCTGTAAAAATAAACCCCTAATATAGCTACAATATAACGAATAATTATATTGTAGCTATTTTAGGATTATATTAATTTTACAGGCAACTTTGTATTTATTTTAACTAGGTACAATAGCTATTAAATAGTTATTTACTATTTAATAGCTACCTAGTTAAAATAATTAAAAATTACTTGTAAAATAAATCCTAACCTTAGTTACAATTAAACCTAACACTACACTATCAATAAATTAATTAAATAAATTACATACAATTATATAAACTAAACTAAATTACAAAAAAAACAAACACTAAATTACAAAAATAAAAAAAAGATTACAAGAATATTAGGCTAATTACACCTACTCTAAGCCCCCTAATAAAATAAAAAAGCCCCCAAAATAATAAAGGTACCTACCCTATTCTAAAATAAAAAGTAACCAGCTCTTTTACCAGCCCCTTAAAAGGGCTTTTTGCGGGGCATGCCCCAAAGTAATCAGCTCTTTTGCCTGTAAAAAAAATACAACCCCCCCCAACATTAAAACCCACCACCCACATATCCCTACTCTAACCCAAACCCCCCTTAAATAAACCTAACACTACCCCCCTGAAGATCTCCCTACCTTTAGTCGTCTTCACCCAGCCGGGCCGAAGTCTTCATCCAATGGGGCAGAAGAGGACATCCAGACCGGCAGAAGTCTTCATCCTATCCGATCAGAAGAGGACATCCAGACTGGCAGACATCTTCATCCAAGCGGCATCTTCTATCTTCATCCATCTGACGAGGAGCGGCTACATCTTCAAGACCTCCGGCGCGGAACATCCTTCTTCCCCGACGACTACCCCGACGAATGAAGGTTCCTTTAAGTGACGTCATCCAAGATGGCGTCCCTCGAATTCCGATTGGCTGATAGGATTCTATCAGCCAATCGGAATTCGAGGGACGCCATCTTGGATGACGTCACTTAAAGGAACCTTCATTCATCGGGTAGTTGTCGGGAAGAAGGATGTTCCGCGCCGGAGGTCTTGAAGATGGAGCCGCTCCTCGTCGGATGGATGAAGATAGAAGATGCCGCATGGATGAAGATGTCTGCCGGTCGGATGTCCTCTTCTGCCCGGATAGGATGAAGACTTCAGCCCCGCTGGGTGAAGACGACTCAAGGTAGGGAGATCTTCAGGGGGGTAGTGTTAGGTTTATTTAAGGGGGGTTTGGGTTAGAGTAGGGGTATGTGGGTGGTGGGTTTTAATGTTGGGGGGTTGTATTTTTTTTTTACAGGCAAAAGAGTTGATTACTTTGGGGCATGCCCCGCAAAAAGCCCTTTTAAGGGCTGGTAAAAGAGCTGGTTACTTTTTTAATTTAGAATAGGGTACGGACCTTTATTATTTTTTTATTTTTTTTTTTTAATTTTATTAGGGGGCTTAGAGTAGGTGTAATTAGCCTAATATTCTTGTAATCTTTTTTTATTTTTTGTAATTTAGTGTTTTTTTTTTTTTTTTGTAATTTAGTTTAGTTGATTTAATTGTATGTAATTGTAGGTAATTTATTTCATTAATTTATTGATAGTGTAGTGTTAGGTTTAATTGTAACTTAGGTTAGGATTTATTTTACAGGTAATTTTGTAATTATTTTAACTAGGTAGCTATTAAATAGTAAATAACTATTTAATAGCTATTGTACCTAGTTAAAATAAATACAAAGTTGCCTGTAAAATAAATATAAATCCTAAAATAGCTACAACATAATTATTCGTTATATTGTAGCTATATTAGTGTTTATTTTACAGGTAAGTATTTAGTTTTAAATAGGAATACTTTAGTTAATAAGATTTAATTTATTTCGTTAGATTAAAATTATATTTAATTACGGGGGTGTTAGGGTTAGCTTTAGGGTTAATACATTTATTAGAGTAGCAGCGAGGCCCGGTCGGCAGATTAGGGGTTAATATTTGAAAGTTAGGTGGCGGCGATGTTAGGGAGGACAGATTATGGGTTAATACTATTTATTATAGGGTTTGCGAGGGGTGGGAGTGCGGCGGTTTTAGGGGTTAATACATTTATTATAGTGGCGGCGAGGTCCGGTCGGCAGATTAGGGTTAAAAAGTGTAGTTAGGTAGCAGCGACGTTGGGGGGGGGGGGCAGATTAGGGGTTAATATATATTATGTAGGTGTCGGCGATGTTAGGGGCAGCAGATTAGGGGTTTCATAGGATAATGTAGGTGGCGGCGGTGCGCGGTCGGCAGATTAGGAGTTAAAAATTTTATTATAGTGGTGGCGATGTGGGGGGCCTCGGTTTAGGGGTACATAGGTAGTTTATGGGTGTTAGTGTACTTTAGAGCACTGTAGTTAAGAGCTTTATAAACCAGCGTTAGCCCATAAAGCTCTTAACTACTGACTTTTTTCTGCGGCTGGAGTCTTGTCGGTAGAGGGTCTACTGCTCACTTCAGCCAAGACTCTAAATACCAGCGTTAGGAAGATCCCATTGAAAAGACAGGATACGCAATTGGCGTAAGGGGATCTGCAGTATGGAAAAGTCGCGGCTTGAAAAGGGAGCGGTAGACTGCCTGACTCTAAATACCAGCGGGCGGCCAAAAGCAGCGTTAGGACCCCTTAACGCTGCTTTTGACGGCTAACGCAGAACTCTAAATCTTGGCGATTGTTTGTTCAGGCTTTATCTAGAATTAAGTCTGTTATTAAATTTATGGTGTCTTAATTTAGTGTTAAAGATTTTACAGGCTTCTCCTTTTGAGCCTTTGCATTCTTTGGACATTAAATTACTTTCTTGGAAAGTATTGTTTCTTTTGGCTATCTCTTCTGCTGGAAGAATTATCTGAATTGTCTGCTGTCTTTGAGTCTCCTTATTTGATTTTCCATGAAGATAAAGCAGTTTTGCGGACTTCATTCAAATTTTTGCTTAAAGGTATATTATACACTAATTTTTTCTTTGCATAAATTTTTTGTAGATGATCTATTTATACAGCCCATAAAGTTTTAGTTTTTTTTAAATGTATGGTTTTGCTTATTTTTAAATAACATTGCTCTGATTTTCAGACTCCTAACCAAGCCCCAAAGTTTTATAAGAATACCATCAGCTACCTTCTCCAGCTTGCTCCTGTTTGTGTAAATGGTCTTTTCATATGCAAAAGAAGGGGGAGGGGGGAGTGTCTTATTTACCACTTGCAGTGAGCTTTCCAGCTACCTTTTTAACAGAGCTAAACTGAGAGCTTCTAAGTAAGTTTTTAAACAGTTTTATACTGGATTTTTATATCAGTATCTGTGCATCTTATTCTTTAATTCCTAAACACTGACAAAACTGTCACAATGATCTTTGGAACGGGACCTAAATTACAAAAATTACAAAATTCCCATCTTCGCATCAAAACAAAATCCAATTGCACGCTGACCGCAGTCCACTCTTTTAAATACTTAGGTATGTTGTTAGACCCCAATCTATCTTTTGGACTCCACATAGAAAAACTTGCCTCTAAACTTTATCCAAAACTAGGTGTCCTGTACAGAAACAAATCTTGCCTCAGCCCTACAGTAAAGGAAAAGATTGTACAGCAAATGCTGATGCCTCTCTTGGATTATGGGGACATAGTATATGCACCTGCTCCGCAAACTCACCTTAACCCCTTAATGACCGAGGACGTGCAGGGTACGTCCTCAAAAAAAAGGCAGTTAATGCCTGAGAACGTACCCTGCACGTCCTCGGTTTGGAAAGCAGCTGGAAGCGATCCTGCTCGCTTCCAGCTGCTTTCCGGTTATTGCAGTGATGCCTCGATATCGAGGAATCCTGCAATAACCATTTGTAGCCATCCGGTGCAGAGAGAGCCACTCTGTGGCCCTCTCTGCACCGGACATTAACGGCTACCTTCGTTGGTGGGTGGGAGCCGGTGTGGGAGGTGGGTGGCGGCCATCGATGGCCTTTGTGATGCGGAGGGGGGCGGGATCGGGGGCGGGGAACGACCGGGGGGACGCGTACGGACGCGCGCGCGTGCATGGGGAGGCCGGGCGGGCGCGTGCACGGGGAGGGAGCGGGTGGGAACCACTACGCTACAGAAAATGTTTTTGTTAGAAGTGGGGATCAAAGGGGGTATAATATGGTTTTTTTGGTGATCGGTTTTGGCTGGTGGGGTATTGGACTGTGGGGGGGAAGCTACACTACAGAAACAAATAGTAAAACATAAAAAAAAAAAACATTTTTATTTGCAAACTGGGTACTGGCAGACAGCTGCCAGTACCCAAGATGGCCCCAATAAGGCAGAGGGGGAGGGTTAGGGAGCTATTTTGGGGGGATCAGGGAGGTTGGGGGCTAAGGGGGGACCCTACATAGCAGCATATGTAAATATGCTTAAAAAAAAATTTTTTTTTTTTTTTTATACCTTTTATTTTAGTACTGGCAGACTTTCTGCCAGTACTTAAGATGGCGGGGACAATTGTGGGGTGGGGGAGGGAAGAGTGCTGTTTGGGAGGGATCAGGGGGGTGGGATGTGTCAGGTGGGAGTCTGATCTCTACACTAAAGCTAAAATTAACCCTGCAAGCTCCCTACAAACTACCTAATTAACCCCTTCACTGCTGGCCATAATACACATGTGATGCGCAGCAGCATTTAGCGGCCTTATAATTACCAAAAAGCAACGCCAAAGCCATATATGTCTGCTATTTATGAACAAAGGGGATCCAGAGAAGCATTTAAAACCATTTGTGCCATAATTGCACAAGCTGTTTGTAAATAATTTTAGTGAAAAACCTAAAGTTTGAAAAAGTGAACAATTTTTTTTTATTTGATTGCTTTTGGCGGTGAAATGGTGGCATGAAATATACCAAATGGGCCTAGATCAACTACTTGGGGTTGTCTACTACACTACACTAGAGCTAAAATTAACCCTAGAAGCTCCCTACATGCTCCCTAATTAACCCATTCACTGCTGGGCATAATACACGGTTGGTGCGCAGTGGCATTTTAGCAGCCTTCTAATTACCAAAAAGCAAAGCCAAAGCCATATATGTCTGCTATTATGAACAAAGGGGATCCCAGAGAAGCATTTACAACCATTTATTCCATAATTTCATGAGTTGTTTGTAAATAATTTCAGTGGAAACTAAAGTTTGTGAAAAAATTTGGTGAAAAAGTAAAATAATTTTTTTATTTTGAATCGCATTCGGCGGTGAAATGGTGCCATGAAATATACCAAAATGGCCCTAGATCAATACTTTGGGATGTCTTCTAAAAAAAAAATATACATGTCAATGGATATCAGAGATTTCCTGAAAGATATTAGGTGTCCCAATGTAACTAGCGCTAATTTGAAAAAAAGTGGTTTGGAAATGGCAAAGTGCTACTTGTACTTATAGCCCCTATAACTTGCAAAAAAAGTAAAGAACATGTAAACATTGGGTATTTCTAAACTCAGGACAAATTTAGAGAACTATTTAGCATGGGTGGTTTTTGGTGGTTGTAGATGTGTAACAGATTTTGGGGGTCAAAGGTAGAAAAAGTGTGTTTTTTTTCCATTTTTTCCTCATATTTTATAATATTTTTTATAGTAATTATAAGATATGATGAAAATAATGGTATATTTTGAAAGTCCATTTAATGGCGAGGAAAAACGGTATATAATATGTGTGGGTACAGTAAATGAGTAAGAGGAAAATTACAGCTAAACACAATCACCACAAAAATTTAAAAATAGCCTTGGTCCCATAAATCGGACAGAAAATGGAAAAAGTGCTGTGGTCATTAAGGGGTTAATAAGCTAAATACATTGTATAATACTCGTTCTGCCGCTTGTGCTACAATGTAACTACAGGACCCACCATTGTGGACATGCTAAAAGAACTAAACGGGCTGTCGCTGGAATCCAGACGCACCCTCCATCTTTCCTGCCTTGTCTTTAAGAGCCTTTCTAGGGAAGCTCCCACCCTACCTGAGCAGAATGCTTCTCCCCCTGCTATTCCCACCTCCTATAACCTCCGATCCAATAAACAGCACATTATTTAACTTGCCTCAATAACAAAAAAAAATCTCGATCCTCCTTTTCCTACAGAGCGCCACAATTATGGGAATGACCTCCACTTTAAGGGTTAGAAATGATTTCCATGTGAACCTGATTAAAATATGATTATTATAATAACTATTATAAATGTAATCATTTAAAATAGTTTTTACATTAAATTAAGCTTTTACATACCTTAATTTTAAAGGTTATTTGTCATGAAATGTGCGGTATGACTGCCCATGAAATGAGGCATGGCTCATATTATCCAGCATCCGCCCCCCATCCAATGACAAAGCTGCTGGGCCCCTTAATTTAAATATTAGATTCAGTCAGCATTGCATGCGCAGTACTGACATTAAAGCACAGCTGTTTAAAGCTTATTGATCCTATTGGTTGAAAACGGCAAGTAAGAGGAGGACAGGGAACAATATAAAACAGGAACTCCACACTTCACGATGCAAGTTTATGATGAGAGCTGTGCAAGGCAGTGAGTTTGAGAGCTATGTTTATTTAACTGTCGGGCTCATCTCCCCCTCCCTCTGGTTGTTTTTGCTTTCATGTGGAAAACGGAGCTCTCACTGTCACTAATCAAGCAAAAACAGCCAGAGGGAGGGGGAGATGAGCCCCACAGTTAAATAAACATAGGCTCTCAACTCACTGCCGTATTTAACGTCTTAAACACAGATGGACTTCATCACAGGCAGGGAAGAATACTAGTATACACGCTGCTCTCCTAAATGTCTCATTTGGCAAGTGTGAGGCTGCCCCTCTAGCGATGCTTATGATTTGCACTCTCTGACCTCTCTTGATGCCGGGAGATGGAGGAATCTCATCTCCCGGCATCAGAGAGTCACATAGTGCAAATATAAGATCCTATGAACAAAATCTGTGATGTGACTATAATACCCTGATTAGCCCGTGCCCTGCTTGAAAGAACTTGTGCTCCTGTCAGTAACTGCTGGAGACTGGGGGCGAGTCTGCGCATGCGTTGCTAATAAAATAGTTGTAGATGCGCATGCGGGCTGCCATGATGTTTCTACCTAGGTAGAACATCGTAACAGGTCCCATATAATGGTTAAAAAATGGGTTTGGCGCAGTACATAAGTTTTCCAATTGAAATTACAAAAAAATGGAAGGAAAATTTACAAAGAGTACCAATTGCAAATGTATTTATTATTTTAAGAAGTTTTCATGAGTTAAAAATATTTTTTGGGGTTTACTATCCCTTTAAAAACTTCCCCAAGCCTAAAATCCTTTAAGAGATCCCTCTATACATATCTCAAAAACAGGATGCTCCTGTCATGGTTGATTAAATATTTCGTACCTGCTTCTATGTTAAATGTTTGCCTATATTGTGTATTATTATTGTTTTTTGTATTTTATTTGGTACCCTATGTATCAATGCAATGTTTTGTGGTCCCAGGACAACTTGAAAACGAGAGAAATCTCAATGTATCCTTCCTGGTAAAATATTTTATAAATAAATAAATAGTAGTGTCTATTACATGCAGTTATATGAAAATGAGTGTATACTGTCCTTTTAAGGTTGTTTACTATAACAACATTCACAGTGGAATTATCGTTCTTTCTATGTGTCCTAAATCCTAAGAATGATACTGAAAGGATTTTAATAATATTTGGATGTTAGAGCTTTGTAATTCTATGTTGATGCTTCTAAAGCTTTCAGAAAGACTAATTAGTCTGTTTGTTCTTTTCTCTGGTTCCAAGTAAGGTCAATAAGCTTCTGCTATTTTCTTTAGTCTTCTTGGTTAAAAAAAGCTTAGTTGAAGGCGGAACCAGTCTCCGCCTCAGAGAATTTTCAGCTCATTCTTCTAGAGCAGTTGCCACATCTTGGTTTCAAGAATGGTACGCTTCAGTTGATCAAATTTGCAAAAATAGCACGCGGGATTCTTTGGCATATTTTTACCAAATTTTAGCATATTGATCTTTTTGTCTTCAAAAGCCGTTTTTTGTAAAAAGTTTTTAAATTTAATTTCTGTTTTTATTTTTTTCCCTCCCTTTATATTGTTACTCGTGAACTTCCACATCTTGGGTATTTTATCCCATTACGTTACATTTCATGGACTCTCGCCACCTATATGAAAGAAAACATCATTTATGTAAGAACTTACCCTGATTAATTTCTTTCATGGTAGCGAGAGCCCCACCCTTTTATGGTTAATATTTGTTTAAATTGCACATCTTTTTTTCTGTACCTCCTTCTTTTTTTTGGTTATTTACTCCTTTTAACACCTCACCTCTTGGCTTTACGATAAACTGAGATATAGGCTTTGAGGGTTTGGGAAACTTTGCCTCCTCCTGTTAGGAATGTATATCCTATACGTAAACAACCGTGCACTCTCGCCACCATGAGAAGAAATTAATTTATCAGTTGATTTCTTATATAAATTATGTTTTATATATATATAGTATATATAAATATATATATATAGAATATATAGTATTATATTTATAGATTATATTATATATATATATATATAAATATATAGTATATATATATATAGAGAGAGAGAGAGAGAGCAAATGTTTATTTTGCTTAAAGTTTCCTCCTGATATATTTCAATGGTAGCTTGTTTCTGAGTTATTCCACTATCACAAATGGAATGTGAAATAGAAGGTGTGGATTGGGGGTTTCAGAATTCAGCGCATATAGAAGGGAGAAAACAAAAAGAACAAAGTTATGGGTGCAGTAGGTCAGCACTAGGCAACAAGGCAAAAAAAAAATAGAGATGAAACTTGCTCTCCTTTTGAGACCTCAAACATATGAGGTATGTTGGAAGCGTGGAGGGAATATATCCCTATCTGTGGTAAAGCTGTTCTTGACTGGTGAGGTAGTCCCTCTTGGTAGGAAACTTCTTTTTTTCTCTTTTTGGTATCCGTGGAGCAGTGTGGTGCTTCTTTGTGAACAGACTTCTCCTCTCTGAAGTATGGTGGAAAACTTTGTTTTTGTTCTTGAAAGGCTTCTCCTCTCTGAGTAGGTATAAACTTTATGTGTGGAACCGGTTTTACCCCACAGTTTACAACACAGTAAAAACAATTGTGGATGATCTCTGCAGCACTTATGTAATGCTTTCAAAATGATTGCTTACAGGGACACAAAGTGTAACTTATAAAAACACCTTTATTTCTATATCCTTAAAAATAAATAATTAACCTAAAATCCTCCTTGTGAAAGTCCAGATGGGATGACAGAATAAAGGTGCAGTTGAAATGTTGTTTAAATCCATGGAAACCGGAAACAAGATAGTTACCAGAGCTGATGGAAGTACAGTTAACTGTAATTGTTGATGATTCGTGGGACAAACGTAACAGTTACAGAGCTGATGTAGAATAAAGCTGACAATTTAGGTCCAGGTGGTTTTTTTGAGATCTGGATGGCTCACAAAGTCCGGATGGCTGTGGATACTAAAGCCTGTCAATGACAAGGTCCGTAGTTGAAAGTAGGAAACACGGTCTCGCCGGACCCGGAAATGACGTCAAAAGTGGGCGTGCCCTTACACGTTTCGTGAACTATACGTTCACTTCATCAGAGGGTATCCCACAGATAGGGGATTTTTATCCCCTCCACGCTTCCAACATACCTCACATGTTGAGGTCTCAAAAGGTGAGGCAAAGTTTCATCTCTCTTTTTTTTTTTTTGCCTTGTTGCCTAGTGCTGACATACTGCACCATAATTTGTTTCTTTTTGTTTTCTCGCTTCTATGTGCGCTGATTCTGAAACCGCACTCCATATATATATATATAGATAGATAGTGTGGGTATAGCCATTATTTAAAGATGAGATTGCAATACTGTTGACTCCAGTCATGTAAGTTATAGAAGAATGACTCAAAAATCGTTTTGCATTTTATATGACTGTTTTTTTTATATTTTGGTATTAATGCAAATTAAAGTTTTGTTTCTAAAAGTGATGGTTTGCTGAACAACAGCATATAAATTTGTGTAGGTAACTCACAGAGAAAAAACAAACATTTAAAATTGTACAAAATTATGTACAAATTGTTAGAGAACAGCTTCAACACAGAGGTGTCACATGTCTTAGAAATAAAAATATGAAAGTAATTTTTTACATAAATATGGGAACTCTTAGGGAATAGTTTATTTATTATACTCACTGTCCTCAGTGTTATTCACGTTATCCTTTTGTAACCAAGTAGAGTTATTTCCTGAGTCCTGTGTATGTTTATGATGCTCTGATACAGGTTTTTTGAACATCAAAAATTCAAAGCGTTCCCCCTATGAAAATGAACTGTACATGAGACCCTCTCTCTTTTTTTTTCTCTCTCTCTCTCTTTCTGTGTAGGCTCCTGATACTATGAAGATCACATACAATACACATCACTGTGTTTGTCAGTAAAGGCGAAACATAAGAATATCTGACAACTTCAGTTGCTGAACAAGACAATGTCTGACAAGACCAAGAACCAAACCTCAGACCTTCCTAATGCACATGGAGGTAAGCGGGACGTCACATGCATGTCACCTGATTTTGTCATCAGAATGGGATAATATTTACAGTAACCAACCAGAGACCTCAGTGATCTGATCACCTTAAAGGGATATAGGGGTTAGTAGTATACTGGTGATGTACAGAAGTTTCTGCTAAGCAGAGTTTAAAAACCTGCTACAGTCTTGTTGTTAAAGGGACATTTAATGGTTCAGATAGAGGATACAATTTTTAAAAAGTCTCCAATTTACTTCCATTATCATTTTTTTCTCTCATTCTTATGTTATTCTTTGTTGAAGAGATGCCTAGGGTAGGTAGCATGGCACATGCCTGAAACACTACACAACAGGAAATAGTGCTGCCATCTAGTGCCCCTGACTAATGTATAACATTGTTGCAAAACTGCAGGTATATAGTGCTACAGACACGTGCACACTCTGGAGCTTACATTTCTGCTTTTCCACAAAGGGATAACAAGAAAACTTCTTACTTCTATTATCTAATTTGCTTCATTCTTTAGATATCCTTTATTGAAGGAAATAGCAATGCTCATGGGTGAGCCAATCACATGAGCATCTATGTGCAGCCACCAATCAGCAGCTACGGAGCCCATCTAGATAGGCTTTTCAGCAAAGGATATCACGTGAATTAAGAAAATTTGATAATGAGAAGTAAATTAGAAAGTGTTTAAAATGTTTATGTTCTATGCTGAAATCATGAAAGGAAAAAAAAAAAGGGTTTTATGTCCCTTTAAGTGATGAGATTGTCATCAAGTCCTCACACTCGGTATCAGTCCCTGTGCTTAAATAGTTGCTGATTGGTAGGTAACGTTTGTTTGCAGTGAAACTGTGGACCCCTACCAATCAGCACTGCTGCATGGTGGCTATTACATCTTTAAAAAAAAAACAACAATAGATAAAGCAGGTTATATACTGTATGGCATCAGTGTTTGTCCGGATTACAGAGGCATTCTAATATTCTGTTACCGCTGGTTACATAAACGTATTAATATACAATATGGTGCAGCTCTTCAGTGTGTAGCTGGGGGCAAGAAGTATGTGCGGCAACTGAGGCATCTAATATTCTGTTACCGCTGGTTACATAAACTTATTATATACAATATGGTGCAGCTCTTCAGTGTGTAGCTGGGGGCAGAAGTATGTGCGGCGCTGAGGCAGCTAATATTCTGTTACCGCTTGGTTACATAAACGTATTCTATACAATATGGTGCAGCTCTTCATGTGTAGCTGGGGGCAGAAGTATGTGCGGCACTGAGGCATCTAATATTCTGTTACCGCTGGTTACATATAACTTATTATATACAATATGGTGCAGCTCTTCAGTGTGTAGCTGGGGGCAGAAGTATGTGCGGCGGCTGAGGCAGCTAATATTCTGTTACCGCTGGTTACATAAACGTATTATATACAATATGGTGCCGCTCTCAGTGCGTAGCTGGGGGGCAGAAGTATGGTGCGGCGCTGAGGCAATCTAATATTCTGTTACTCGCTGGTTACATAAACGTATTATATACAATATGGTGCAGCTCTTCATTGTGTAGCTGGGGGGCAGAAGTATGTGCGGCACTGAGGCAGCTAATATTCTGTTACCACTGGTTACATAAACGATTATATACAATATGGTGCAGCTCTTCAGTGTGTAGCTGGGGGCAGAAGTATGTGCAGGCACTGAGGCATCTAATATTCTGTTACCGGCTGGTTTACATAAACGTATTATATACAATATGGTGCAGCTCTTCAGTGTGTAGCTGAGGGCAGAATTATGTTCGGTGCTGGAGGTGTCTTCACTTTCTTACCAGGTCCCTTTTTTTTTTTTCAGTGGCTCTGGTATTGTGATGGAATCCAGAGGCTTTTTCCTCTCACTAGTTTTACCGCGCTTGTCAGATAAACCTTTCTTGGTGCCCCCAGCACTCTGTCTGCTTTCTTTTTTACGTATTTTGTATAGTTTTGGGCCGGCCTTTCCTACTTCTGAATGGTACTTGTAGCAACCAATCATCATACAGTTATTAGCTAATTCAGTCTCCCGGGTTTTACTGTACACTCACACTTCTAGTTAGGATCACCCTGCTTAGCCCTGCATTGTAGATATCCCAAACCACAACAGTTACATCTGTATAAAGATACAAAAGGGAAACGGTGTAGAACACTTTCCTTTAAGTTTGCTCTGTAACCTTTCTTATATCACTCATGTAAAAACTCACAGCACGCTGGTATAGACACCTACATGCAGGGTTTAAATAACACACATTTACCAATCAGGAGAGATTCATCAAGGGACCGCTATCTAGGTTAGCGTAGCTAGTTAGTTAAAGGATCATTACATTATAAAAAAATTGTTTCAATTTAAAATGGGGAAGTAGATTTTTATTTTTTTTCCTAACAAATTTTAGTTAAATCTCACTCCCCCTTTTATCATGTGACAGCCATTAGCCTAATCAGAAAATGCATATACCCATAGTATATACAGTGAATTTTTGCACATGCTCGGTAGGAGTTGGTGTGCCTCGGGATACTGTGTATATAAAAAGATTGCACATTTAGACATTGGAAGTAAATTTAAAAACTTGTTTAAAATTTGTGTACTTTTATGGAATCATGACATTTTAATTTGAATGTTAGTGTTGTTTTAAGGTGGATCAATGGAGATAGATACATACAAAATGACTACAATATTTACAGCTACTGGTTTAGTTTTGGACCCAAAATCTGGTCCTATTACCCTTTAAAGGGACATAAAACCCAAATTTCGTTCTTTCCTGATATAGAAAAATCACGCAATTTTAACAACTTTCTAATTTACTTCTATTATCTATTTGCCTTATTCACGTAATATCCTTTGCTGAAAAGCATATCTAAATGGCTTCAGTAGGTGCTCATTGGTGGCTGCACATAGATGTCTCATGTGTATTGCTCACCAATGTGTATTGCTATTTCTTCAATAAAGGATATCTAAAGAATGAAGCAAAATAGATAATATAAGTAAATTGTTCTTTAAAATAGTAGTTCTCTAGCTGAATCATGAAAAAAAAAGTTAGATTTAGTGTTCCTTTAAGGGGAAAAAGGGAGGGTAGTGGGAGGAAAGAAACAGCATCGGCCTAAAGTGAATGAAAACATTCATGAATTAGTGGCGCCGGTTTTTAAGAAATACTATTAAAACAGGGGCACTTTCATTAATGAAAGTGTAGGGACATTTGCAGCGTTTTTTTACAGAATACTTACCTTTCTGCTTGAGCAAAAACCTGCCGACCCCCTGCCTGCTTTACTGCTGTACTTACACAGCAATAACGAAACCTGCTTCCTACTAATGATGGCGTGGTCTATACGAGACGGACGTTTTGGGGGGAAACCATGATTGGAGGAAGCCGGTTTTGTCATTGGTGACGTAAGTATATAGGAACTGTGGACGAGGAATCGACAATGTCATACCCTGTACTGTGCTCTATCAGGTAACTTCCTGCTGTAATTACAGGGCGTCTAGAGGAAAACCCGGGCACTGGGCTAATAAATGTGAAGGAAGAGGTTGAGACATATGACATGAATAGTCATCAGACTGAAATACGTTGGTCCCTCCCTGCCGGTGAGTAGTAATTACGTGAGAGTCTGCCTGGGCTGTGCACATAGTTACTTACTGCTCTCCCTTGTAGTTTACTGTCTGGTTTATAAGCGCAGATAACACTATGGGGCCTCTCTAGCAAGCTCCAAATGGAGTTTGAGCCTCCTGAGTTTCTGGCTAGCCTGCAGACTCACCAGAAACAGCATTCATGAAGCAGCGGTCTAAAGACCGCTGTTCCATAACCCTGTCCGTAAGTTTGTGCTAGATTTCTACGTTGATATGCGCTTCTCAGCATGCTGAAGCCCGGTTCCTCTCAAAGTGCAGTGAATGACAGAGGGATGTGAAGGGAGTATTACCTATTGAATACAATGGTCATCCTAACGGGGATCTATTTCATAGGTTCTCTGTTATCGGTCGTAGAGATTCATCTCCTACCTCCCTTTTCAGATCAACGATATGCTCTTATATACCATTACCTCTACTGATTCTTGTTTTAGTACTGCTTTGGCTATCTACTTTATGTAGATGAGTGTCTTTTGGTAAGTATGTTTTCTTTTATTTATGACACTCTCTGCTATGGTTTGGCACTTTATATGTAAAGTTCTAAATATATGTTTTATACTTATATTTGCCATGATTCAGGTTAATCAGTATATTTCCTTCTTACAGACTGTCAGTTTCATTTTTGGGAAATGCATGTGAAAAACAAAAAAGAAAAAATTATTTCTTACCTGAAAATTTTTCAAATTGACTTTCTTTTCTAAATTGCGAGCTGTTAGGCTTGCGGGAGCGCAAAATGCTATAATTTATTGCGTCATTTTTGGCGCAAGACTATTTTGGCGCGAGAATTACGTTTGTTGACGTAATGTCGTCATTTCCTGCATCTTAGTTGGCGCCAAGAATTTTCACGTAGTTGTGTCATCTATGACGCTCGTGTTTGTTGCAGACGTTCTTGACGCCAAAAAATATTTTGTCAGTTGTGGGCATCATACTTGGCGCCAGATTTTTGACATTATTTAAGTCCTTATTTCATTTTGCTTCTTGTTTCCAGAGGCTTATTCTGTTTGCATTTTTTCCCATTCCTGAAATTGTCATATAAGGAAATTGATAATTTTGCTTTATATGTGTTTTTTCTATTACATATTGCAAGATGTCTCAATCTGACCCTGTCTCAGAATCTACTTCTGGAATGCTGCTGCCTTATGTTGGTTCTACCAAAGCTAAGTGCATTTGTTGTAAACTTGTGGTAACTGTTCCTCCGGCTGTAGTTTGTGTTAGCTGTCATGATAAACTTTCAAACGCAGACAATATTTCCATTAGTAGTAATCCATTACCTGTTGTTGTTCCTTCAACATCTAATGTTTAGGATATTCCTGTTAATGTGAGATAATTTGTTTCTAATTCTATTCAGAAGGCCCTCTCTGTTATACCACCTTCTAATAAACGTAAAAGGTCTTTTAAAACTTCTCATAAATTCGATTGTTTTTTTCTTTTTTATTAAAACAACAAGCTTTATTTGTGGCAAGACAATTTGTACAATAAATTCTGTAACATTACTTTACACACATGGATAAACATTACATTGAACATTGTATCAAGAGCCATATTGTGGGCCAGTGCATCAGGATCAATGTTAAGTCCCAAATCGAGACAAAGGATCAGTGTGAGATGCGCTGTGTGGTCTTGACCATCATTATGAATAAAGCAGTAACTGTTCAAAAAACAAGGTGCTTGCTGTAAAGAGCAGAGATGTTCTAAGTATATGTAACAAGGATTTATAAGCTTAAAGTAATCGTATCGTTTATAATGTATAATTTATACGTCAATTTATACGTCAGGCATATTAACTATCAACTATGAAGCTCAGCTTTTCATCTACACATAGCTGAGCGTATCATGGTGCCTTACGTATTCACACAAAAGTGTATAAGGAGTGAGAGAGAAGATGGAAGAGGGGAGGGGTAAAGGAGTAATAGAGGTATAAGGAGGAAAAAAAAAAAGGGGGGGGGGAGAGTGGGGTTATAAGGATAATGGGGGAGATGGCCGGAAGGGCCCAGGGGAAGAGTCAAGAGGTGAAGGGAGAAATATGATAGAGATGGCGTAGGGGGCAAGGGTATATTGGGTAGCACGCGCCAGGTCTGTTGAGTCCTAATAGTCTGAGTTATATTCCCCTACCCTCCCAGGTCAGGACCATCATTTCATGTGTGGCTATCCTCCCAGTTTTTAGAAAGTGATATCTCTCCAGTCCAAGTGAGTCCCCCACCCTGAGCCTCCACTCCTGTAGGGTTGGGGTCCGCAAGCTTTTCCAATGAGCAGGGATAAGTGCCTTTGCGCAATTTAACATTAGTAGAAAAAGGAAATATTTGTCCTCTCCAACTATCTTGGGGAACCCAGGAGATAGCAAGTAACTGGGGTTTGGGGGAATTATAATCTTCAGAAGTTTGCTCATTGTTCCCAGCACCTCCTCCCAGTACAATCTTATGTGCGGGCACTCCCACCAGATGTGGAGAATTGTTCCCTCCTCCCCACACCCCCTCCAGCAATCCCCCCCCACCTGAGGCTAGCTCTTGTGGAGCCTGGAAGGAGTTAGATACCAGCGGCTCAGGAGCTTGTAATGCATTTCCTGCACTTTCGCTGAAATAGAGGCTTTCTTAGCTCTCGTGAAGATCTTGGACCAGTCTTCAGCCGATATTTCTGTCTTTAGTTCCGTCTGCCAGGCCATTGCATATGACGGAAGTTTCATCCATCTCCTGCTAGTAGGATTTTGTATAGCTGCGAGATTAAATGGATTGGAGTCTGAGTCATTACACATAGCTTTTCAAATTGCGTTCTTTGTCTGGTGAGTGCATTGCGTTCTCTGTGAGAATTCAAGTAATGCGCTATTTGAGCGCGTCGGTACCAGGACCTAAACATTTCAGGATCCCACTCAAGTAGGTCATTCTGCGGTTTGAGCTGTCCATCGTATAGGATATTCGAGATTGCAGCCTCGGCTAGGGTATGATTAGTACCCTGCGAATAAGGTTTAATTTCCATACCAAGGTCTGGATTGTCTCTGACCGGTATGTTCGGGGAGGTTCTCGTCGACACAGGGGAGTCTCCAGACACGATTTTGTCCCAGATAGCAAATGTGTCAGCGATCATAGGATACGTGGAAACAGCCCTCGGCCGGTTCCCCTGCGATACCCATGCCAGCGCGCCCACGTTTCTGCTGTTAAGAATATCATTGTCCATCTGAATCCAACGTCTATTAGAGGAGTTTCCGCACCACTCAACTATCCGCTGTAAGAAGATAGCTCTCTGATACTCTCTCAGCAATGGTACTCCCAATCCTCCCCTCTCTCTAGGAAGATAGATGGTACTCCGCTTAATTCTCGGCCTGATCCCATTCCATTCCCATGGAGTTACCATCGGATTTGACTATGCCCTGCGAATCTGACATATGGTGTACATATGCCTTGACTCTTTTCCTCGCGATTGCTCTTGCCAAAAGCTTTCCAGGCTTATCTCCCTGCTCATAGTACAGTTGTTTTAAAATTAGTGCTTGCTTTTGATATCCCTCCTGCAAGAACTGAAGCAATTTTTTCCTGGTTTCTGTTAAGTGATCTAGTCGGGTTTCATCTTGTGGATACTTTTTATGAGCGGTCTCAGCTTGCTCTACCTGAGATAGAAGTCTGGCGTAACGCTCTCTTCCCAATCTCTTGAGTTTTGCTTTTTGCTTGATAAGCAAGCCTCTGATGGTGCACTTATGCGCTTCCCATATTGTAGTGGCCTTCAAACGGTCGCTGTCATTTATTAGGAAATACTCTGCTATAGCCCCCTTAACATCCAGATTAAATATCGGGTCTGCTAGTAGTGTGTCATCCAACTTCCACACGAAAGGCGTGATTGGTGTGGTGGGCCATTGGATTGAGCAGCCCACCGGGGCGTGATCCGACCAAGTGATCGCGTGAATATTGCTACTTTTCGTAACAATAAGACCCGTGGAACTGGTGTATAAATAGTCAATGCGAGAGTATTTCCGATGTGGATGCGAGTAAAAAGTGAAGTTTTTGGCCTGTGGATGGTGTGTGCGCCAGATATCATGCAACACAAGTTCCGCAAGTGTTGCAGTCATATGCTTACGAACTTTCTGTGGAGCGCTGGATATGCCATCAGAGGTGTCGAGGGAGGGATCAAGGGGAGCATTAAAGTCTCCGCCGATAAATAGTACACCAATCTGCATTTCAAGAATCTTATGGGAGACTCTTTGGAGAAAGAGGTGCTGGGACACATTAGGGCAGTAAATATTTGCTAATGTTATGGGCCTGTTGTGTAGTGTACCAGTAAGGAGCAGGAATCTACCCTCAGGGTCTCGATGAATTTGTGATAGTGAGAAGTGGGTGCCTACACGAAAGAGTATTCCCACCCCGTTTTTCTTTTCAGGACCCGAAGCAAAATAAGCATTCGGATAAGAGCGATCTAACCATTTTGGTTCATGCTTAATGGAGAAGTGAGTTTCTTGTAGATAAACTATATCACCTCCCATTCTCTGTAAGTCTCTGAGCACTATAGAGCGTTTGTTTGGGCTATTTAAACCTTTTGTGTTGATGGTGATAAGCTCTAGTGGGTGGGGCCCGGGGGCTAATAGTCGCTGCGGCATCATGGGAACGGGGGGCCGGCAACGAGGATCCAGAAATAAGGCCACAAGAGGGAGAAGCAAGGAGGGGCAGAGCAAAGATGATGGGGGAGGGAAGAAGGGACGGTAATGATAGGAGAGGGAAGAGGGGCGAGGGAGGAGAGGGAAGGAGAGAAAAAAAAAAAAAAAAAAAGGGCTTCTATATCAAATCTAGGTAAACAGTAAGTTAGCCGTGGAAGGGTGAGGGAACACCACAGCTGGAAAAGGTTGTCAGAAGGGTACAGTGCAAGAAGACAGAAAAGGAAAAAAAAAAAACTCTATCTCCCATAAGAAAGACATCGTCAAAGAGTCGTTAAACTGATATCAGAGCAGTCTGTGACTGAGTAGATAGTGTATATTTCCTGGGTCTGTCTGTCGGACCAGCCAGCATTGTTGTAGGTGTACAACGCGTATGTGTGTCCCGGCCCCTCCCGCATTTTGTCTACACTTACTTTTGTGCATGTTCCTCTGGAACCCATTTTAGAGACTAAGTAGCGCAAAGTTCTGTAAAGTCTAAGGGGTGCAATGTATTATGTCAGATTCAAGATATAGAGCAAACAATGAGAAAGGGGGGAAATCAGGCAACACCCACATTGTTTCCAATATTATACCCGGAGCCATTCTAGTCAGTAGATTATGTGAGATAGATTTAAACAGTTAGTGACTATGCTTGTCTGCTATATGTGAGATTATACTGTCTGGATGTGGAACATTATGTTATGCAGTTGGGGTCAAGGGGTCACAGGTTAAACAAACACAATCGAGTGGCTAAAACTTATACTCATACGACCTTAGTAGTCCTTCAAACCAGTCCAGGAAATTTGTCTCTACAATGAAATACTGCTCTCACTAGGGAGGTTAGTAGAGATCCCAGCAACTAGCTGGCATAGGGGAGCTGGACCATAGTCAAAAGAACCTGTGGAGAAGAAGAGTTCTACATTCTTGGTTGATGGTCTTCCTCCCGGTTTCTGTTAGGGGGGTCCTGGGGAGCTTCTTCATCTTCTCGGATTGGCCTAATATCCAGACCTAGGGCTTGTGTGAATCTGGGAATGTCTTCTGTGGATTTAAGAGTATAGGTAGTATTATTTTTGGTGGCTATCAAGCTTGTGGGAAATCCCCATCTGTAAGGGATCCTTTTTTCTCTTAAAGCTGAAGTAATGTGCCTTAAGTCCCTTCTTTTTTGTAGTGTTGTGGGGCACAAATCTGAAAAAACTTGGATTTCCGAGCCCCTGAATGTAAGTGGGTGTCTCGCTCTCGCCATCCTGAGGACCTCTTCCTTATCCTTGAATGATAAAAATTTCATAATAACGTCTCTCGGCGGGGCTCTGCTCGGTGGTTTAGGGCGCAGCGCCCTGTGTGCCCTTTCTATTTGCACTTCCTGTGCACTTATGTTGTTTTTCAGGTGTCTGATAAATTCTTGGATATATTGCTGGAGTGCTGGGGATCCACATCCTCAGGTACACCACGCAGGCGGAGATTGCTACGCCTGCTCCTGTTCTCAAGGTCCTCTATCCGGTCCATGAGGCCTTGTACTGTTCCCTCCTGGGCCTGAAGATAGCTAGCTTGTTGCTGCATGTCTGAGCTGAGAGTCTCCTGTTTTTCCTCAATTTGGGTGGCCCTCCTGCTCACAACCCCAATATCTCTCCTCAGCTCTCCAAACATGTTTTTGAAGTCAGTCATTGCATTCTTTATGTCCTCCTTGGAGGAAAGGTGTGAAATGTCATTCTTTGTGATATACTGATGTGGTAACATACTTTGCTCTGGTTCAGTTGCTTGTGACTGCCCTGCACTTTCCTGTGTGGATTTGCTGGAAGGCAACACCGGATCAGCTGATATTAGGTAATTCTCCATAACTGAGGAGTGTGTGCTTTTGTGTGGTTTAACATTCCTTTTACTAGACATCTTTATGTAGGCTTAAATTCACCAACCTTTTTTGCTGCTCTCTGCTTTCAGATCAGGTTATATTTTCTAAGGGCCCTAATAAGTCTAATAGGTGGCAGGGGGAGAGTCTTTGATATACTATGAGCTACTAGTCGTTATTTGTGTGGTAACTCCACAAGGATGATTGTATGCAGCACCCTCGCACTTATTCCTGTGCACTTCGAGTTTGACAGTATTATCTGCCGTCAGCCTGTCTAAGGGCCCTGCTAGTTCCTGCAGATCGCAGGGAAAAGGTCTCAAATATGGCGTGGGCTACTTATTATCCCCTTCTTACAGTCTTCACTTGTGTTTATGTGTGCCGTTATTTCACCAGAATGTTTATAGGGAGCCCCCCGGCATTCATTCCCTTTCACTCAGATATATAAAAAAAAATTTACCTGTAACAAGCCAGTCGGGAGTTTACCCTCAGCAGTGCGCAGCGTGATTGAGCTGCGTGATCTAGTGCTTCTGTGTTGGGATAATTTGTGCCTCAGGTAATGCGTTGCAATACTGTCCCCGGTCTTGAGGCCTGCTCCTCCGGCTGGTCACGTGGGTGAGGCCCGTCAGCGCTAAAAGCAGTTGCGGCGTCTAATGCAGGGCTCCCTGCTCTTCGGTACAGACCGCGAAACCCTCCGCCCAGCAGTCCGTCTCTGGAGGGTTTAATTAGCTGGAGTTCTAAAGCCCGCTCAGGGGGGCTCCAATTTGCCGGGTGTTGGCGCTGCTTAGCTCCGATGCCCACTATCCGCACACACTGCCTCTGTTCCACTGTCAGGGAGGAAGTTCACCTCAGCAATTAATAAAGTATATAGTTAGAGGTAGCTCTTATGTACGTCTAGAAACTTAATTAAGCTATATGATCATTCTAAAAGTAAACAAGTTTATACAGGGACCACAGAGCATTAACACATGGTAGCCATCTCTCTCGGTGGCTTGGCTCCGCCCAAATTCGATTAATTTTTAAATGACCGACAGCATTCTGATTTATCTATCTCTGATGAGGCTCTATATGGTTCAGAAGATTCTGCCAGCGATATTGACACTGACAAATCTTCATATTTATTTAAAATGGAGTATATTCGTTCTTTATTAAAAGAGGTGTTGATTGCATTAGATATGAAGGAGACTAGTCCTCTTGATATTAAAACCAGTAATTGTTTAAATTCGGTTTTTAAACCTCATGTAGTTATTCCAGAGGTTTTTCCTGTTCCTGATGCTTTTTCAGATGTAATTTCTAGGGAATGGAATAGTCTGGGTACTTCATTTACTCCTTCAAGGTTTAAGAAACTGTACCCTTTGCCGACTGATAGATTGGAGTTTTGGGAAAAGATCCCCAAAATGGGGCTATCTCTACTCTTGCTAAGCGTACTACTATTCCTACGACAGATAGTACTTCTTTTAAAGATCCTTTAGATAGGAAGCTTGAATCTTATCTAAGGAAGGCTTATTTATGTTCAGGTCATCTTCTTAGGCCTGCTATTTATTTGGCTAATGTTGCTTCAACTTTTTGGTTGGAAACTTGAGCGCAACAAGTACCAGATCCTAATGTGTATGGCATTGTTAAGCTAATTCAACATGCTAATAATTTCATTTGTGATGCCATTTTTGATATCATTAGAATTGATGTCAGGTATATGTCTTTAGCTATTTTAGCTAGAAGAGCTTTATGGCTTAAATCTTGGAATGCGGATATGACTTCTAAGTCAACGTTGTTATCTCTTTCTTTCCAAGGTAATACATTATTTGGTTCTCAGTTGGATTCTATTATTTCAACTGTCACTGGGGGGAAGGGAGCCTTTTTGCCTCAGGATAAAAAATCTAAGGGTAAATTTAGGGCTGCTAACCGTTTTCGTTCCTTTCGTCAGAATAAGGAACAGAAACCTGACCCTTCCCCTAAAGGAACTGTTTCCAATTGGAAGCCTTCTCAAGTTTGGAATAAATCCAAGCCTTTTAGAAAATCAAAATCAGCCCCCAAGTCTGCATGAAGGTGCGGCCCTCATTCCAGCGCAGCTGGTAGGGGGCAGACTAAGTTTTTTCAAGGATGTTTGGATCAATTCAATCCAAAATCATTGGATTCAGAACATTGTTTCTCAAGGGTACAGAATAGGTTTCAAAGTAAGACCGCCTGAGAGAAGTTTCTTTCTCTCACGCATTCCAGTGAACCCAGTAAAGGCTCAGGCTTTTCTGAAGTGTGTTTCAGACCTGGAGTTATCCGGAGTAAATTTGCCAGTTCCCTTTCCGGAACGGGGTCTGGGATTTTATTCAAATCTGTTCATTGTTCCAAAGAAAGAGAATTCTTTCAGACCAGTTCTGGATCTAAAAATTTTGAATCGTTATGTAAGAATACCCACATTCAAAATGGTGACTAATAGGACTATTCTGCCTTTTGTTCAGCAAGGGCATTATATGTCCACAATAGACTTACAGGATGCATATCTTCATATTCCGATTCATCCAGATCACTATCAGTTTCTGAGATTCTCTTTTCTAGACAAGCATTACCAATTTGTTGCTCTTCCTTTTGGCCTAGCAACAGCTCCAAGGATCTTTTCAAAGGTTCTCGGTGCCCTACTCTCTGTAATCAGAGAGCGGGGTATTGCGGTGTTTCCTTATTTGGATGATATCTTGGTACTTGCTCAGTCTTTACATTCTGCAGAATCTCACACAAATCAACTAGTGTTCTTTCTTCAAAGACATGGTTGGAGGATCAATTTACCAAAAAGTTCCTTGATTCCTCAGACAAGGGTAACCTTTTTAGGATTCCAAATACATTCAGTATCCATGACTTTGTCTCTAACAGACAAAAGACGTCTGAAATTGGTTTCAGCTTGTCGGAACCTTCAGTCTCAGTTATTCCCTTCAGTAGCTATGTGCATCGAGGTCTTAGGTCTCATGACTGCAGCATCGGACGCGATCCCCTTTGCTCATTTTCACATGAGACCTCTTCAGCTTTGTATGCTGAGCCAATGGTGCAGGGATTATACAAAGATATCACAATTAATATCCTTAAATCCCAATATTCGACTATCTCTGACTTGGTGGTTAGATCACCATCGTTTAGTTCAGGGGGCCTCTTTTGTTCGTCCAACCTGGACTGTGATTACAACAGATGCAAGTTTTTAAGGTAGGCCAGCTGTCTGGGGATCTCTGACAGCGCAGGGGGTTTGGAAATCTCAAGAGGCGAGATTACCAATCAATATTTTGGAACTCTGTGCGATTCTCAGAGCTATTCAGTTTTTGCCTCTTCTGAAGAGAGAACCGTTTATTTGTTTTCAAACAGACAATGTCACAACCGTGGCGTATGTCAATCATCAAGGTGGGACTCAGTCCTCAAGCTATGAAAGAAGTATCTTGGATACTTGCATGGGCGGAATCCAGCTCCTGTCTAATCTCTGCGGTCCATATCCCAGGTATAGACAATTGGGAAGCGGATTATCTCAGTCGCCAGACTTTACATCCGGGAGAATGGTCTCTTCACCCAGATGTGTTTCTTCAGATTGTTCAGATGTGGGGGCTTCCAGAAATAGATCTGATGGCTTCTCATCTAAACAGGAAACTTCCCAGGTATCTTTCCAGGTCCAGGGATCCTCAAGCAAAACAGTGTATGCGTTGTCACTTTCTTGGAATTATCAACCTGCTTATGTCTTTCTGCCTCTAGTTCTTCTTCCAAGAGTGATTTCCAAAATCATAATGGAGCGTTCATTTGTACTGCTGGTGGCTCCAGCGTGGCCACACAGGTTTTGGTATGCGGATCTTGTTCGGATGTCCAGTTGCCAACCTTGGCCACTTCCGTTAAGGCCAGACCTTCTATCTCAAGGCCTATTTTTCCATCAGGATCTCAAATCATTAAATTTGAAGGTATGGAGATTGAACACCTAGTGCTTAGTCATAGAGGTTTCTCTGACTCGGTGATTAATACTATGTTGCAGGCTCGCAAATCTGTGTCTAGAAAGATTTATTACCGAGTTTAGAAGACTTACATTTCATGGTGTTCTTCTCATAAATTCTCTTGGCATTCTTTTATTATTCCTAGAATTTTACAGTTTCTTCCGGATGGTTTGGATAAGGGTTTGTCTGCAAGTTCCTTGAAAGGACAAATCTCTGCTCTTTCTGTTCTGTTTCACAGAAAAATTGCTAATCTTCCTGATATTCATTGTTTTGTACAGGCTTTGGTTTGTATCAAGCCTGTCATTAAGCCAATTTCTCCTCCTTGGAGTCTTAATTTGGTTTTGAGGGTTTTACAGGCTCCTCCGTTTGAGCCTATGCATTCTCTGGACATTAAATTACTTTCTTGGAAAGTATTGTTCCTTTTGGCCATCTCTTCTGCTAGAAGAGTTTCTGAATTATCTGCTCTTTCTTGTGAGTCTCCTTTTTCTGATTTTTCATCAGGATAAGGCGGTTTTGCGGACTTCATTTAAATTTTTACCTAAAGTTGTGAATTCCAACAACATTAGTAGAGAAATTGTTGTCCCTTCGTTGTGTCCTAATCCTAAGAATTCTTTGGAAAGATCTTTACATTCTTTGGATATGGTAAGAGCTTTGAAATATTATGTTGAAGCTACTAAAGATTTCAGAAAGACTTCTTGTCTATTTTTTATCTTTTCTGGTTCTAGGAAAGGTCAGAGGGCTTCTGACATTTCTTTGGCGTCTTTGTTAAAGCTTTTGATTCATCATGCTTATTTGGAGTCGGGTAAATCCCTGCCTCAGAGGATAACAGCTCATTCTACTAGGTCAGTTTCTACTTCCTGGGCTTTTAAGAATGAAGCTTCTGTTGATCAGATTTGCAAAGCAGCAACTTGGCCTTCTTTGCATACTTTTACTAAATTCTTCCATTTTGATGTTTTCTCTTCTTCAGAAGCAGTTTTTGGTAGAAAAGTACTTCAGGCAGCTGTTTCAGTTTGATTCTTCTGCTTATAATTTCAGTTTTTTTTTTCATTTTTATCCCTCCCTCTCTAGTGACTCTTGCGTGGAGTTCCACATCTTGGATATTTGCTATCCCATACATCACTAGCTCATGGACTCTTGCCAATTACATGAAAGAAAACATAATTTATGTAAGAATTTACCTGATAAATTTCTTTCATATTGGCGAAAGTCCATGAGGCCCACCCTTTTTATGGTGGTTATGATTTTTTTTGTATAAAGCACAATTATTCTAATTCCTTGTTGATGCTTTCGCTCCTTTCTTATCACCCCACTTCTTGGCTGTTCGTTAAACTGAATTGTGGGTGTGGTGGGGGTGTATTTATAGGCATTTTGAGGTTTGGGAAACTTTGCCCCTCCTGGTAGGAATGTATATCCCCTACGTCACTAGCTCATGGACTCTTGCCAATATGAAAGAAATGAATTTATCAGGTAAATTCTTACATAAATTATGTTTTACGCAAGCAACATTCATTGCGCTGATATTACAAGTCTTGGAAAATAGCGATTGCGCGAGTGCAATCCCCTTTTATGCAACAATCCTTACAGCGATCTCAGAGCTGTAGTTAACAGTTTTTCGCAACAAAAAAGTTTCACAAAACACTTCAAAAATACATAACATAGTACAGTTACACCCATAATAACACTGTCTAATAAAAATTATTTTAAAATAAATTGCACACAAGTTATAAGGGCTCACAGATATTAAATCGACAAAGGGATTTTACATTGACATACATACACATACATTGCTAAAGATGTATTTGTGTGTGTGTGTGTATATATATATATATGCAGGGAGAGTCTTTCTGCGAAACCATCCTGACTCATATTAACAGCTCCATAGGCAATCAGCATTGAAGAGTTTCGCTACCTGCTTTCTTCACTCAAGTCCATGTCAGAAGCGATGCTACTATCTGTCACACTTGAAGGGCTGTGTTCCTATTCCACGGCGTAGATCCTGGTAAGATTGTTTCATATTTTATAC
Organism: Bombina bombina; assembly: GCF_027579735.1. Classification (NCBI taxonomy): domain Eukaryota; kingdom Metazoa; phylum Chordata; class Amphibia; order Anura; family Bombinatoridae; genus Bombina; species Bombina bombina. Next base: position 795,622,602 of record NC_069502.1, on the reverse strand, counting down.
ATGTATGATAACGCAAAAAGACAGGGTCACAGTGTGACTCCTTTTATCTGTATCGAATCAAGGGTTAATATCTCCTTAGGGGGATTATTGAACAGGGGGGAATAATCTTATGTTTATGCTGATTTTATGTGTGAGATGTCATGGGTTCATAGGCTGTTATGGAATATACAGGTTTCACTTTCACTTTGAGAGCCATGCAGCTTACAAGCTTGGCGCGCTTTCTCATGTCAGGGACGGTCCTGCATTGTGCACCATGTGATTCCCTTTTTCCTGACCGGGTGTCTATCAGAGAGGAGCATAAACCTCTGTACTGTCTGGGTCATAGGAGCTGGTGAGTTCCCCAGCCATTGGGGTATATGGGTGCCGCTTTTTTAATAATATAAGATGTTTTATTTCTCTAGTTCTCCGGTTATTGCACTAGCGATGGAGGATTCTGTTACTTTAGAGGGCACTCCCTCTATTCCTAATGAGTAATTTCTGTTTTATATGGTGAGGAGGCCTTAGTTCCGCCCTCTCAATTATGTTCCATATGCCTTTATAATGTGATAATATCAAACATGTTTGATACCACTGAGCCATCCACCTCTGAGGAGTTGTCGTCCAGTGAGGTGTGTACCATACATTCTTATATCTCTACACATGCAGCTTTCCCGTACCATTGCTAATCCTCCATCTGGAGGGGGCCTTTTTTCACCAGACGTTACTACGCAGTTCAGACGGTGGTGTCTGCGGCCTTTAATGCTTTACCTCACCCTGCTAAGCGCAAGCGAAATGTTACATATTGCACTCCATTCCAGAGTACATCAGATAATTTATTGGTTTTATCTGAGGGTTATCCGAGGATGAAGTTCTGTCGGAGACTTCAGAGTATGAACATTCTGGGTCGGAGTCTGCTGCCTCTAAACCTCCGGCTGCGGAGGAACCAGACTTTAGTTTAGGAATTTGCACTTTCTTCTAAAGGAAGTTTTTGGCGAATTCTGAGGTCCCAGAGGCCAAATTGCCTGATGAACTTTTAATTCCTAAATTGGATAGAATTTGAGGACAGGGTGGTACCTTATCCTTCCCTGCTCCTGTTAGATGGTGAACATTATTATGAATGAATGGGACAGGATTGAATTCCTTTTCCCCCTCTTCTCCCTTTAACAAATTGTCCCCAGTCCTGGACTCTCAATGGAGTTGTGAGGTTCCGTCCCTAAATGGGATGGCGTTAACTTCACCCTTGCTAAACGTACTACTATCCCGCTTGAGGATAGTTCTTCATTTGAAGAGCCCATGGATAAGAGATTGAAACTCTCTTAAGAAGGATGTTTCAACAAACGGGATATTTGTTTCATCTAGCGGCGGCTGATGCCGCGGTAGCTGGAGAAACTACCTACGGGTGCCACTCCTTATTGGATTTGATCGGGGTGGAGAGGTCCCCTCAACGTTATTCAGGAAGGAATTATGGCCTTGAGGTTTGGTAATTCGTTTATCTGTGATGCTATTAAGCAGATTATTCGCCTGAATGCTAAGGCTTCAGCTTTTCTGCTCAGGCCCGTCGGGCTCTGGCTGACGTCATGATCTGCGGATATGACCTCTAAGTCTAGACTTCTTTCCCTCCCCTTCAAGGGAAAGATTTTGTTTGGTCCAAGCCTGGACTTCATTATTCATTATCTCTACGGTCACAGGGGACAAGGGTGCCCTCCTACCGTAAGAGAATAAGAACTAGTTTAAGGGAAAATTTTCATTCTGATAAAGCCCATTGTCGGCAGTCCTCCGCTAAGCCAGAGCAAACCAAGAGATCTTGGAAGCCGGCTCAGTCCTGGAATAAATCCAAGCAGAGCAAGAAGCCCGGCAAGTTTGTCGGCATGAATGGGTGGTTCCCGGTCCTCTTCTGGATCGTGTTGGGGGCAAACTGGCGCTCTTTTCAGTCGCTTGGTTCAGGGACGTGCAGGATCCATGGGTCTTGGAGGTCATAGCTCAGGGTTAAAAGATAGGTTTAAAGTCTCAGCCATCCAAGGGCAGATTCCTCCTGTCTTCCTGACCAGAAAGGAGGGAAGCCTTTCTGGGGTGTGTACGGGATCTGTCCTCTAAGAGTTATTGTCCCGGTGCCTATCACAGTGAGAGGTTTGAGATACTATTCAAACCTTTTGTGGTCCCTAAGAAGGAGGGAAGTGCTTAAGCAGGTTTTAAAATGTCCCCTCGTTTAAGATGGAGACAATAAGGTCCACACTTCCCCTTGTTTGAGAGGGTAGTTCATGACCCACGATAGATCTGAAGGATGCTCCCTTCACGTACCAATCCTCAAGGACCACTTCCAGTTTCTAAGGTTTGCATTCCTGAACCAGCCCTTCCAGTTTATTGCTGTCAGGGTTTTTTCCCTGTTTTGTTTGCCATGTGCGGCTTGCAGCCATTTTACTCACCTCTCTTCCTGACTATGTTGCATTGTGGGGGATGCTGCTCATTTCCTGCACTTCCTTTTATGGTCAGACTGGTGGGCATCATCCGTGTGAGACAGGATGCAGTTTCAGAATTGTGATGTCATCACTTATTTTTTAAAGGGCCTCTGTTCAGTATGCTTTGCCTTTGCGTTGTCTCAGACCTGTTTGTGAGAGTTCCTGTGTATTACCTGGCTGCCTGACGTCGTTCCTGATCCCTGGCTTGTTCCTGACTCTGCTGTTTTCCTTGATCCTGATTCTGGCTCATCTGACTATTCGCTTTGGCTCCTGACTCGGCTCGTCTGACTGCCAGCTCTGGTTTTGACTCCTGGCTTGTTTTTTGACTTTTTATTATTTTTTGCTATTAATAAAGGTGTGATTATTTTTGCACTTCTCGTCTCAGTCTGATTCCTGGCACCCTGACATTACGCAAAGGCCATGAATCCTGATGGTGCTAATTATCCACCTTTACCTGCCATCATTTCCAGGATGGATGTACAGGATCACCGCTTGGATCAATTTGCACTATCCCTGCAAACCCTGCTGACTCGCACTGCACATTTGGACCAAAGTGTCCTACAAGTTATGCATGCTCCTGTTTCCGCTGCTGCACCTATGCCTACCAGGAGCATGTCCGGTTCTGCACCTCTACCTCAGTGATATGGAGGCGATCCTATTCAGTGCAGAGGGTTTTTGAACCAGGTGGGCATTTACTTTGAGATGTTATCTCAGGTGTTTCCCTCTGACAGAGCTAAGGTGGGATTTTTCATCTCGTTACTCTCTGACACAGCTCTTGCCTGGGCTAATCCCTTGTGGGAGACTAATAAACATGTGATTTCAAATTACCCTGAATTTGTGGCCTCCTTTCGAAGGGTATTTTATGTTCCGGCTCGCTCCTCCTCTGCTGCTAAACGACTCATGTCCATTCAGCAAGGTACAAGATCTGTTGCTCAGTATGCTATTGAGTTCCGTATGCTTGCCGCAGAGGTAGTTTGGAACAATGAAGCCCTTGTTGCCGCCTTCTTTCATGGGCTCTCTGATGCGATTAAAGAAGAAGTTGCTGCCAGAGATTTACCCGTGGATCTTGAGGCATTGGTGTCTTTTTTTGTTTTTATCCTAATTGACATCAGACTCAGAGAGAGGCCCTCTTTCAAGGAGCGCTTGCGGAAGCCTCCTGTCCCGTTGTCTCCTACGTGTTCGTTCCCACCCATGCCTCCCTCTCCTCCCATGCCTCCTGGTCCCGAGTCACCAGGTACTGCTGAGCCGATGCAGTTGGGATTCATGCGTCTCTCCGCGGCGAAGAGGGCCTTTAGGAGGAGGGAGGGGCTATGCCTCTATTGTGGGTTACAGGGCCACCTTTTGAAGTCTTGTCCTACACGGCCGGGAAACGCTCACACCTAAGGTCCTGTCGGGGGCAGACCTTGGGTGGTTTATCCTCATCCCCGGAACCACTTAAGGAGAAACCTTTGGTCACATTTGTCCTTTCCTGGGTGGACTCCTCCATAGTCACTCAGGCTCTTGTCTACTCCGGTGCTGCAGGCTATTTCATTGACAGTGCTTTTGTATCAAAGCACTACATTCCTGTTTTGCCTCGGTCCGTTCCACTTGCTATTGAGGCCATTGATGGCTGGCCCCTTCAGCCCGCACTCGTTACTCACGAAACTGCTCCGTTGTCCATGGCTGTTGGGGCTCTCCATTTTGAAACCCTCCAGTTCCAGGTGATAAACTCTCCACATTTTCCGGTTGTTCTGGGTTATCCCTGGCTCCAAAAGCACAATCCCAGTCTCGACTTGTGCAGGTCCGAAATTTTGTCATGGTCCCTGCAATGTATTTCCACTTGTCTTCGGAAACCAGTTAAAGTCTTGTGCACTTCTTCGGTATCTCAATTGCCAGAGGAGAACCGAGAGTTACTAGACGTTTTTGACAAGGTGCGTGCCGGTACGCTGCCTCCTCACCGGTCTTACGATTGTGCCATAGACCTGCAACCAGGAGCCATTCCTCCTCGGGGCCTGGTGTACCCTCTGTCTGTTGCAGAGAATTGTGCTATGGAGGAGTATGTTGCTGATGCTCTGTCGCGGGGGATCATCCGCAAATCCTGCTCTCCTGCAGGGGCTGGCTTCTTCTTTGTGAAGAAAAAGGGTGGCGAGTTAAGACCATGTATGGATTATAGGGGTCTTAATCGTCTTACCATTAAGAATGCTTACCCTATTCCGCTCATTATGGAACTCTTTGACCACCTCAATAGAGCTACGGTCTTTACTAAACTTGATTTGAGAGGAGCGTACAATCTCGTTAGGATTAAGGAGGGCCACGAATGGAAAACAGCATTTAACACCAGGAGCAGGCATTATGAGTATCTTGTAATGCCCTTTGGCCTATGTAATGCTCCTGCTGTTTTTCAGGAATTTATTAATGATGTCCTACGAGATATGTGTGTTGTGGTGTACCTAGACGACATCCTCATACACTCACCCACACTTGAGGCTCATCGTTCTGATGTTACACAGGTTCTTCAGAGACTATGTGAGAACGGCATGTTTTGTCAACTCGAGAAATGTGAGTTCCATCAGACTCAAGTAACCTTCCTAGGTTATGTTATCTCCATTGCAGGGTTCCAGTTGGTCTTCGGTCTATTCAACGTTTTTTGGGGTTTGCCAATTACTATAGAAAGTTTATTAAAAAAATTTCTTCCTTGGTCAACCCTATCACAGACATGACCCGTAAAGAGAATGATCCACTCCATTTGTCACCTACTGCCATTAAGGCCTTTGATAGTTTTAAGACTGCCTTTGCTGCCGCTCCAGTTCTGGCTCATCCTAACCCTGTCCTGCCTTTCGTTCTTGAGGTCGATGCGTCTGAGACTGGAGTAGGTGCCCTCTTGTCTCAACGTCCTACGCCTGACGGTTCCTTGCATCCGTGTGGTTTCTTCTCTAAGAAATTGTCTCCAGCGGAGTGCAATTATGAAATTGGCGACAGGGAATTACTGGCCATAATTTTGGCACTCAAGGAATGGAGGCATCTTCTCGAGGGTACTAGCGTGCCAGTGCTCATTCTTACTGACCACAAGAATTTAATTTATCTATCTGAAGCAAAATGTTTGTCGCCCCGACAAGCCAGATGGGCGCTATTTTTGTCTTGGTTTAATTATGTGGTCTCCTACCTGCCTGGTAGTAAGAATGTTAGGGCTGATGTCCTCTCTCAACAATGTTCGCCTCTGTCCAAAGAGGAGTCTGTACCTACTCCTGTTATACCTCCTGACCATATTTTGGCTACCATACGTAATAATTTGACTTCTCCCTTGGGGGAGGAGATCCTGGCTGCACAAACCAATGCACCTCCTGAGAAACCTAGTGGTAAGTGTTTTGTTCCTGAGAATCTTCTAACTAAACTTTTGCACACTTACCACTATCCTAAAGCCGCAGGTCACCCAGGCAAGAACCAAATGATTTGGTCTGTCACTCGACAATTCTGGTGGCCAGGTCTTCGTTCTGATGTTGCTGCGTATGTTGCCTCCTGCTCAGTTTGTGCACAGGATAAGACTCCTCGACGTCTTCCTGTGGGTCTACTTCAACCTATTGCTAATGGTGAGCGTCCTTGGACACATCTTTCCATGGACCTCATTGTCGAGCTCCCTGTTTCCAATCCTTATGGTGGTGGACCGTTTTTCTAAAATGTCACATTGCATTCCCTTGATGAAGCTGCCTACCGCTCAGGAGCTTGCTTCAATTTTTGCCCGGGAGGTCTTCCGTTTATATGGGTTACCCAAGGAGATAGTGTCGGACCGGGGTAGCCAGTTTGTCTCCAGATTTTGGCATTCCTTTTGTGCTCAAATGGGGATCCAGCTTTCCTTCTCCTCGGCATATCACCCTCAATCCAATGGGGCTGTGGAACGGTCTAATCAAGCTCTGGAACAGTTCCTCCGTTGCTATGTCTCAGATCACCACAATAATTGGTCTGAACTTTAGGTTCCCTCCTCTGATGTTCATGCTCCCGCCCTCCTCCGTACCTTCCATGCTTGTTTCCCCAATAAGCCTTTTGTCCTCCCGCGGGGGAGAGGTCGTTGAGGGGAGGGTACTGTCAGGGTTTTTTTCCTGTTTTGTTTGCCATGTGCAGCTGGCAGCCATTTTACTCACCTCTCTTCCTGACTATGGTGCATTGTGGAGGATGCTGCTCATTTCCTGCACTTCCTTTTATGGCCAGACTGGTGTGCATCATCCGTGTGAGGCAGGATGCAGTCTCAGAATTGTGATGTCATCACTTATTATTTAAAGGGCCTCTGTTCAGTATGCTTTGCGTTGTCTCAGACCTGTTTGCAAGAGTTCCTGTGTATTACCTGGCTGCCTGACGTTCTTCCTGGTTCCTGATCCCTGGCTTGTTCCTGACTCTGCTGTTTTCCTTGTTCCTGATTCCGTCTCGTCTGACTATTCGCTTTGGCTCCTGACTTAGCTCGTTTGACTACCAGCTCTGGTTTTGACTCCTGGCTTGTTATTTGACTTGTGGACTTTATTATTTTTTGCTATTAATAAAGGTGTGATTATTTTTGAACTTCTCGTCTCAGTCTGATTCATGGCACCCTGACAATTGCCCTTCCGTTTGGTCTAGCTAAAGACATTTTTCGAAGAGTGTACCATTCTGTCTTCTTTGATCCCATGGATGGCAGATAATCTAGAGAGAGTTCTCTTGTATCAAGTACCAGGGCAGAATTCTCGTGTACTATAATAGTCTCCATAGACATGAGAATATTTCTAACAGACCAGTGATGTTGCAAGCTAGTTTCAACATGTTTTGCCCTCCAAATCTCCTTAAGGCCATCTGTGGCTCTGTGTATGGAAGTGATTGGTCTCATGGTGTCCAGCTTGGAGATCATTTCCTTTGCCAGGTTTTACCTCAGACTGTTGCAACTGCTCATGCTGAACTAGATCATTTGGATCTGTCTCAACAGATTTCTCTGGACAACCAATCGGGAGAATCGCTCTCTTGGTGGTTTTGTCCGGATCACTTGTCACTATGTCTGTCTCAAGACCATCCTGGGTGATTGTGACTACCGTTGCATGTCTGTCAGGATGGGGAGCTGTTTGGGGTGCCAGGAAGGCACAGGACCTCTGGTCTCAGGAGGTAAAACTCCCTCCTGATCTCATTTTTAATCTTTGGGCAATATACAATGCTCTGAAGGCTTGGCCTCTGCTGGGTTCGTCCCAGTTCATCAGATCCCAATCAAGCAATATATCCTCGGTGACTTACATCAACCATCAGGGGGAACGAGAAGCTCCCTAGTGTTGGGGGGGAAGTATCTCAGATTCTGGTGTGGTGGGGACCTGCATTTTTTCGCTGTCCGCGATCCACATTCTGGGTGTGGACAACTGGGAAGCGGATTTCCTCAGCAGAAAATTTGCAAAAGGAAGATCTTATGACGTCTCAATACCGAGCTACCCAGATAGTGGTCGAGGTACAGGAATCCTCAGGAGAAGCTAACAGATGCATTAGTGGTGCCTTGGAGGTTCAATCTGATTTATCCTTTCTGACCGTTACCACTACTTCCTAGTGTAGTGGCTTGAGTCAGGCAGGCGTCAGTAATACTGACCGCCCGTTCTTGGCCGTGAAGGATATGGTTCGCGGATCTAGTGGGGATCTCATAATTTCCTCCGTGGAAGTTACCTTGTCGCATGGATCTGCTGACCAAGGTCTCTTTGTTCATCAATGTCTAGATTCTCTGAGGCTTACTGTGTGGAGATTGAACACTTAGTCCTAGCCAAAAGAGGGTTTTCTGAGAGAGTTATTTTTACTCTCATTCAAGCTCGTAAGCTGGTTGCTCGTCGCATCTATCATAAGATGTGGAGGACCTACTTATTCTGTTCTCCAGGATGAACTGGAGAAGGGCTTTTCTGCATGGTCCCCTGAAGGGACAGTTTTTGGCCCTGTCTGTGTTACTGCACAAGAGGTTTGCAGAGCTTCCAGATGTGCAGCCATTTGAAGGTTCCTTTTCTACTGGCTATTGCTTCTGCGCGCAGAGTATCTGTGATTGCTGCCTTGCAATGCATCCCTCTTATCTGGCTTTTCATGCCGATAAGGCTGTTCTATGAACCAAGTTAGGTTTCTTCCTAAGGCTGTGTCATTTCGCAACATCAATCAAGAGATTGTGGTTCCTTTCTTATGTCCTAATCCTTCTTCATCAAAGGAAAGTTTACAACGTATTTCTGGATGTAGTTTGTGCCTTGAAGTTCTATCTTCGGGCCACGAAGGAATTTAGACAAACCTCTTTGTCTGTTTGTTCTCTTTTCCAGGAAGCGTAGGGGTCGGAGGGCCTCTTCGACTTCCTTATCTTTTTGTCACTCGCTTAGCATAGAAACGGCGGGACATAATTATGGCTCATTCTACGAGAGCAGTGGTTTCCTCTTGGACCTTTAAAAATGAGGCCTCTATGGATTAGATTTGTAAGGCGGATATCTGGTTCCCCTTACATACTTTTTCCAAAATTTTACGTTTGATGTTTTTGCTTCTGCTGAAGCAGCCTTCGGGAGAAAGGTTTTACAGGCTGTGGTACCCTCAGATTATGGTCCGCCTCTCTTTTTTTTCCCTTTCGTTAGCATTCCGTGTACTATAGAGCTTGGGTATATGCTTTCACAAGTAAGGAATGCAGCTGTGGACTCTTTCCATATTAAGAATTAAATTATCAGGTAAACATAATTTATGTTATTTGTTTCAAGTCTTCTCCGCACTGAGCTGCTCAGGCAGCTCACGGCAGAACGCTGTTTTGCTAAGAGTTGATGTTTCCACCTCTTTGCAAATAGCTGCGAGGGAAATCCGGCGCCAAGCTCGCGCACGCAAAAGCACAAGTTAGTTTATGCGCGGTATTTGGGTTAATGCGCGCACAAAATAGGTTGTTTCACAACTTGTAATACCTGCACAACCCCAAATGTGCAAAAACCTTAAGGCGCGCAATGTTTTCGTAATTGCGAAAAAACATAATTGCCACACTACTTGTAATCTAGTCCTAAGATTGTAGTGTAAACAGTTAATGATGTGTACTAAGCAAAATTGCAATATACTGTCATGATTTATTTCTCCTAATCTCATATAATTTAAGTCTGAAAATTGTGTTATTTCCAGTTATGAAATTTAGAAGTGCACACGGCAGGCTTCACAAGCCTAACCCTGCTGCATATCTGCCCCTCGCTGACCCTGGTGTTTACTGTCCCTTTAAACTAAAAAAGTAAAAGAATAGATAGAGGAATGGCACCACATTGAGCATTTGGTGCTATTGTCTGTCTGGAAATACATAAACTGTTTTATGGTAAAGTTATAAAAACCAGATCATGTGATATAAAACTTAATTGGCTTTATTTGTACAGACGCTGATATATTGAAAGTTGTGATAACAGAAGATCTGTTTGCGTGGCGTCAGGTGGAAGCCCCGGATGAGGAAACCAGTGACAGTATCAGCCCAGGTGAGTGTGCATGTGTGGTGTGTGTGTCTGAGGGTTATGCTTTACAGATGAGTGTGCACGAGTGGTGTGTCTTTGGTAAGCACGTTACAGGTGAGGGTTCACGTGTGGTGTGTCTGAGGGTTATGCGCTACAGATGAGTGTGCACCAGTGTGGATTTGATTTAACCCCTTAACGACCAATAACATACAGGGTACGTCCTACAAAAAATGGTTGTTAACGATCAAGGACGTACCCTGTACGTCATTAGTGTTTTCAACCGGTGGAAGCTATCCGGATTGCTTCCAGCTGCTTTCATGTTATTGCAGTGATGCCTCGATATTGATGCATCCTGCAATAACATTTTTTAGCCTTCCGATGCAGAGAGAGCCACTCTGTGGCCCTCTCTGCATCGGACATCGATGGTCACGATCGTTGGTGGGTGGGAGCCATTGCAGGGAGGCGGCCATCGATGGGGGAAGTGTGTCGGAGGGGGGTGAGCATGAGCACGGGAGCGGGTGGGGACGCTACACTATGGCACAATTTTATTTTGCTTAGGATAAGGTGGAAGAGAGAAGGGGGTGGGTGGTTGGTTATTGAGGGGGGGCAGCTGCACTACAGAAAAATATTTTTTAAAAAAACCCAACATATTTTATGGCAAACCCAAGATGACGCACAATAAGGTAGAGGGGGAGGGTTAGAGAGCTGTTTGGGGGGGATCAGGGAGGTTGGGGGCTTATTATTTCTCTTATCTAATTTAGTTTTTTTTCTCTCTGTATAAATTGTTGAAAAGCATATATAGGTAGGCTTAGAAGCAATGCACTACTGTGAGCTAGCTACTTGTCACTGTCTCACCCAATGTGTTCTGCTACGAGCCAGTAGAGCATTGCTCTTCTTTAACAAAGGATACCAAGAGAATGAAGCAACACTGATAATGGAAGTACATCTGAAAATTGTATGCTCTATCTGCAACCCCAAAGTTTTTTTTCATGATTATGTGCATTTAAAGGGACAGACTAGTCCAAATTAAACTTTCATGATTCAGATAGGGCATGCAATTTTAAACAACTTTCCAATTCACTTTTATCATCAAATTTGATTTGTTCTATTGGTATTCTTTGTTGAAAGCTAAACCTAGGTAGGCTCATATGCTAATTTCTAAGCCCTTGAAGGCCGCCCCTTATTTCAGTGCATTTGGCAGTTTTTCACAGCTAGCGGGTGTTAGTTCATGTGTGCCATACAGATAACATTGTGACCACGCCCATGGAGTTACAAATGAGAGGGCACTGATTGGCTAAATGCATGCCTGTCAAAAGAACTGAAATAAGGGGGCAGTCTGCAAAGCCTTAGATACAAAGTAATCACAGAGGTAAAATGTATATTAATATAACTGTGTTGGTTATGCAAAACAGGGGAATGAGTAATAACTATCTTTTTAAACAATAACAATTCTGGAGTAGACTGTCCCTTTAAGGTCTATTTCTCAACTCTGTATGTTTATTTTATAAAATGGTTTTGAAAATCATTGATTTTTGTCCACCCTGGTGTGCACGCAAATGGTCTCTTATCTTCTCTTTCAGCTAAAAGATGTAAGATAAGTAAATGTTAAGAGGGAAAAGTACCATAGTGAGTGTATTTGGTGCTATTGTTTGTTTGGGAAATACACAAACTGTTTTATGGTAAAGTTATAAAAACTAGATCATGTGATATAAAAACAGAATCTGCTTTATTTGTACAGATGAAGATAACGCTGATATAGTGAAAGTTGAGATAACAGAAGATCTGTATACGTGTGATCAGGTGAAGACTGAGGAAAATAAAGTTACAGTAAATACGGCTACAGGTGATTATATTTAGGTTTTGAGCATATTTTTCTATATGCATCAGTCACTGCTCTGAAAAATACCTGCATACAAAGCTGAGTGCACAAAACACAAGTTAGGTGATAGGGAGCTCAGTATAAACTTTATCAGCTAAACAGCCATGACAAAGCCAGTGATAAAACTAGCCCTGATAAGCATAATTATATAAGAAATGTATAAACTCATGAACTTCAATGTTACTTATAGTTTATCTCATGCTGCTAACCAATTACACAGAACAATGATATTTCACAGAAATCTAAAACACTGAAGCACAGGCCCCTGATACTTGTGGGGGTGCAGTGGTCTAACAACTCATTTACCTGAGACACCAAATCCAGTAAAGTTAGTGTGGGCTCGATTTATCAAGCACTTCGCCTTGCTGTGACTGTAGGTTCTCACAAGAGCAAAATAGCGCTTGTGTACAATGCTGCATTCCACCAGCGGATCTCTGCCCGCAAAAGGCGAGCTGGGGCGCATATGTACGCCCCTGTTCACCATGACTTGATAAATCGAGCCCGGTATGTGATGTAAATTACTACACCAGGTGGCCGAACCACCGCTCACAAGCTGCTTTCAGCTCTTTGAAACAAGTTGATTGAGCTCCTTTTTGCATAACAATTAATATAAAAGGTAAATAAAAAAGATTAAGAAGTATTTACCGGGTATCAGTAATTGTACAATTTGGTACTGACAGTGTTTGTTTTAGTGGCATAGCTTGTGATCACATGATAGCTGTGTATGTGGCTGTATACTTTCATTATTTATTTTGTCCCCTTTTCTTGTAATTCCATTCTGAAATTGTGAGCTTTTCATTTCCTTTTAGAAATGGAATTGCAGAACACGTTTATATTCCACGCAGCTATTGGCTGCACACTCTATTTATAACTGTCTCTAATTGGCCACAGCAGAGAAGGTAACCTAAGTTACAACATGGCAGCTCCCATTATTTTATATACACTAAAACTTTACACTTATTTTCTCAATATTTAAACAGCTAATTAAACTTTAAAAAATACATCTACAGGTTATTCTCAGACTATTCTTTTCTCTGAATGCATCATTCTATCTAGCATTTATTAAGTGTTGAACAGCAGCTTCACTATTGAGGTGTATCTCCTAGATCAGTGCTGATGTTGCAGAAAAAATGAATAATGATTTAAAGAGATATGAAACCAACATTTTTTCTTTCATGATTCAGATAGAGCATGCAATTTTTAAAACCTTTTTAATTTACTTATCAAATTAGACCACTGGAAGAAAACAAAGTTATATTACAAGGTAATAAGTCTTGATCATTTCCTAAACAGATTCACCTTTCTTGTAATTTTTTTCTATGGTTGATGTTGATGCAATCAATGATGGTTGTCCAATTCCTGAAACCTTAGTTACAGAATCATCTGCTGTGGAAGCTAGAACTAGAACTAGCTAGAACTAGAACTAACAGAATTAGGGTCCAGAGATGATTTATAAATCTCAGTCTAAAATTAAGCTCTAGAAGCAAGTTCCAGAAATATCATATCCTAAACTGAAGAAAAATCAGTGTGCGACTCATCTCACTTATCGGCTATGATCGCTGTATTCTGTAATAAAGACTGTGAAGTCAAAGCATTGTGCAATCCTTATAAATCAACAGCCTTGACAACATTTCTGCCAGATTTTTATCGACTCACAACTAAAATAAAAACTTAGACGACCTCTACTAGCAGTAAATAGCAGGTAAATATCTTTAATTTTGGGCCAGTTTAAGATTGGAGTGGTAGTTTGTGCTCACGTTCAAGCTCTAAAACTGCTAGAAGTACGTTTTTTTGCGCTCAGAGATTCGCGCTCAGAGTATGAGTTTAAAGTAACAAGTTTGTGCTCTCACGTTCACAAAGTCGCGGTATCAAATAGACTTTTAGAAGTAAGTCACAAATGGAAAATCGTATTCATCCATAGACTTCAATGGAGCCAAAAAAGTTGAACACCCCCTCCCCCACAAGTTGGGCAAACACAATTGTGGCAACATAAAAAGATAATATTGCAACTTTCATAACCCAATGTTCCGCACATAGCAGAATATAACACTTAAGTACCAAAGGTACTAAAATCAAAAGGGGGCGCCAAAACGTGTATTATAATATCCCATATGGGATAAAATGACTAATAGAACCAAGGTGAAAAAACAAACAAAAATATAACGTATATAAGTCCATGTGAAAACAATATAAAGTGAATAAACATAAGTCCATAAAATACAATATGAAAGTGAATCAAAATAAGTCTGTATACAAAATATAGCTGCTCTCCCCCAAAGTGGCCCAATTCAGCATGGTCAGATCGAGGCGATATCTAAAAGACAAAAAGAGAGGCATTTCCTTGTGTGTACCAATAGTGTGAGATTGTTGACCCCAAATACAAGCTTCCCAGTCTCAGGGTACTCACAATGACTGCCGCACCCAATTGTGCTGTTAGGGGCGAACTGAGAACTTTCAGCGCCTCAGCTCGATGTACACCGGTGACCGGAACACTCTAAAAATATATCCTCCTCAGTAACTTTATCTGTCGTTAACACGGGAAAGAGAATCCAATATCCTTCTCAAAGTGCATCTTGGGAGGATATGAACCTAAATGAGTGTTGCAAAAAATACTCACTGAGTGATAAAAAGCACACAAAATGTAATAAAACTGTTGCTTTTTACTCATTTGTATTACAGTTTTATTAAACAATCTCACACTATTGGTACACACAAGGAAGTGTCTCTCTTGTCTTTTAGATATCGTCTAAACATAGCAGACGATATCTAAAAGACAAGGAAAAACAAAATGTGGCGTCAGCACTATGGGCTCGATTTATCAAAGCCCTATGGCTGCAAGTTCTCACATGAACTTGCCCGCCATAATTTAACAAGCAGCGGTCACCAGACCGCCGCTTCCCTAACCTCTTCGCCACCTCTAAGGTGGCGAAATTCAATCTCTGCGGTCTAGTCCGACCGAGGAGATTGACAGCTCCTGCTGCGCGCGTGATTGGCTAGGTGCGGGCAGGGGGCAAAATTGCGTTTGTGTGCAATGGTGATTACCTGCAGGTAAATTCGTCCCGCTACAGGCGAGCTGAAGCGTACAGGGGCGCGTATACGCGACCCTCAGGCGTACGTGCACTTCTGATACTAATAATGAACTGCTACATTATATACTAGTGTTGGACCTATTGCTACCTTTATATATATATATATATATATATATATATATATATATATAAAACTTTTAAAGACCTGTTAAGCCCTCCCACTACAGTCTTCCAATCGGAAAACAGCGTGTGCAAAAGGTTACAACAGAGCATGTGCAAAATAAAATAAACAAATAGCGTATAAGCTGAATATCCATAGTGTACATATAAAATATCCATATAAGCCCAGTTAGTAATTGGACATACACCACACCATACACCACACAGATTGTCAAAACTTTAAGCCGTGCTTGCCTCAATCCTATTGGTCATTCTAACCACTCCTCATAGTCCACTGTTAGGCAGACCTGACACACACACCGCTAAGCTGTAAGAAACCATGAGCCTTGCGTGAACACAGTCAGATAGCCACTCAAAGTTCCAGGTGGATACTGAACTATGAATCTATCAGACAACCAAATAATAAGGACAAAACCTAATCTGTAGACAGATCTATGTTACAGTTCAATGCCGATCAGGAGACCGGAATCCCGCCCCTATGCATCACCATAGTGATCATCATAGTGATGAGCACAGCATTCTGATAGACAGACCACACACCCCTAGGATGCCAAAACAAACTAACTAGCGTGTTCACCATCAATCCGCTACTCGTCATACCAAACAAGTGATGGACAATAAGTCAAGATAACATTCAAATATATGAATGGATCTGTGTTGTGGTATAATGCCGGACACACGCCCCAATATATCACCATCTTGATAAGTGTAGAGTAAAAACATAAGTACCTACTACTGCATTTCCCTATTGTAGGGGGTCCCAATTGAACGGATCTGCATCCCACCCATGAGCCGATAATGGCTGTGCACAAGAATTGGAGTTACGTCCCTTGGCGTCAATGGTCACCATAGTACTGAAAAACAAAAGCAGCAGTAGACTATCAAACAAATACCTGACATTGCAGATAACTGCAGCAGTGACTAGTGTATGATAAGTAACCTAACAGGGACTCTATCATTAAGCACAGACAATGTATAAAGGACATATTTAACAAATTCTAACTCGATCAATCACAGTCTAACCTAAACACAATGCGTAAAATACATGGTGCACATCCATACCGGTATGTCCTATCCAGAAACATAACACACTAAAGAGCAGGTTTCAAAATCGGAGCACAGTGTGGGAAAAAAAAACACCCTTATTGATGAAATATATAACCTAAAAGGTTCAAAAACTACAATAAAACCAAAAAGTCTCAAAACAATGCATGCATCCAAAACTCAATTCCAACATGCAGCTCAAAGGAAAAAAAAGTCTAAGACAGGGCTGAAAAAGTGAAAAAAATATTAAATTAAGTAAGGGTGAAAAGTTAAAAACAAATCATTATACATAAAAATAGTAAAAACAAGAAAAGAGAGACTGTCACACAACAGACAATATTCATAGAGACATGAAAACAAACATTACCAGCAACATATTTGGGACTAAAAGCAAATTGACACATATGCATATGTGGATACAGTGTTGCACAATCAGATAGCTGGTAATAATGAATCAGAGCTCTCATCAAAGAAATCAAAAAATGAAACAGAACTCTCATTAAAAAACAGCCTATAGATCAGGACTCCCATTCATGTGTGCGTATTCAAGCTTAGACTACATCTTGCTCTGTTAGCATGTATCATGGACCCTCATGAGTATGAACAGTAATGATGTTTGTCTTATAAGAAGCATTGCCACCTTGTGTTGATATTCAACCCTTTAGGTGACTATACCCATAAGAGTGTATATAGGGGGATGCTGACTCCTGATGAGAGGAGGAACTTCAGACCAAGAAGAGGCAGACACTATAGCAAAAAAGCTTTAAATACAGTGGATTCCAGCTCTCGTGAGAGCTCTGAGCCTGAGGTGTACACAGAGACTGACAACTCCAATTCAGAATTTTGTGGTATCACTAATCGCTCAAGGGGCAAAAAAGTAAACCAACAGTGGAATAGTCAGTCTGCAAATCCAGCTTCACTACCGCCAGTAACATCACATCGTACAGCTTTGCCTTTTTTAGGCATAGGCCGATGCTGCACGCTCGGAGGTGGGGGGCACTGAGCGCCGCCCCCCATTACAAAGAAGGTAGATGACATTGTATTCAACATCAGCTTGAGGGAGCTTACACCTCCAGAAGTATCACTCTTAAACAAAGGACTGTCCTTTGTACCATCAACTAGCATGAACTCTTTTAACACATACATTGGTGTTCAAAGATTTGGGATGAATTTGAAACTCAGAGTTTTTTCAAGTGAAAACCACTGATCCTTCTCCTTTTAGAATTTAAGGCACCTTCAGCCCAAACACTAAGAATCCCTCGATATCTATTTTAACCAATTTCTTGACACAATAGATATTCAAGAAGAAAAAGATCCATTGGAATGATAACCTTTCCAAACAAGAGAGACAGGCTATTAATTCCCTGAGCAACGACAAGTCCATAGTGATCAGACCTGTGGACAAAGGTGGTGTGGTGGTCATCATAAACATGTGCGACTATAGAGAGGAAATGTTACGTCAACTCACTGATGTACAGACCTACCACATACTTTCCAGAGACCTTACTTTTGGTGTTCAAAGAAAAAATTGATCGCAAGTTGACAGCATGGTGGGAATTATAGTTGATGACAGACCATGAGCTCAAGTTTTTGAAGCAAGATCACCCGATCACCCCTGTGATATACACACTTCCGAAGATCCACATAGATGCCCACCGACCACCTGGTAGGCCCATTGTCTCAGCCAGATGGTCTCTTCTTCAACCTCTGGCAAAATTTGTTGACTTCCATCTTCAACCATGGGTCAAACAAATGCAATCTTACATCCAGGACTCATCATCTTTTATCAAACTGATCACACAACTCTCCAATATTGAAGTTACTGACTTACTAGTGACTCTTGACATTTCTAGTCTGTATGCTGTAATCCCACAGGACCTTTTATATTAAGCCAATATACTATCGATTTCCAATATTTTGTTAGGCGAGGACAACGCCATATTAAGTGTATTACATCAGGGTTTTCTTTTTTTACATTTAGGACAAATCTGTAGTGCCCATTTTGGAATGTTTTTGGAGTTATGTATGCATGATGCATTAGTCTGGCATGAGAGTCTCTTAAGTCTTGGGATAATGTTACTTTACGCATAGTTTTTATACTTGATTGGATGAATGTTGTGTCTATCTGCTCACCTGTGGATTTGGACCAATTTTCAGCTATTTGTACACTTGTATTGGCATTTAACGATTCCAATAATAGCCTATATATTAGAGATATTGTATGTATTCCCTGAGTAACCAGTGAGACCAATTGGGTTATAGGTCTGTTTAAGAAAAGCCTCTGTCTTTAATAAATCTGACACGTAATGTCGGGCTTGTAAATACAAAAAGGGATGATTATTTGGTAATGAGTATTCTGTCTGTAGAGTTCACCAACTTTTAACAGAGTTGTCAGATTCGTCTAATATGTGATAAACAGTGCAAAGTCCCTTTTGGTGCCATACTTGGAAGGTTTGTGTTCTAATACCAGCCAAGAAGTCGGGATTTCCATGGAGTGGTTAATATTTAGTGCAAGTTTGGGTGATTTTTAGCCATTTATCCTGATTCACATGGTAACCTGAGATGGTGCCAAATCTCTCAATATCATCAGCCGGGGCGATTTAGATTGTGGATCTGATAGGAATAATTTCATATTGTCTGCATATAATGATAAATGCATGGTGGATGTGTCTATCTTTAAGCCTTCAGTCTCTACTCTTATAGCCTGAGCAAGGGGTTCAATAGCAGTGTCAAAGAGGAGAGGAAGTGTGGGAAAAAGGTAGCCCCATAATACCTTATTGAAGGCTTTTTGCATCTAGTGCTAACATGCATGCTTTAGGTTGTTTTGTGAACTGGGGGTCATGTCTATTTTTCCAGAAATAAGATATTTGGACTTTTCTAATGTTTTGACTGGGGATCTACCTTGGACAAATCCTGTTTGGTCTTCATGTATGATAGATGGTAGTACTAATCCTATTCTAGTGGCTAAAATTTTTGTCAATAGTTTATAGTCTGTGTTAAGCAGGGAAATAGGTCGATATGATTCAGGTTGTAGTGGATCTCTTCCTGGTTTTAAAATCGTGCTAATATGGGCTTCAGTAAATCAATGGTTAGCAATATCTGTTTTCTTGTTTTTTAGGATTCTCAAAATGCTTTTTCTTTTTATGGGGGATGTAACTCCGCCAACATTACAAGTAACTTTATTTATTCTATTAGCTGTCATTATGGTCACCATGGGGGTAGAGAATATATGCAAAGCATTACATAAGTGTGTACAGTGTGAGTACAGTGTAACAAGCAGTATACTTGCTGTTTAAGTTGGGTGTGTTGCAACAATAATGTAGTAGTTTCATTCCTTCTGTGCCTCTTCCTGTTGATAAGTGCTTTCGTATAGGAGTGATGGAGTGGTAGGAACTTCCTGGTATCACAACTGTGGACATTCAAATAATACAGAATTAAGATCAACATACAAAACCAAAGCCAACAAAAATACAAGAAACACATAAAACATATGAACTGCGTGGATTTGACCTCTTCCACTAGGTACTTCATTTCCCTCTAAACAATCCCCCCCCATGAGAGTAAACATAAAGGATATATTAATAGCTTTCACTGTGTTGTATCTTTGGTGTCATATTCTTTCCTGTGCTCTTGAAAAGTCCAGAGATACTTAGTAGGCAATTCCTCTCCTTCAAACAATCCCTTTAACCAGCGCTCTAACAGTTGTAAAAAAGCAGGGGATCCAATAACCAAACAATCCGCTCACAGAAAGAGCACAATCTGTTAAAATTGCTTTAAGGATCGACAGTACCTTGTAATACGTTGGTAGTCTTCCGCAAATACAGCTCAGACATCAGCCACGGTCCCTGTCTGGATCCTCTCGAATAGGTCCTCTCCCTTGTTCCACGTCACCATCAGGTGTGTTAAGGAGTTACAACACCTCCTATTACTGCAGCTGCTTTTAGCGTGTCCCTGCAAACCGCCAGCAGACTTCTGTAGGTCTGCCCAGTAGATCCAATGCGTAGAAGTGGGAAAAAAGGCGAGTCGGGGCAACAGGTTCAAAATGTAAAACTTAACGTTTATTGCCAGTACACCCCTTAAAATAAAAAGATTACTTCGGTGCATCCAGTAAAAACATAAAGAGCCAGGACAGCAGCGGTCTAACATGTTTCGGCTCCTGCCTTACTGTGCTGTCTCTAGCTCGCAGCCCTCTTAAATTATAATGATTACTCTGACGTAATCAGCAGCACTAAAGAATTAACCCTTGCTAATTTGGTACAAAAGGAAATGACTAATATAAACGGTATTAACATCATGATATATACAACAATGTTGTGGGCAGTAAATATAAAGTTGTTCACATACAAATTATATAGTTGCCTACATTACTAGAAACATCCAAAATGGGGGGGGGGGGGATAAGCTCCCCTAAATAGCTATATTATGTTATAAAATCTTAGTCTGACTTCAAATGTTAAATGGATCCTATCCTAGTCAGCTTAAGTCAAATAGTAGACTAAGTTACAAACACTATGTATCAAGACACATTCTGTTTGTTTCAAAGCCTAATGGATAAAATATTCCATCATATGTGGGCACAAATTAATATGCTCCCTACTAGTGGGGTCTAAAAACTTATTATAAGAGTAGATAAGCATATTTAACAGATCAAATGTGTATTGAATATTATACAATGTATTAGTTAGCCCAGAAACCAAATATGTACATAATATGTGTCCACATATCTATTAGCGCCAGCAGTTTATCAAATCTGTTTGTATATTCATACCATCTGGCACTGGGGTTTTCAGTTTAAAGATCCAAATGCTTTGCTTATGCGAAGCATTTTGTCCCTATCTCCACCCCTTCTGGGGGTTCTGACCCCCTCTATGACCTGACACTTTAATTTATCTGTATTGCCATCATGGCAGTACTTCTAATGCCTTGCTACTTGTGATTCAGGGTCATCCGATTTTATACCATTAAGATGTTCTTTTATCCTGTCTCTGGCTTCCCTTGCAGTGAGGTCTACATATTGTTTCTGACAATCAGAGCAAGTTAAGTACACTACATAAGTGCTATGGCAATCGGTGCAAGCATCCATCATAAACACTTTTTGTGTATTCAAAGACTGGAAAGTTTTCCCAGATAGGGTATATAAACACAATTTACATCTTGCTGCACTACACTTATAGTGCCCTGCACTACACTTATAGTGTACATTCTAGCCAGCTGTTTGTTCTGGCTGGAGGTATCTTCACCTCGCTAGGGGCCAAGATGTTACCTATGGTTTTGTTGATAATTTATTGGTATGGGAATCCCCTTTTTAGGAATCTATCTTTAAATTCATCTGCTGATTTTTTATAATCTTCCACTGAGGAGCAGTTTCTTCTAAGGCAAATAAATTCGCCTTTCAGGATACCAAAACGTGTATGCTTAGGATGCATACTTTTAGCATGTTAGGATGCTGTTACCTGATATGGGCTTACGATGAAGTTTAGTTTTAATCTTGTTTCCTTCTCCCAGAAGGATCAGATCCAATAATTCAATGCTCTGTTTATCTTTCACACTCGTGAATTATAGACCTACATTGTTTATGTTAATATTATTTACAAAATCCTGACTCTCCTGAGTTGCCCCTTGCCAGATAAAGAGGAGATCATCAATGCACCTCTTGTACATAACAATACTTCCCCCTATGGTGGCAATCCTCCCACCACCCCATGTATAGGTTTGCAAAAGCTGGGGCAAATGTTGCCCCCATTGCTATCCCTCTTTTCTGGAGGTAAAAATTACCACCAAAGGAGCAGTAATTGTGTGTAAGCAAGAAGTACAATACTCTTAAAATAAAACTTTTATGAGTGCTTGTATAGCCTGTGTAACTGTCAAGGAAGAAGGCAATGGCCACCATTCCTTTGTCCAATGGTATGCTTGAATATAAACTAACAACATCAGTCGTCATCCAGGTAAATCCTGGTTTCCAGTTTATTCTATCAAGCATAACCAAGAGATGCTTAGTGTCCTGTAAGAAAGAGGGCAAAATCCTGACTAAAGGTTGAAGGATATTTTCCATCCACCTCCCCAGGGTTCCAACAATGACCCAATGCCCGAAACGATCGGGCGTCTTTGCACATTATCAAGGGTTTTATGTGTCTTGGGGAGGTGATGGGAAATAGGAATTCTAGGATACTTGACATGTAGGTAGGCACTGGTATTGTCATCAATAATTCCTAGATCTCTACCATCATCCAGAATTTGTTCTAGGCTCTGTTTGAACGAAACAGTTGGATCAAAACTCAGTTTCTGATATACCTCTATGTCTCCTAACTGTCTTTCAGCCTCTTGTACGTAGTCTCGCTTATTAAGGATAACAATATTCCCTCCTTTATCACTTCAGCGTATAACTATGTCAGGTTTAGATTTCAACCTTTGAATAGCTTCCTGTTCTGCTTTAGTAAGATTATTATATTTAGTTCTTTCTGAGAGAGAATTATGTAGTTTTATCAATTCTTTCTCAACTCTCTTGTGAAAGGATTCAAGGTAAATCCCCCTCTTCCTAGTCAGGTAGAACTCTGACACAGCCTTAAATTTAGTTTTAACCTGTTGCTCTTTGCAGGATTCCATCTCTAGACTGAGGAGAGATAAGTAATCTGTTGCTTCACTAAAATATACATCTATCCTTTCAGTGCAATGACCTTTATCGTCTGAAACAAATTTTTCAGAATCTGTTGTATTATTTTTAAAGCATTTATTAAGCATTAAGTTCCTTACAAACTTATTTAGATCAAGAATGGTCTCAAAAAAATTAAAATCTGTTGAAGGAACGAAGCCCAGACCCTATTTAAGTACCCTCTGCTCCTCTACATCTAATGTTATATCAGAAAGGTTCAAAATAGTTAAATCTTGTATTTCTTTTACAAGATATGACGAGTCCACGGATTTCATCCTTACTTATGGGATATCGCCTCCTGGTCAGCAGGAGGAGGCAAAGAGCTCCACAACAGAGCTGCATAAATAGCTCCTCCCTTCCTCCCCAACCCAGTCATTCTCTTTGCCTGTGTTAGTGATAGGAGTGAGGTAAAGTGAGGTGTGAGTTTAGATTCTTCAATCAAGAGTTTATTATTTTTCAATGGTGCCAATGTGTACTATTTTTTTATTTGGAGCAGCCTCTAGATTATAACCTTATGGTTTTGGGAACTGGTGAGGTTTTACCTGCACTGCGCCTCTCACATTTATGCTGCTCTTCTTTGATGGCTTTAGAGAAGTTTAACTAAGGCCCTTCTGTCTGCACAGGACCTCAGGAGGAAGAGTGGACCCCCTGATACTGTGAGTTTTTCATGCTGTTCCTCAGCATGGAGGTAAGTGCAGTCTTTTTGTTTCTGGGGCCATGCAGCATATCTCAGAACTGACTGTACTCTAAGTTTTGATACTATGGGCTTATAGGCTTTTATGACAGCATGCAGATTCTCACTGAGGTCACAGAGTATGAGAACCGACATATTGTCTCCTTGTCCCAGACACTCTAACTTTTGCAGAGAACACATATGGGTTAGAAGCGCTGGAATAATATGGTGGCTTGACGCTAATAGGGGCAACTCTCTTTATTTCTTTAAGGGCTGTTTTTCCCCTGACAGCATTATCAACCCTCACATGATACCCCCGCCCCGGCGATGCACTGTGGGGCATGTGTGATTGGGTTTTCTAGGTAACCATTAGTTTGTCTAACCATCGATACCGGCTACCAGCGGCATAGCATAGATGAACGGTCTGTGTGAATTTCCCCCGGTGCCTTCTGTAAAAATGTATTGGCGACTGGGTGAGGGTTGTTATGGGCATGGTGCACAGTCTGTATGAGTTTCCCCACGGCGTTTTCTGTGAGAATGTGATGGCGACCGGGAGAGGGTTATTATTGACATAAGTAATCTGTCTGTATGTCCCCCCCCTGGCATTTTTTATGTATAAGTGTAATGTAAACTGTCCGCATGATTTCTTCCCCCCGGCGCTTTCTGTAACAAGGTAATGGCGACCGGGAGAGGGTTGTTTTCGCCCTAGAGGGGTGGGGGTTGGTTGTCTAAGTGCACATATGTGTTGGGCGATTAGACTGTTGTTGAGAACGACATCTTTTCGTTATACACTCCCGTGCCTTTACATATAATCAATGGCGACCGGGAGATAGAGGACGAAACGCCCACGAGGGGCGGGGTTTTCTAAGGGCGCGAAAGTAACAGACGCCGAGGTTTCTTCTTCCTCCTTTATAACCATTTAAGTAGAAAGGTTGTAAGGAGCGGAGGTTTAGTTCTTTATTCAGTGTCCTAGAGGCACATGGAGCACTCTAGTGGTTACTATGTGCGCTCTATACTGATCACTTCTTAGATCTCTTCCGGTTATCGGACGCTATGGTGCTGGAAAACATTCTGCAGTTTGTACTATTTTTAGCTGCTGTATTTTCTCAGGTGGCTGGTTAAATTACATATTTGCAGTAACCTTTTGCAAAGGTCTTTTCTGCTTCATCTGGGGTGTCCTGGAAAGTTTTAACACACAAGAATTAAAGTGTTACTTTAACATTTAAAGACACAGTACAGTTTCTTGGTGTCAGTTTATTACAGCCCTTTCAACTGTTGATTTGATTTGGAGGGATATTTGCTTGCACTAACAGAGTTTTCCTTTTATGTTTTAAAAACATAGTAAGATGTATTTCAACTGTTTATTGTCCTTTTCTCTTTGGCGTCTTTGGACGGAGTAAATGCAGGACAGTAACATGTTATTATGTGTAGATTTTATTGCACAACCCATGCCACAATGTTTTACATGTGTTGTCCAATTTACTTTATGAACCACAGGCAGGGCTCTGCGGTTCCTTGCAAAACCTTGAATTTTTCAGATACATAACAATGTCTTGTTGCAGCAATATCTATGTGGTTACTGGTTTGTCTCTAGCAGGTTCCTTTTTTTTAAAAAAAAAAAAAAAAAAAAGGGGGGGGATTTTTGTTAAAATAACTCTGCATGTTAATGCACTATGACTGAGCTCTGCAGCAACTTGAGTTGCAGGTTTGATCCTTGGTGAGGTCCACTCAGTTTTTCATCCTTCCGAGGTCGATAGACTGAGCAGCACCTTGAGACCCTTACGGGCGATTAGCCGCGCTTACAAGTACCCATACATACAAGCTATGCTTACTTTCAGGCAAACAGTGTGTTAGTAACACTGAGTTTATACAAATGTGGCTGTTTTTGTTGTTTTCAATCATCCTTTGTATGTGATGGTTCAAACTTTCACTAGAATGAGTTTCTTTCAGAATTAAAAAGACAGTTCCGTCCTATTCTGAGTGCATTGTATTAAATAAATTATAACTGAGCACTAAAGCATAGAGTTAATTTTCCAAATTCAAGGAAAATCGTTTCCTATGGTCAAATTTATTTTTGCCCTTTGACAATTGCTACATATTCCAGCCAAGCCCACCTGGAGACCCAACCAGGCCTGCTACTACCAAAACAGCATGAAGGGGCGGCTCCCTGATCCGGGACCGGATCTAGTAGGGGGCAGACTTTCTCTTTTTGTCCAGGATTGAATAAGAGACGTTCAGGACCCCTGGACACTGGAGAGTGTGTCTCAAGAGTATCAGCTGGAGTTCAAAAATTCCTTCCCAAGGGGAGGGTTTTATTCTTTCACTATTGTCTGTAGACCAGATAAAAAAGAGGCGTTCTTACGTTGTGTAAAATACCTCTCCACTATGGGAGTAATTTGTCCCGTTCCCATACAGGGGCAGGGGTTTTACTCAACTCTTTTCTTTCATGTAATTAGCAAGAGTCCATGAGCTAGTGACGTATGGGATATACATTCCTACTAGGAGGGGCAAAGTTTCCCAAACCTTAAAATGCCTATAAATACACCCCTCACCACACCTACAATTCAGTTTTACAAACTTTCCCTCTCAGGGAGGTGGTGAAGTAAGTTTGTGCTAGATTCTACGTTGATATGCGCTTCGCAGCAGGCTAGAGCCCGGTTTTCCTCTGGAGTGCAGTGAATGTCAGAGGGATGTGAAGAGAGTATTGCCTATTTGAATTCAATGGTCTCCTTCTACGGGATCTATTTCATTGGTTCTCTGTTATCGGTCGTAGAGATTCATCTCTTACCTCCCTTTTCAGATCGACGGTATACTCTTATATACCATTACCTCTACTGATTCTCGTTTCAGTACTGGTTTGGCTATCTACTATATGTAGATGAGTGTCCTGGGGTAAGTAAGTCTTATTTTTTGTGACACTCTAAGCTATGGTTGGGCACTTTATATGTAAAGTTCTAAATATATGTCTTTAAACTTATATTTGCCATGATTCAGGATAATCAGTATTCCTTCATTCAGACTCTGTTTCATTATTTGGGATAATGCATATGAATAAATATTTTTTTCTTACCTTGAAAATTTTCAATTGACTTTTTTCCCTGCGGGCTGTTAGGCTCGCGGGGGCAGAAAATGCTTCAATTTATTGCGTCCTTCTTGGTTCAAACTTTTTTGGCGCAAAATTTTGTCATTTCCGGCGCCGTAGTTGTCGCCGGAAGTTGTTCGTTGTTACGTCATTTTTTGACGCATGTGTGTTCAGACTTTTTTTGCGCCAAAAAATGTGGGCGTCGTTTTCGGCGTCAGAGGATGTGGCGTCATACTTGGCGCCAAAAAATTTGGGCGTTGTACTTGGCGCCAATAATGTGGGCTTCATACTTGGCGCCAAAAATGTGGGTGTCATTCTTGTTCCACTTTTTCTCACATTATTTAAGTCTCACTTTTTTGTTGCTTCTGGTTGCTAGAGGCTTGTTTGGTTTGCATTTTTTCCCATTCCTGAAACTGTCATTTAAGGAATTTGATAATTTTGCTTTATATGTTGATTTTTTTTTTTCTATTACATATTGCAAGATTTTCCATAAACTGTTCCTGGATCAGAACATACTGAGGGATTCCTGTTGACTGAGATAAGTCCTACCAAAGCTAAGTTCATTTATTTTAAATGTTATGAATGTTTATCTTTAGCTATGGGTTGTAATAAGTTATCATGATAAACTTTTACATGCAGAATCCAGTAGTATTTATGCTTTATGTATTGCTATTCTTTTTACATCTTATGTACAAGATATACTTAAAAAAATTATAAGAATATTTTTCTGATTCTATGTTAAAGGCTTTGTCTGACTTTACGCCTTCTATTAAAATTTTTAGGTCTTTTTCAAACTTCTTTTTTAATTGATGAAGTTTCAAATGACCAACAACATACTGAATTATCCTTCTCTGATGATGTTTTCTCCAACATTGGTGTGTCCGGTCCACGGCGTCATCCTTACTTGTGGGAATATCTCTTCCCCAACAGGAAATGGCAAAGAGTCCCAGCAAAGCTGGCCATATAGTCCCTCCTAGGCTCCGCCCACCCCAGTCATTCTCTTTGCCGTTGCACAGGCAACATCTCCACGGAGATGGTTAAGAGTATGTGGTGTTTAGTTGTAGTTTTTTTATTCTACTTTCAAGAGTTTGTTATTTTAAAATAGTGCTGGTATGTACTATTTACTCTGAAACAGAAAAAGATGAAGATTTCTGTTTGTGAGAGGAAGATGATTTTAGCAGACAGTAACTAAAATCGATTGCTGTTTCCACATAGGACTGTTGAGATGAAGTAACTTCAGTTGAGGGAAACAGTTAGCAGACTTTTCTGCTTAAGGTATGACTAGCCATATTTCTAACAAGACTGTGTAATGCTGGAAGGCTGTTATTTCCCCTCATGGGGACCGGTAAGCCATTTTCTTAGTCTCAAACAGAATAAAGGGCTTAATATGGGCTATAAAACTGGTAGACACTTTTATGGGCTAAATCGATTGCTTTATTTGGACATTTTATACATGTTTATGCTGATAATTCACACTTATAAACTTGGGGAACGTTTTTTAACGTCAGGCACTATGTTAGACACCTTTTCCAGTCAGGAAGGGCCTTCCCAGTTGTAGGCTGAGCCTCATTTTCGCGCCATTACTGCGCAGTTGTTTTTGAGAGCAAGACATGCAGATGCATGTGTGAGCACCTGAAAGTAGTTGGAAAAGTTCCTAGAAGGCGTCATTTGGTATCGTATTCCCCTCTGGGCTTGGTAAAGTCACAGCAAAGGCTGTAGCTGGGACTGTATATGGGGTTAAATCTGTAACCGGCTCCGGTTTCGTTATTTTAAGGGTTAAAGCTCTGAAAATTGGTGTGCAATACTTTGAATGCTTTAAGACACTGTGGTGAAATTTTGGTAAATTTTGAACAATTCCTTCATATTTTTTCACATATTCAGTAATAAAGTGTGCTCTGTTTAAAATTTAAAGAGACAGTAACGGTTTTGTTTTAAAACGGTTTTTGTGCTTTATTGACAAGTTTAAGCCTGTTTAACATGTCTGTGCCTTCAGATAAGCTATGTTCTATATGTATGAAAGCCAATGTGTCTCCCCCTTCAAAATTGTGTGATAATTAATTGTGCCATAGCGTCCAAACAAAGTAAGGACAGTACTGCCACAGATAATGAAATTGCCCAAGATGATTCCTCAGATGAAGGGAGTAGACATGGTTCTACATCATCTCCTTCTGTGTCTACGCCAGTTTTGCCCACGCAGGAGGCCCCTAGTACTTCTAGCGCGCCAATGCTTATTACCATGCAACAATTGACGGCTGTAATGGATAACTCCATAGCAAATATTTTATCCAAAATGCCTGCATATCAGAGAAAGCGCGATTGCTCTGTTTTAAACACTGAAGAGCAGGAGGGCGCTGATGATAATTGTTCTGTCATACCCTCACACCAATCTGTCAATGGTACACACAAAGAGGAACTCCAGCACTCCAGTAATAGAAAAAGGCAATTTATTAAGCAACGTTTCGGGGTCACAGCCCCTTCCTCATGCTCATGATAGCATGAGGAAGGGGCTGTGACCCCGAAACGTTGCTTAATAAATTGCCTTTTTCTATTACTGGAGTGCTGGAGTTCCTCTTTGTGTGTACCATTGACAGATTATTGGGGGGCTGTGGCAGTGCCCCTGGTCTCCTGTGCACCCAGACCTCTGTGCTGTGCTCACTCTTGGACTGTGCTCACACCAATCTGAAGGGGCCATGAGGGAGGTTTTGTCAGATGGGGAGATTTCAGATTCAGGAAAAATTTCTCAACAGGCTGAACCTGATGTTGTGACATTTAAATTTAAATTAGAACATCTCCGCGCACTGCTTAAGGAGGTGTTATCTACTCTGGATGATTGTGACAACTTGGTCATTCCAGAAAAATGATGCAAGATGGACAAGTTCCTAGAGGTTCCGGTGCACCCCGACGCTTTTCCTATACCCAAGCGGGTGGCGGACATAGTGAATAAGGAGTGGGAGAAGCCCGGCATACCTTTTGTTCCCCCTCCTATATTTAAGAAATTATTTCCTATGGTCGACCCCAGAAAGGACTTATGGCAGACAGTCCCTAAGGTCGAGGGGGCAGTTTCTACTCTAAACAAGCGCACTACTATTCCTATCGAGGATAGTTGTGCTTTCAAAGATCCTATGGATAAAAATTTGGAAGGTTTGCTTAAAAAGATTTTTGTACAACAAGGTTACCTTCTACAACCCATTTCGTGCATTGTTCCTGTCACTACAGCAGCGTGGTTCTGGTTCGAGGAACTAGAAAAGTCGCTTAGTAGAGAGACTCCATATGAGGAGGTTATGGACAGAGTTCACGCACTTAAGTTGGCTAACTTTTATTTTAGATGCCGCTTTGCAATTAGATAGATTAGCGGCGAAAAATTCAGGGTTTGCAATTGTGGCGCGCAGAGCGCTTTGGCTAAAGTCTTGGTCAGCGGATGTATCATCCAAGACAAAATTGCTTAACATCCCCTTCAAGGGTAAAACTCTCTTTGGACCAGAATTGAAAGAGATTATCTCAGACATCACTGGGGGAAAGGGTCACGCCCTCCCACAAGATAGGCCTTTCAAGGCCAAGAATAAGTCTAATTTTCGTTCCTTTCGTAATTTCAGGAACGGACCGGCCTCTAATTCTGCATCCTCTAAGCAAGAGGGTAATGCCTCACAGTCCAAACCAGCCTGGAAACCGATGCAAGGCTGGAACAAGGGTAAGCAGACCAAGAAGCCTGCTACCGCTAACAAAACAGCATGAAGGAGTAGCCCCCGATCCGGGACCGGATCTAGTGGGGGGCAGACTCTCTCTCTTTGCTCAGGCTTGGGCAAGAGATGTTCAGGATCCCTGGACGCTAGAAATAGTTTCTCAGGGTTATCTTCTGGAATTCAAGGAACTACCCCCAAGGGGAAGGTTCCACATGTCTCACTTATCCTCAAACCAAATAAAGAAACAGGCGTTCTTACATTGTGTAGAAGACCTGTTAAAGATGGGAGTGATACACCCAGTTCCAATGACGGAACAAGGAATGGGATTTTACTCAAATCTGTTCGTAGTTCCCAAAAAAGAGGGAACCTTCAGACCAATTCTGGATTTAAAGATCCTAAACAAATTTCTCAGGGTACCATCGTTCAAAATGGAAACCATTCGAACGATTCTACCCACTATCCAGGAAGGTCAATTTATGACTACCGTGGATCTAAAGGATGCGCACCTACATATTCCTATCCACAAAGAACATCATCAGTTCCTAAGGTTCGCCTTTCTGGACAAACATTACCAGTTTGTGGCCCTCCCATTCGGATTAGCCACTGCTCCAAGGATTTTCACAAAGGTACTCAGGTCCCTTCTAGCGGTTCTAAGACCGAGGGGCATTGCAGTAGTACCATACTTGGACGACATTCTAATACAAGCGTCGTCCCTGTCAACAGCAAAGGCTCATACAGACATCGTTCTGGCCTTTCTCAGATCACACGGATGGAAGGTGAACATAGAAAAAAGTTCTCTGTCTCCGTCAACAAGAGTTCCCTTCTTGGGAACAATAATAGATTCCTTAGAAATGAGGATCTTTCTGACAGATGTCAGAAAGTCAAAACTTCTAAGCGCTTGTCAAGTTCTTCATTCTGTTCCACGTCCTTCCATAGCTCAGTGCATGGAAGTAGTAGGGTTGATGGTTGCAGCAATGGACATAGTTCCTTTTGCGCGAATTCATCTAAGACCATTACAACTGTGCATGCTGAAACAGTGGAATGGGGACTATACAGACTTGTCTCCAGAGATTCAAGTAGATCAGAAGACCAGAGATTCACTCCGTTGGTGGATATCCCTGGACCACCTATCCCAGGGAATGAGCTTCCGCAGACCAGAGTGGGTCATTGTCACGACCGACGCCAGTCTAGTGGGCTGGGGTGCGGTCTGGGAATCCCTGAAAGCTCAGGGACTATGGTCTCGGGAAGAGTCTCTTCTCCCGATAAACATTCTGGAACTAAGAGCGATATTCAATGCTCTCAGGGCTTGGCCTCAGCTTGCAAAGGCCAGATTTTATAAGATTCCAATCAGACAACATGACGACTGTTGCGTATATCAATCATCAGGGGGGAACAAGGAGTTCCCTGGTGATGAAAGAAGTAACCAAAATAATACAATGGGCGGAGAATCACTCCTGCCATCTATCTGCGATCCACATCCCAGGTGTGGAAAACTGGGAAGCGGATTATCCGAGTCGTCAGACATTCCATCCGGGGGAGTGGGAACTCCACCCGGAGATTTTTGCCCAGTTGACTCAATTATGGGGCATTCCAGACATGGATCTGATGGCTTCTCGTCAGAACTTCAAGGTTCCTTGCTACGGTTCCAGATCCAGGGATCCCAAGGCGACTCTAGTGGATGCACTAGTAGCGCCTTGGACCTTCAACCTAGCTTATGTGTTTCCACCGTTTCCTCTCATTCCCAGGCTGGTAGCCAGGATCAAACAGGAGAGGGCCTCGGTGATCTTGATAGCTCCTGCGTGGCCACGCAGGACTTGGTATGCAGACCTGGTGAATATGTCATCGGTTCCACCATGGAAGCTACCTTTGAGACAGGACCTTCTTGTTCAGGGTCCATTCGAACATCCAAATCTGGTCTCCCTCCAGCTGACGGCTTGGAGATTGAACGCTTGATTCTATCAAAGCGTGGGTTTTCAGATTCGGTGATTGATACTCTGGTTCAGGCCAGAAAACCGGTAACTAGAAAGATTTACCATAAAATATGGAAAAGATATATCTGCTGGTGTGAATCCAAGGGATTCCCTTGGAATAAGATAAAAATTCCTAAGATTCTTTCCTTTCTGCAAGAAGGTTTGGACAAAGGATTATCTGCGAGTTCTCTAAAGGGACAGATTTCTGCTTTATCTGTCTTACTACACAAACGACTGGCAGCTATGCCAGATGTTCAAGCATTTGTTCAGGCTCTGGTTAGGATCAAGCCTGTTTACAGACCTTTGACTCCTCCCTGGAGTTTAAATCTAGTTCTTTCAGTTCTTCAAGGGGTTCCGTTTGAACCTCTACATTCCATAGATATTAAGTTGTTATCTTGGAAAGTTTTGTTTTTGGTTGCTATTTCTTCTGCTAGAAGAGTTTCAGAGTTATCTGCTCTGCAGTGTTCTCCGCCCTATCTGGTGTTCCATGCAGATAAGGTGGTTTTGCGTACTAAGCCTGGTTTTCTTCCAAAGGTTGTTTCTAACAAAAATATTAACCAGGAGATAGTTGTACCTTCTTTGTGTCCGAATCCAGTTTCAAAGAAGGAACGTTTGTTACACAATTTGGACGTAGTCCGTGCTCTAAAATTCTATTTAGAAGCTACAAAAGATTTCAGTCAAACATCTTCTCTGTTTGTCGTCTATTCTAGTAAAAGGAGAGGTCAAAAAGCGACTTCTACCTCTCCTTTTGGCTTTAAAGCATCATCCGATTGGCTTACGAGACTGCCGGACGTCAGCCTCCTGAAAGAATCACTGCTCACTCCACTAGGGCTGTGGCTTCCACATGGGCCTTCAAGAACGAGGCTTCTGTTGATCAGATATGTAAGGCAGCGACTTGGTCTTCACTGCACACTTTTGCCAAATTTTACAAATTTGATACTTTTGCTTCTTCGGAGGCTATTTTTGGGAGAAAGGTTTTGCAAGCCGTGGTGCATTCCGTTTAGGTAACCTGATTTGCTCCCTCCCTTCATCCGTGTCCTAAAGCTTTGGTATTGGTTCCCACAAGTAAGGATGACGCCGTGGACCGGACACACCAATGTTGGAGAAAACAGAATTTATGCTTACCTGATAAATTACTTTCTCCAACGGTGTGTCCGGTCCACCGCCCGCCCTGGTTTTTTAATCAGGTCTGATGAATTCTTTTCTCTAACTACAGTCACCACGGTACCATATGGTTTCTCCTATATTTTTCCTCCTGTCCGTCGGTCGAATGACTGGGGTGGGCGGAGCCTAGGAGGGACTATATGGCCAGCTTTGCTGGGACTCTTTGCCATTTCCTGTTGGGGAAGAGATATTCCCACAAGTAAGGATGACGCCTTGGACCGGACACACCGTTGGAGAAAGTAATTTATCAGGTAAGCATAAATTCTGTTTTTTTCTCATTCAGAATTTTCTTCATCAGATATTGACACTAACAAATCTACTTTTTTATTTTTTATTAGAGTACATTTGTTTCTTGTTGAAAAGGTGTTGATTATTTTGGATATTGAGGTAACTAGTTCTTTTTCAAGACTAGCTAACATTTTATTTCTGCTTATTTTATCTTCTGTGTTTTCAGAGGTTTTTTTCCAGTTCTTCATACTAGGGAATGGAATAGGCTGAGAATTTTCTTCCTTCTTCAAAGGTTTTAAATTATATTCTTTGCCGGCAGTTAATTTCAATTTTGAGGGTTCTCCAATTTAATGGGGCTATCTCTACTCCTGCTAAAATATGCTATTGTTTCTATAGCAAAATAGTATTTATTTTCCTTTTAGATGGTTGTATCTGATTTAAGCAAAATTATTTTCAGGTACTTTTCTTGGACCTGTGATTTATTTGGATGATGTTGCATTTGCTTCATTTTTCGGTTTACTTTAAGATCAAGTATCAGATTATGTTTTATTTAGCATTGTTAAGACACAAAGTCTACTTCTCATTTGAGGTTCAGACTGGGTGCTGTTGCATTTGTCTTGTTGTCTTGCATTTGTTTATGCAAGTCCGGTGTGTTGACTGGTCCTTTAACTGGATTAACATGCTAATAATTTCATTTGTATCTTCATTTTATTGAATATTTTCACAAATGAGGTTTAATCTATGTCTTTAGCTGTTTTTAGCTAGAAGAATTTTGTGATTTCTAAAAATTCCTTATTTCTTTTTTTCCAAGATAATCAATTATTTGGTTCATATTGGATTCAATTCTTAACTGTTATTCTGGGCTTCAAGATTGAGTTCTAAGACTAAAACTTTAAGCTTATTTTAGTTTGGTTGTTCTTACTAAGGAACAAAATTCTAAATTCTTACCCAAGTTACATGTTTTTTAATTGGAAGATTTTTTTTTTTTTAAATTTGTTTGGTTCTATTCGGTCCAAATTTCTTAGATTTTGGGTAGAGAATAAAATTTAGAGTAAAACCGTCTATGAGAAGTCTTTTTCTCTCTATTATATTCCAGCTATTCCAGTAAGGCTAACACTTCCTTAATGTGTTTCAGTCCTATATATTTTGGGTAATGTTGAAGTGCGGCTGATCACCTGTTGGGGCTCAAGCGCTGCTGAGATCTGGAATCTTCTGGGGTATTTATTCCAGTTCCATTTTTAGGAACTGGGTTTTGGGGTTTTATTCAAAACTATTCATTGTTCCAAAGATAGAAAATCTTTTTATTATATAAATGTACCATCTTTTAGATTGGTATTTATATGGTCTATTCTGCCTTTTTTTTTGGTCAGTGATAGCATTATTTGTTTTCATTAGATACAATAGATGCATATCTTCATTTTCTGTTTTCATTCAGATTATTTTTATTTTCTGAGACTACGGAATCTCATATGATTCAACTTTGTTTTTTCAAGACATGGTTAGAGGATCTTTTTATCAAAAGCTCTTGATTCCTCACACAAGGGTCACCTTTTTTTAGGTTTCCAGATAGATTGTGTCACTGTCTTTGTCTCTAACAGACAAGTGACATTTTTATTGGGTTCCGTCTGTCGGTACCTTCAGTCTCTATTATTTCCTTCAGTTGCTATATATGCATGGAAATTTAGATCTTATGGCTGCAGCATTGGATTCAATTCCCTTTGCTCATTTTCATAGAAAACCTTTCCAGTTTTTTATGCTGTATAATGGTTCAGGGATTCTAGGATTTCACTTTTTAAATCTTTGAATTCTATGTTTATCTATCTTTGATTCGGTGGTTAAGATCACCATCATTTAGTTCTACAGGTCTCTTTGATTTCAACCTGGACCATGATCTCTACAGATGTGAGTTCTTCAGTTGGTTTCTTTTGAAGAAGAGACGTTTATTGTTTTTTTCAGACAATATCACATCTGTGGTGTATGTCAATCATCAGGGTGGGACTATCAGTCCTTAGACTGTGACAAAAGTATCTCGGATATTTGCTTGGGCTAAATCCAGCTCCTATCTAAATTCTGTGGTCCTTTTCCCAGGTATTGACATTTGGGGAGCGGATTATCTCTGTTAATCAAGCTTTACATCCGGGAGAATGGTCTCTTTACCCAGATATGTTTTTCAATTTTTCAGATGTGAGGGCTTCCAGAAATAGTTCTGTTGGCATCTCGTCTTAACAAGGAACTTCCCAGGGGCCTATTTCAGGTCCGGGGATCCTCAGGCGGAAGTAGCGTATGCATTGACACTTCCTTGGAATTATCATTCTGCCTATATCTTCCGCCTCTAGTTCTTCCAAATTTCTAATAGAGCGTTCGTTTGTACTGCTGGTGGTTCCAGCATGGCCTCACAGGTTTTGGTATGCGGCTCTCTTTCGGATGGCCAGTTGCCAACCTTGGACACTTCCGTTAAGACCAGACCTTCTATCTCAAGGCAAAACAAATCAAATTGGGTGGATTAGTGCGCGCTAAAGGAAGGTATTGCTAAACACTACTCTAAAGATACAATCTCTGTATGTATCAAATACAAGTTAATAACCAAATAGTGAAGCCAAAGCTTCAAGATAGAGAAAGTGCGCACTTTCTCTATCTTGAAGCTTTGGCTTCACTATTTGGTTATTAACTTCTATCTCAAGGCCCATTTTTTCCATCAGGATCTCAAATCATTAAATTTGAAGGTATGGAGATTGAACGTTTGATTCTTAGTCATAGAGGTTTCTCTGACTCAGTGATTAATACTATGTTACAGGTTTGTAAATCTGTCTCTAGAAAGATTTATTATCGAGTTTGGAAGACTTACATTTCTTGGTGTTCTTCTCATAAATTCTTTTGGCATTCTTTTGGAATTCCTAGAATTTTACAATTTTTCAGGTTGGTTTAGATAAGGTTTTGTCTGCAAGTTCTTTGAAAGGACAAATCTCTACTCTTTCTGTTCTTTTTCACAGAAAGATTGCTATTCATTCTGATATTCATTGTTTTGTACAGGCTTTGGTTTGTATCAAGCCTGTCATTAAGTCAATCTCTCCTCCTTGGAGTCTCAATTTGGTACTGAGGGCTTTACAGGCTCCTCCGTTTGAACCTTTGCGTTCTCTGGACATTAAATTACTTTCTTAGAAAGTATTGTTCCTTTTGGCTATCTCTTCTGCTAGAAGAGTTTCTGAGTTTTCTACTCTTTCTTGTGGATCTCCTTTTCTGATTTTTCATCAGGATAAGGCAGTGTTCCTTCCTGTTATTCATTATTTTGTTCAGGCTTTGGTTCTTATCAAACCTGTCGTTAAGCCAATTTCTCCTCCTTGGAGTTTTAATTTGGTTCTGAAGGCTTTATAGGCTCTTCTATTTGAGCATATGCTTTCTCTAGACATTATTTACTTTCATGGAAAGTATTGTTCTTTTTAGACATCTCTTCAGCTAGAACAGTTTTTGAATTATCTGTTCTTTCTTGTGAGTCTCCTTTTTCTGATTTTTTCATCAGGATAAGGTGGTTTTTGCTATCCTCATTTCAATTCTTACCTAAAGTTGTGATTTCTATCAACATTAGGGAGGAATTATTGTCTTTTCCTAAGACTTCTTTGGTAAGATTCTTACATTCTTTGGATATGGTAAGAGTTTTGGAATCCTATGTTGAAGCTATTCAGATTTCACACAGACTTCTAGTCTATTTGTTATCTTTTCTGGTTTTAGGAAGGTCAAAAGGCTTCTGCCATTTCTTTGGCATCTTGGTTAAACTTTTGATTCATCATGCTTATTTGGTGTCGGGTTGATTCCCGCCTCAGTGGATTACGGCTCATTCTACTAGGTAAGTTTCTACTTCCTGGGCTTTTAAGAATGAAGCTTCTGTTGATCAGATTTGCAAAGAAATGACTTGGTCTTCTTTGCATATTTTTACTAAATTCTACCATTTTGATGTTTTCTCTTCTTTAGAAGCAGTTTTGGTAGAATGGTACTTTAGGCAGCTGTTTCAGTTTGATTCTTCTGCTTATAATTTCAGTTTTTTTCATTATAAAAATTGAAACTTTTTGATTTGGGTAGTGGATTTATTTTTCAGCGGAATTGGCTGTCTTTATTTTTTCCCTCCCTCTCTAGTGACTCTTGCGTGGAAGTTCCACATCTTGGGTATCTACTATCCCATACGTCACTAGCTCATGAACTCTTGCTAATTACATGAAAGAAAACATAATTTATGTAAGAACTTACCTGATAAATTCATTTCTTTCATATTAGCAAGAGTCCATGAGGCCCACCCTTTTTGTGGTGGTTATGAGTTTTTGTATAAAGCACAATTATTCCAATTCCTTATTTTTTGATGCTTTCACTCCTTTCGTATCACCCCACTTCTTGGCTATTCGTTAAACTGAATTGTGGGTGTGGTGAGGGGTGTATTTATAGGCATTTTAAGGTTTGGGAAACTTTGCCCCTTCTGGTAGGAATGTATATCCCATATGTCACTAGCTCATGGACTCTTGCTAATATGAAAGAAATGAATTTATCAGGTAAGTTCTTACATAAATTATGTTTTTGTGGTTCCCAAAAAAGAGGGAACGTTCCGACCCATTTTAGATCTCAAGAGTCTAGACAAGTTTCTCAGAGTTCCATCCTTCAAGATGGAAACTATTCGGACAATTCTTCCATTGATCCAGGAGGGTCAATATATGACTACCGTGGACTTAAAGGATGCATATCTTCATATCCCTATCCACAAAGATCATCACCAGTTCCTAAGGTTTGCCTTCCTGGACAAACATTTTCAGTTCGTGGCTCTTCCTTTCGGGCTGGCCACGGCACCCAGGATCTTCACGAAGGTTCTAGGGTCTCTGCTAGCGGTTCTCAGACCGCCGGGCATTGCAGTGGCGCCTTATCTGGACGATATTCTTATCCAGGCGTCTTATCAACTGACAGAGTCTCATACCGACATGGTTCTATCCTTCCTAAGGACTCACGGGTGGAAGGTGAATCTAGAAAACAGTTTCACTAATTCCACAGACAAGTGTTCCTTTCTTAGGAACTCTAATAGACTTAATATCCATGAAAACCTTCTTGACGGAAGTCAGACAGTTAAAGATTCTAAATTCATGCCGAACCCTTCAGTCTAATCCTCGGCCATCAGTGGCTCAGTGCATGGAGGTAATTGGATTGGTGGTGGTGGTGGCGGCAATAGATATCATTCTGTTTGCTCGTTTTCATCTCAGACCTCTACAACTGAGCATGCTCAGACAGGGGAATGGAGATTATGCAAATTTGTCTCCTCAGATAGATCTGGATAAGGAGACAAGAGACTCTCTTTTTTTGGTGGTTGTTGCTGGATCTTCTGTCCCAGGGGACGTTTTTCAGCAGACCCTCATGGGTGATAGTGACAACGGACGCCAGTCTACTAGGATGGGGTGCAGTCTGGAATTCCCTGAAGGCTCAGGGTGTGTGGACTCGGTCGGAGTCTCTACTTCCGAGCAATATTCTGGAATTGAGAGCAATATTCAATGCCCTTCAAGCATGGCCTAATTTGGCTTCGGCCAAATTCATCAGATTCCAGTCGGACAACATCACGACTGTGGCTTACATCAATCATCAGGGAGGAACGAGGAGTTCCTTTGCGATGACAGAGGTATCCAAAATAATTTGATGGGCGGAGGCCCACTCTTGTTATCTGTCAGCAATCTACATCCCAGGAGTGGACAACTGGGAAGCGGACTATTTAAGCCACCAGGCTTTTCATCCGGGGGAGTGGGAACAGATGGGGCAGACCGGAATTGGATCTGATGGCGTCTCGACAGAATGCCAAGCTCCCAAGATACGGATTCAGGTCGAGGGATCCTCAGGCCGAACTAGTAGATGCCTTGGCAGTGCCTTGGTCGTTCAACCTAGCTTATGTGTTTCCACGGTTTCCTCTCCTTCCCCAGGTTATTGCTCGGATCAAACAGGATAGAGCTTCGGTAATTCTAATCGCGCCTGCGTGGCCACTCAGGACTTGGTATGCAGATCTAGTGGACATGTCTTCTCTGCCTCCGTGGAAACTCCCAGTGAGACAGGATTTCTCTGCAGCTGACTGCTTGGAGATTGAACGCTTGATTTTATCTAAGCGGGGATTCTCTGATACGGTCATTGATACTTTGATTCAGGCATGTAAGCCTGTCACTAGAAAGATCTATCATAAGATATGGCGTAAATAAATTTTTTGGTGTGAATCCAAGGGCTACTCATGGAGTAAGGTTAGGATTCCCAAGATTCTGTCTTTTCTCCAAGAAGGATTGGAGAAAGGGTTATCAGCGAGTTCCTTAAAGGGACAGATCTCTGCTTTGTCAATTCTACTGCACAAACATTTGGCAGATGTTCCAGACGTTCAGTCTTTTTGTCAGGCATTAACCAGAATTAAGCCTGTGTTTAGACCAATTGCTCCACCCTGGAGTTTGAATTTAGTTCTTAATGTTCTTCAAGGGGTTCCGTTTGAACCTATGCATTCCATAGATATTAAGTTGTTATCTTGGAAAGTTTTGTTTTTGGTTGCTATTTCTTCTGCTCGTAGAGTTTCGGAGCTTTCAGCACTACAATGTGATTCACCTTATCTTATCTTCCATCTGATAAGGTGGTTTTATGTACCAAACCTGTTTTCCTTCCTAAGGTTGTCTCTAATAAGAATATTAATCAGGAAATCGTTGTTCCTTCATTATG
This sequence comes from Bombina bombina, assembly GCF_027579735.1. Lineage (NCBI taxonomy): Eukaryota > Metazoa > Chordata > Amphibia > Anura > Bombinatoridae > Bombina > Bombina bombina. The sequence goes on along the minus strand of NC_069502.1, from coordinate 795,582,481 downwards.
TCCTAATCCTTCTAAGAAGGAGCGTAAGTTGCATAACCTGGACGTGGTTCGTGCCTTGAAGTTTTACTTGCAGGCGACTAAGGATTTCGTCAATCATCTTCATTATTCATTGTTTATTCTGGAAAGCGTAGGGGTCAGAAAGCTACGGCTACCTCTCTTTCTTTTTGGCTGAAGAGTATCATCCTTCTGGCGTATGAGACTGCTGGACAGCAGCCTCCTGAAAGAATTACGGCTCATTCTACTAGGGCTGTGGCTTCCTCATGGGCATTTAAAAACTATGCTTCTGTTGAACAGATTTGCAAGGCTGCAACTTGGTCGTCTCTTCACACTTTTTCCAAATTTTACAAATTTGATACTTTTGCTTCTTCTGAGGCTGGTTTTGGGAGAAAGGTTCTTAAAGCAGTGGTGCCTTCCGTTTAGGTCTCTGTCTTGTCCTTCCCTTTCATCCGTGTCCTCTAGCTTTGGTATTGTATCCCACAAGTAAGGATGAAATACGTGGACTCGTCATATCTTGTAGAAGAAAAGGAAATTTATGCTTACCTGATAAATTAATTTCTTCTACAATATGACAAGTCCACGGCCCACCCTGTCATTTTTTAAGACCGATTTAGATTATATTTTTTATCAACTTCAGTCACCTCTGCACCTTTGGCTTTTCCTTTCTCTTCCTAACTTTGGTCGAATGACTGGAGGTGGAGGGAAGGGAGGAGCTATATATACAGCTCTGCTGTGGTGCTCTTTGTCACTTCCTGTTAGCAGGAGGATAAATCCCACAAGTAAAGATGAAATCCGTGGACTCGTCATATCGTAGAAGAAATTAATTTATCAGGTAAGCATAAATTTACTTTTCTAAAAACAAAGTCCAATCCAATAGAGACCCAAATGTAAACTTGTGGAGGTGATACTTTGTGACATTTTATGATAACTATCACCATATATACATATTTTCTTATTTATATTGTGTCATTTAGGACCCCTCATTTTGTTTCCTGTTTCCATTATTAGCGCTTTCCTCACTACCCCCATATCCCTTCTGTTTATTTTGTGTTTTCTTTAGGAATATCTGGAAAAGGATATTCCGCTTTGGGGGTGACTGAGCTCTTTTTGAGGCTATTTATTCATAATCATTTATTTATTTATTTATTTTGCCGACACATATTGCCGATTGGTAATTTTAATTGCATTTTTATATTTTTTTAATATATTATATAGTTTTTATGTGTGTATTTTTAATCTCCTAATCAGAATAGCAAAAGGAATATCCTACTAGAGCATTCAGTACTTTGTATTTTATACACCTCATTTCTCTGTATTGTTTCTGCTGTCTATTTTATATATATATTTATTTCATGTAATTGGCAAGAGTCCATGAGCTAGTGACATATGGGATATACAATTCTACCAGGAGGGGCAAAGTTTCCCAAACCTTAAAATGCCTGTAAATACACCCCTCACCACACCCACAATTCAGTTTTACAAACTTTGCCTCCTATGGAGGTGGTGAAGTAAGTTTGTGCTAAGATTTCTACGTTGATATGCGCTTCTCAGCATTGTTGAAGCCAGATTCCTCTCAGAGTACAGCGAATGTCAGAGGGACGTGAAGGGAGTATCACCTATTGAATACGATGATTTCTCTAACGGGGGTCTTTTTCATGGGTTCTCTGTTATCGGTCGTAGAGATTCATCTCCTACCTCCCTTTTCAGGTCGACGATATACTCTCACATTTACCATTACCTCTACTAAGAACTGTTTTAGTACTGGTTTGGCTATCTGCTATATGTGGGTAGGTGCCTTTGGGTAAGTATGTTTTCATTTACTTAAGACACTCTCAGCTATGGTTTGGCATTTTATGCAAATTATATAAAGTTCTAAATATATGTATTGTACTTATATTTGCCATGAGTCAGGTTCATGTATTTCCTTCTGCAGACTGCCAGTTTCATATTTGGGAATATAAACACTTTAAGAAATTTATTTCTTACCTGGGTTTAGTCTTTTTCAATTTGACTACTTTTTGCATTTGCGGGTATTAGGCCCGCGGGTGCGTCAAATGTTAGACTTTATTACGTCATTTTTGGCGCGGGAAATTACGTTTTTTGACGCAACTTCGTCATTTCCGGCATCATACGTGACGTCGAGACCTTTCACACGGCAGCGTCATTAGTGACGCAAGTGTGTCATTTACGTTACGTTGTGCGTCATACTTGGCGCCAATTTTTTCTTCATTATTTCAATACCCCATTGTTGTTTGCCTCCTGCTTTCTTTTCTATCAAGAGGCCTATGCTTTTGCATTTTTTCCCATTCCTGAAACTGTCATTTAAGGAAATAGATAATTTTGCTTTATATGTTGTTTTTTCTCTTACATTGAGCAAGATGTCCCAATCTGATCCTGCCTCTGAAGTTTCTGCTGGAACATTGCTGCCTGACATGGGTTCTACAAAAGCTAAGTGAATTTGTTGTAAAATTGTAGAAATTATTCCACCAAATGTCATTTGTAATAGTTGTCATGATAAACTTTTACATGCAGATAGTGTTTCTATCAGTAATAGTACATTACCAGTTGCAGTTCCTTCAACTTCTAATGTGCATGATATACCTGTAAATTTTAAAGAATTTGTTTCTGATTCTATTATGAAGGCTTTGTCTGCATTTCCACCTTCTAATAAACGTAAAAGGTCTTTTAAAACTTCTCATTTAGCTGATGAAATTTCAAATGACCAACAACATAATAATTCATCCTCTTCTGATGAGGATCTATCTGAAACAGAAGATCCTTCCTCAGATATTGACACTGACAAATCTACTTATTTATTTAAAATAGAGTATATGCGTTCTTTATTAAAAGAAGTATTAATTACTTTGGATATTGAGGTAACCAGTCCTATTGACGTTCAGTTTAATAAACGTTTAAATGCTGTTTTCTTCTGTTATGTGTGATCAGTCCACGGGTCATCATTACTTCTGGGATATTATCTGCTCCCCTACAGGAAGTGCAAGAGGATTCACCCAGCAGAGTTGCTATATAGCTCCTCCCCTCTACGTCACCTCCAGTCATTCTCTTGCACCCAAAGACTAGATAGGAGGTGTGAGAGGACTATGGTGATTATACTTAGTTTTTATAACTTCAATCAAAAGTTTGTTATTTTACAATAGCACCGGAGCGTGTTATTACTTCTCTGGCAGAGTTTGAAGAAGAATCTACCAGAGTTTTTCTTATGATTTTAACCGGAGTAGTTAAGATCATATTGCTGTTTCTCGGCCATCTGAGGGAGGTAAAAGCTTCAGATCAGGGGACAGCGGGCAGTTGAATCTGCATTGAGGTATGTAGCAGTTTTTATTTTCTGAATGGAATTGATGAGAAAATCCTGCCATACCGTTATAATGACATGTATGTATACTCTACACTTCAGTATTCTGGGGATGGTATTTCACCGGAATTACTCTGTAAAAATACATTAAACCTTTTAATAGGTATTTAATTCATGTTAAACGTTTTTGCTGGAATGTAGAATCGTTTGCATTTCTGAGGTACTGAGTGAATAAATATTTGGGCATTATTTTTCCACTTGGCAGTTTACTTGTTTTGATTATGACAGTTTCGTTTCTCTCTCACTGCTGTGTGTGAGGGGGAGGGGCCGTTTTTGGCGCTCTTTGCTACGCATCAAAAATTTCCAGTCAGTTACTCTTGTATTTTCTGCATGATCCGGTTCATCTCTAACAGAACTCAGGGGTCTTCAAACTTCTTTGAAGGGAGGTAGTTTCTCTCAGCAGAGCTGTGAGACTTATGTAGTGACTGTGTTTTAAAACGTTGCTCTATGATTTTTATGTTTAAAATTTAATTAGTGTTACTTTACTAATGGGAACAAACCTTTGCTAACAAGTTGTGTTGTTTTTAAAGAGTGATGCTATAACTGTTTTTCAGTTCATTATTTCAACTGTCATTTAATCGTTTAGTGCTTCTTTGAGGCACAGTACGTTTTTGTTAACTAAGATTGTAACCAAGTTGCATGTTTATTGCTAGTGTGTTAAACATGTCTGATTCAGAGGAAGATACCTGTGTCATTTGTTCCAATGCCAAGGTGGAGCCCAATAGAAATTTATGTACTAACTGTATTGATGCTACTTTAAATAAAAGCCAATCTGTACAAATTGAACAAATTTCACCAAACAGCGAGGGGAGAGTTATGCCGTCTAACTCGCCTCACGTGTCAGTACCTGCGTCTCCCGCCCGGGAGGTGCGTGATATTATGGCGCCTAGTACATCTGGGCAGCCATTACAGATAACATTACAAGATATGGCTACTGTTATGACTGAAGTTTTGGCTAAATTACCAGAACTAAGAGGCAAGCGTGATCACTCTGGGGTGAGAACAGAGTGCGCTGATAATTCTAGGGCCATGTCTGATACTGCGTCACAGCTTGCAGAGCATGAGGACGGAGAGCTTCATTCTGTAGGTGACGGTTCTGATCCAAGCAGATTGGATTCAGATATTTCAAATTTTAAATTTAAATTGGAAAACCTCCGTGTATTACTAGGGGAGGTCTTAGCGGCTCTTAACGATTGTAACACTGTTGCAATACCAGAGAAAATGTGTAGGTTGGATAAATACTTTGCGGTACCGGCGAGTACTGACGTTTTTCCTATACCTAAGAGATTAACTGAAATTGTTACTAAGGAGTGGGATAGACCCGGTGTGCCGTTCTCACCCCCTCCAATATTTAGGAAGATGTTTCCAATAGACGCCACCACACGGGACTTATGGCAAACGGTCCCTAAGGTGGAGGGAGCAGTTTCTACTTTAGCTAAGCGCACCACTATCCCGGTGGAGGATAGCTGTGCTTTTTCAGATCCTATGGATAAAAAATTAGAGGGTTACCTTAAGAAAATGTTTGTTCAACAAGGTTTTATATTGCAACCCCTTGCATGCATCGCGCCGATTACGGCTGCGGCAGCATTTTGGATTGAGTCTCTGGAAGAGAACCTTAGTTCCGCTACGCTGGACGACATTACGGACAGGCTTAGAGTCCTTAAACTAGCTAATTCATTCATTTCGGAGGCCGTAGTACATTTAACCAAACTTACGGCTAAGAATTCAGGATTCGCCATTCAGGCACGTAGGGCGCTGTGGCTAAAATCCTGGTCGGCTGATGTAACTTCTAAGTCCAAATTACTTAATATACCTTTCAAGGGGCAAACTTTATTTGGGCCCGGTTTGAAAGAGATTATCGCTGACATTACAGGAGGTAAGGGCCACGCTCTGCCTCAAGACAAAGCCAAAGCTAAGGCTAGACAGTCTAATTTTCGTCCCTTTCGGAATTTCAAAGCAGGTGCAGCATCAACTTCCACTGCACCAAAACAGGAAGGAGCTGTTGCTCGTTACAGACAAGGCTGGAAACCTAACCAGTCCTGGAATAAGGGTAAGCAGGCCAGAAAACCTGCTGCTGCCCCTAAGACAGCATGAACCGAGGGCCCCCGATCCGGGACCGGATCTAGTGGGGGGCAGACTCTCTCTCTTCGCCCAGGCTTGGGCAAGAGATGTCCAGGATCCCTGGGCGCTAGAGATCATATCTCAGGGATACCTTCTAGACTTCAAATTATCTCCCCCAAGAGGGAGATTTCATCTGTCAAGGTTGTCAACAAACCAAATAAAGAAAGACGCGTTTCTACGCTGTGTACAAGATCTATTATTAATGGGAGTGATCCATCCGGTTCCGCGGTCGGAACAAGGACAAGGGTTTTACTCAAACCTGTTTGTGGTTCCCAAAAAAGAGGGAACTTTCAGGCCAATCTTGGATTTAAAGATCCTAAACAAATTCCTAAGAGTTCCATCGTTCAAAATGGAAACTATTCGGACAATCTTACCCATGATCCAAAAGGGTCAGTACATGACCACAGTGGATTTAAAGGATGCTTACCTTCACATACCGATTCACAAAGATCATTACCGGTATCTAAGGTTTGCCTTCTTAGACAGGCATTACCAGTTTGTAGCCCTTCCATTCGGATTGGCTACGGCTCCAAGAATCTTCACAAAGGTTCTGGGTGCCCTTCTAGCGGTTCTGAGACCGCGAGGAATTTCGGTAGCTCCGTACCTAGACGACATTCTGATACAAGCTTCAAGCTTTCAAACTGCCAAGTCTCATACAGAGTTAGTTCTGGCATTTCTAAGGTCGCATGGATGGAAAGTGAACGAAAAGAAGAGTTCTCTCTTGCCTCTCACAAGAGTTCCATTCTTGGGGACTCTTATAGATTCTGTAGAAATGAAGATTTATCTGACAGAAGACAGATTAACAAAGCTTCTAAATGCATGCCGTGTCCTTCATTCCATTCAACTCCCGTCAGTAGCTCAATGCATGGAGGTGATCGGCTTAATGGTAGCAGCAATGGACATAGTTCCCTTTGCACGCCTACATCTCAGACCGCTGCAATTGTGCATGCTGAGTCAGTGGAATGGGGATTACTCAGATTTGTCCCCCACTCTGAATCTGGATCAAGAGACCAGAAACTCTCTTCTATGGTGGCTTTCTCGGCCACATCTGTCCAGGGGGATGCCGTTCAGCAGGCCGGACTGGACAATTGTAACAACAGACGCCAGCCTTCTAGGTTGGGGCGCTGTCTGGAATTCTCTGAAGGCTCAGGGACTATGGAGTCAGGAGGAAAGTCTCCTGCCAATAAACATTCTGGAATTGAGAGCAGTTCTCAATGCCCTTCTAGCTTGGCCCCAGTTAAAGACTCGGGGGTTCATCAGGTTTCAGTCGGACAACATCACGACTGTGGCTTACATCAACCATCAGGGAGGGACAAGAAGCTCCCTAGCAATGATAGAAGTATCAAAGATAATTCGCTGGGCAGAGTCTCACTCTTGCCACCTGTCAGCAATCCACATCCCGGGAGTGGAGAACTGGGAGGCGGATTTCTTGAGTCGTCAGACTCTTCATCCGGGGGAGTGGGAACTTCATCCGGAGGTCTTTGCCCAAATACTTCGACGTTGGGGCAAACCAGAGATAGATCTCATGGCGTCTCGCCAGAACGCCAAACTTCCTCGCTACGGATCCAGATCCAGGGATCCGGGAGCGGTTCTGATAGATGCTTTGACAGCACCTTGGAACTTCAGGATGGCTTATGTGTTTCCACCCTTCCCGCTGCTTCCTCGATTGATTGCCAAGATCAAACAGGAGACAGCATCAGTGATTCTAATAGCGCCTGCATGGCCGCGCAGGACTTGGTATGCAGATCTAGTGGACATGTCATCCTGTCCGCCTTGGTCTCTACCTCTAAGACAGGACCTTCTGATTCAGGGTCCATTCAAACATCAAAGTCTAGCTTCTCTGAAGCTGACTGCTTGGAAATTGAACGCTTGATTTTATCAAAACGTGGTTTTTCTGAGTCGGTTATTGATACCCTGATACAGGCTAGGAAGCCTGTTACCAGAAAGATTTACCATAAAATATGGCGTAAATACCTATACTGGTGTGAATCCAAAGATTACTCCTGGAGTAAGGTTAGGATTCCTAGGATATTGTCTTTTCTACAAGAAGGTTTAGAAAAGGGTTTATCGGCTAGCTCATTAAAGGGACAGATCTCAGCTCTGTCCATCTTGTTACACAGGCGTCTGTCAGAAAATTCAGACATCCAGGCCTTTTGTCAGGCTTTAGCTAGGATCAAGCCTGTGTTTAAAGCTGTTGCTCCGCCATGGAGTTTAAACTTAGTTCTTAACGTTTTACAGGGTGTTCCGTTTGAACCCCTTCATTCCATTGATATAAAATTGTTATCTTGGAAAGTTCTATTTTTAATGGCTATTTCCTCGGCTCGAAGAGTCTCTGAGTTATCAGCCCTACATTGTGATTCTCCTTATCTGATCTTTCACTCAGACAAGGTAGTTCTGCGTACTAAACCTGGTTTCTTACCTAAGGTTGTCTCTAACAGGAATATCAATCAAGAGATTGTTGTTCCATCCTTGTGTCCAAATCCTTCTTTTAAGAAGGAACGTCTTCTACACAATCTGGATGTAGTTCGTGCCCTCAAGTTCTACTTGCAGGCAACTAAAGATTTTCGCCAAACTTCTTCCCTGTTTGTCGTTTATTCTGGGCAGAGGAGAGGTCAAAAAGCTTCTGCTACCTCTCTCTCTTTTTGGCTTCGTAGCATAATACGTTTAGCCTATGAGACTGCTGGACAGCAGCCTCCTGAAAGAATTACAGCTCATTCCACTAGAGCTGTGGCTTCCACTTGGGCCTTTAAGAATGAGGCCTCTGTTGAACAGATTTGCAAGGCTGCAACTTGGTCTTCGCTTCATACTTTTTCCAAATTTTACAAATTTGACACTTTTGCTTCTTCGGAGGCTATTTTTGGGAGAAAGGTTCTTCAGGCAGTGGTTCCTTCTGTATAATGAGCCTGCCTATCCCTCCCGTCATCCGTGTACTTTTGCTTTGGTATTGGTATCCCAGAAGTAATGATGACCCGTGGACTGATCACACATAACAGAAGAAAACATAATTTATGCTTACCTGATAAATTCCTTTCTTCTGTTGTGTGATCAGTCCACGGCCCGCCCTGTTTTTTAAGGCAGGTAAATATTTTTTAAATTATAATTCAGTCACCACTACACCCTTGGCTTCTCCTTTCTCGTTGGTCTTTGGTCGAATGACTGGAGGTGACGTAGAGGGGAGGAGCTATATAGCAACTCTGCTGGGTGAATCCTCTTGCACTTCCTGTAGGGGAGCAGATAATATCCCAGAAGTAATGATGACCCGTGGACTGATCACACAACAGAAGAAAGGAATTTATCAGGTAAGCATAAATTATGTTTTTAAACCTCCTGTGGTTTCCCCAGGTGTTTTTCCCATTCTTGAAGCTATTTCTGATATGATTTCTAGGGAATGGAATAAGCCAGGTACTTCCTTTATTCCTTCTTCAAGGTTTAAGAGATTGTATCCTTTACCAGCAAAATCTATAGAGTTTTGGAAAAGGATCCCCAAAGTTGATGGGGCTATTTCTACTCTTGCTAAACGTACCACTATTCCTATGGAAGATAGCACTTCCTTTAAGGATCCTTTAGATAGGAAGCTTGAATCTTATCTAAGGAAGGCCTATTTATATTCAGGTCATCTTCTCAGACCTGCTATTTCTTTGGGTGATGTTGCTGCTGCATCAACTTTTTGGTTGGAAAATTTAGCGCAACATGAATTGGATTCTGACATATCTAGCATTGTTCGCTTACTGCAACATGCTAATCATTTTATTTGTGATGCCATTTTTGATATTATCAAAATTGATGTTGGATCCATGTCTTTAGCTGTATTAGCTAGAAGAGCTTTGTGGCTTAAATCTTGGAATGCTGATATGACATCTAAATCTAGATTACTATCTCTTTCTTTCCAAGGTAATAATTTATTTGGTTCTCAGTTGGATTCTATTATTTCAACTATCACTGGAGGAAAAGGAGTTTTTTTGCCTCAGGATAAAAAACCTAAGGGTAAATCTAAGGCTTCTAACCGTTTTCGTTCTTTTCGTCAGAATAAGGAACAAAAGCTCAATCCTCCTCCCAAGGAATCTGCTTTCAGTTGGAAGCCTTCCTCAAATTGGAATAAATCCAAGCCATTTAGGAAACCAAAGTCTGCCCCTAAGTCCGCATGAAGGTGCGGCCCTCATTCCAGCTCAGCTGGTAGGGGGCAGATTAAGGTTTTTCAAGGATTTTTGGATAAAATCTGTCCAAAATCATTGGATTCAGAGCATTGTCTCTCAAGGGTATCCCTGTAAATCCAGTAAAAGCTCAGGCTTTTCTGAAGTGTGTTTCAGACCTGGAGTCTTCAGGGGTAATCATGCCAGCTCCTCCTCAGGAACAAGGTTTGGGGTTAAATTCAAACCTATTCATTGTACCAAAGAAAGAAAATTTGTTCAGACCAGTTCTGGATCTGAAAATATTGAATCGTTATGTAAGAGTACCAACTTTCAAGATGGTGACTATAAGGACTATTCTGCCATTCGTTCAGCAAGGACATTATATGTCCACAATAGACTTACAGGATGCATACCTTCATATTCCGATTCATCCAGAACACTATCAGTTTCTGAGATTCTCTTTTCTAGACAAGCATTACCAATTTCTTGCTCTTACATTTGGCCTAGCAACAGCTCCAAGAATCTTTTCAAAGGTTCTGGGTGCCCTACTATCTGTAATAAGAGAACAGGGTATTGCAGTGTTTCCTTATTTGGATGATATCTTGGTACTAGCTCAGTCTTTACATACTGCAGAATCTCACACGAATAAACTAGTGTTGTTTCTTCGGAAACATGGTTGGAGGATCAATTTACCAAAAAGTTTCTTGATTCCTCAGACAAGGGTCACCTTTTTAGGCTTCCAGATAGATTCAGTGTCCATGACTCTGTCTCTAACAGACAAGAGACGTTTAAAATTGGTCGCAGCATGTCGGCTCCTTCAGTCTCAGTCATTCCTTTCAGTGGCTATGTGCATGGAAGTTTTATGTCTCATGACTGCAGCATTAGACGCGATCCCCTTTGCTCGTTTTCACATGAGACCTCTACAGCTTGTATGCTGAATCAATGGTGCAGGGATTATACAAAGATATCACAATTAATATCCTTGAATCCCAATGTACGGCACTCTCTGACATGGTGGATAGATCACCATCGTTTGGTTCAAGGGACTTCTTTTGTTCGCCCAACCTGGACTGTGATCACAACAGATGCAAGTCTTTCAGGTTGGGGAGCTGTTTGGGGGTCTCTGACAGCACAAGGGGTTTGGAAATCTCAAGAGGCGAGATTACCAATAAATATTTTAGAACTCCGTGCAATTCTCAGAGCTCTTCAGTTCTGGCCTCTACTAAAGAGAGAACCATTCATTTGTTTTCAGACAGACAATATCACAACTGTGGCTTATGTCAATCATCAGGGTGGGACTCACAGTCCCCAAGCTATGAAAGAAGTATCTCGGATACTTGCTTGGGCGGAATCCAGCTCCTGTCTAATCTCTGCGGTGCATATCCCAGGTGTAGACAATTGGGAGGCGGATTATCTCAGCCGCCAGACTTTACATCCAGGGGAGTGGTCTCTCCATTCATACGTGTTTTCTCAGATTGTTCAGATGTGGGGGCTTCCAGAGATAGATCTCATGGCCTCTCATCTAAACAAGAAACTTCCCAGATACCTGTCCAGGTCCAGGGATGTTCAGGGGGAAGCAGTAGATGCACTGACACTTCCTTTGTGTTATCAACCTGCTTACATCTTCCCGCCTCTAGTTCTCCTTCCAAGAGTGATTTCCAAAATCATCATGGAACAGTCTTTTGTGTTGCTGGAGGCTCCAGCATGGCCACACAGGTTTTGGTATGCGGATCTGGTTCGGATGTCCAGTTGCCCGCCTTGGCCACTTCCGTTACGGCCGGACCTACTATCTCAAGGTCCGTTTTTCCATCAGGATCTCAAATCTTTAAATTTGAAGGTATTGAAATTGAACGCTTAGTTCTAAGTCATAGAGGTTTCTCTGATTCAGTGATTAATACTATGTTACAAGCTCGTAAATCTGTCTCTAGAAAGATTTATTATAGAGTTTGGAAGACTTACATTTCATGGTGTTCTTCTCATAAATTCTCCTGGCATTCTTTTAGAATTCCTAGAATTTTGCAGTTTCTTCAGGATGGTTTGGATAAGGGTTTGTCTGCAAGTTCCTTGAAAGGACAAATCTCCGCTCTTTTTGTTTTATTTCACAGAAAGATTGCTATACTTCCTGATATACACTGTTTTGTACAGGCTTTAGTTCGTATTAAGCCTGTCATTAAGTCAATTTCTCCTCCTTGGAGTCTTAATTTGGTTCTGAGGGCTTTATAGGCTCCTCCATTTGAACCTATGCATTATTTGGACATTAAACTACTTTCTTGGAAAGTGTTGTTCCTTTTGGCTATCTCTTCTGCTAGTAGAGTTTCTGAGCTATCTGCTCTTTCTTGTGAGTCTCCTTTTCTGATTTTTCATCAGGATAAGGCAGTTTTGCGGACTTCTTTTCAATTTTTACCTAAGGTTGTGAATTCTAACAACATTAGTAGAGAAATTGTTGTCCCTTCTTTATGTCCTAATCCTAAGAATTCTTTGGAGAGATCCTTACATTCTTTGGATGTGGTAAGAGCTTTGAAATATTATGTGGAAGCTACTAAAAATTTCAGAAAGACTTCTAGTCTATTTGTTTTATTTTCTGGTCCTAGGAAAGGTCAGAAAGCTTCTGCTATTTCCTTGGCTTCTTGGTTGAAACTTTTGATTCATCAAGCTTATTTGGAGTCGGGTCAAAAGCCGCCTCAGAGAATCACAGCTCATTCTACTAGATCAGTCTCCACTTCATGGGCTTTTAAGAATGAAGCTTCAGTTGATCAGATTTGCAAAGCAGCCACTTGGTCCTCTTTGCATACATTTACTAAATTCTACCATTTTGATGTATTTGCTTCTTCGGAAGCCGTTTTTGGTAGAAAAGTTCTTCAGGCAGCTGTTTCAGTTTGATTCTTCTGCTTTTGATTTAAGTTTTTTTCTTTCAAATGAAATAAACTTATATTTTTGGGTTGTGGATTAATTTTTTTGAGCAGATTATGGCTGTTTTTGTTTTATTCCCTCTCTAGTGACTCTTGAGTGGAAGACTCCACATCTTGGGTATTGATATCCCATATGTCACTAGCTCATGGACTCTTGCTAATTACATGAAAGAAAACATAATTTATGTAAGAATTTACCTTATAAATTCATTTCTTTCATATTTGCAAGAGTCCATGAGGCCCACCCTTTTTATGGTAGTTATGATTTTTTGTATAAAGCACAATTATTTCCAAATTTCCTTTGTTGATGCTTTCTACTCCTTTCTTTATCACCCCACTGCTTGGCTATTCGTTAAACTGAATTGTGGGTGTGGTGAGGGGTGTATTTATAGGCATTTTGAGGTTTGGGAAACTTTGCCGCTCCTGGTAGGATTGTATATCCCATATGTCACTAGCTCATGGACTCTTGCCAATATGAAAGAAATGAATTTATCAGGTAAATTCTTACATAAATTATGTTTTTTTATACAGTAGCGTTATAGGGGTGGAACTAATACTGTGGATATAATATTATATTATATACTAGTATATAATATTGTGGACTTAGTATTATATTATATTCTAGTTTGTTTTTGGTTATTTATTTAGGTTTATATTGATTGTGTGACACTCTGTATTTGCGCTCAGTAGACTCCAAAGCGTATATCACTGGTTTCCAGTGATATATTCTACCTTGTGTGTGTATGTATGTGTATGTATATATATATATATATATATATATATATATATATATATATATATATATATATATATATATATATATATATATATATATATATATATACACACACACACACACACACGTACAAGTACTTAGACATGTATATTTATGTATTTCTATGTTAAAGCCCTTTGCATTCCTTTTTTTCTAACACCTGAGACCTCATATCTTTGAGCCCTTATAACTTTTTTGAGCAATTTTTTTTTTTTTTTAAAGGGACAAAATTAAACAACTTTCCAATTTACTTCCATTAACAAAATGTGCACAGTCTTTTTATATTTACACTTTTTTTGAGTCACCAGCTCCTACTGAGCATGTGTAAGAATTCACAGAATATACGTATATGCATTTGTGATTGGCTGATGGCTGTCACATGATACAGGAGGAATGGAAATAGACATAACTTTGAAATTTGTCAGAAAAACATCTACTACTCATTTGAAGTTCAGACTAAGTGCTGTCTTTTATATATGTGTTTATATGTGTGTACATATGTATTCATGTATTTATATTTGTATATATGTATTTACAGATATATACACACATATAAACACATAAATACATATGTGCACATATTTAGACATATATGTAAGTGCATTGGAGCCCCTTGCAGTTAAGAAGTAGAACAATAATATTGGAATGTGACATATTCATATTTTCATGTTGGGTTAGCACACTTGTATATCAGGTTTGTGCACATGAAGGTTGTTTTTCACACTTTGTTTGCTTTGTTGACTTCTTTAGGGGAATACATGAACCCACACGCGATATTCTAAGTAGGGCTTTTTTGTGTTCAACCCATAATATGGACGCAACCCAACGAGCGCAAAAAGCTTCGTCTAGCGCAGTTGAAGCTTGAGCAGGAGCATTAAATAGCGCTCCACTAGTAATCTGGCCCTTAATGTTAATAAAATGCAAATTTGCATATTTTCTTAGACATTTCCTTATGTTATTTTCGTATTAAATACACTTAATACAGTTTAATAATAATAATTCAGGATTTTAAAAACATTTGGTATATTTGTGTACTGGTATATTATTGAGTTCACCCTGCGCAAATAAGGTACCTTTAGCTCTCATCGATAGGTTCCCTAGTGAACCTTAAAATTAACAGTTATAGGAGTGAGTGAGGGGAGCGCCAAAAGGCTATGGTAGGTAAAAAAATGTCTCAATATCTAATATGCAATAAAATATACAGTTTTAATAAAATGTTGTGTGGTCTATAACAATAAAATACATGGATCCATGTCTAGTGTGTACAGGCAAAAATAGCACAATTAAAATCACAGTATCACAGTACTTGATATTACATATCGATGCAGACAGTTTCAAAATAACAATAATAGAAGAAAGTGTTGTATGTGAAGCAAAGAGTTGCTCCTATTACAAATGCAGTCTCTTTCTTACTAGAGAGTGATGTCTTAAGAGTTTAAATAGTTAGATGTCCAAATCAAGATTGGTCCCAAAATCCAAAACAAGTTAATGGTGATGCATAATTGCTTGCAAGTGATGAAAAAAAGTTTAAAAGTTGGAATAAAAAGAAATTGGGATGAAGAAACTGTGTAAAAAATGAAAAAATATATAAGTCAAAAATACTTGTGCAAAATATTTGTGAAAAGTTATATCACAAAAAAACTTTTTAGCAAAAAAGGTGAAAAATAGGAAATAAATTGAATTAAAATTCCCAATGTTTAAAGGATGGTGTAGAAAATTCCTTGTGTCTTCTAAAGTCCATAGATAACACCGGTGGATATATAAAAACAATTTTTTGGAAATAACCTGTTAAAAAAAAGAAAAGAACAATACTGCAGAAAATATAAACCGTTAAGTTCAAATAAAGGTAATGTGCTTACTTTGATATGTCGATGCGATTCGGCCTATAACTAGGCCTTTATCAAGACTAAATACCAAGTAAGCTAATATGACTTTTATAGGGTTAGTCTGCCAATAATTGTCGACTGTTTGGACACCAAAAGTTAAGCTCCGCCCCTTCCTGTGAATTGCATTCTAGGTGTGGGCAAACAATGTAAGATGTTTGTTCGATATCTTCCTAAAATCTTTTTTTTGTTTTTTTGTGTCTATTTTTATAGATTTCAGCTTGAAGCTAACTACTTAGTTAATTTGTATATCCCCTTTGTAGTTAGTCCATGTCTAAAATGTATCCTTTTGATTTTTTAGTTCTAGTTCTAGTTCCGGAATGATACTTCTGGTTTTGCGTTGTTTAACGTAATTTCCGGAATGTCATTTCCGGTTTCGGATGTGTGACATCATTTCCGCGTTGAGCATTTCCGGTTTCGGATTTACCGGATCTTTTAGAAAATGAAACTAAAAATTATACTAAGAGTTTTACTGTCGGTTATCTAAAGAGTTTACTAAGGGTTTATCATTCATATTTGTCAATTTATGGACTGAAATTATTATACTGGTGAGTTGATTTCTCACTTGTGAAAACATTGTTTTAGAAGGTACATATTATATATCGATAATATATTAGTGATTTCTTCTTGGAAATGATAACAGTATTATAGGTAAACAAAAATAAATAAACAGAAATAAATAAACATAAGGAGCTGTTAGATATACTTAGATCTTATGTATGTAAGAAACGTAAACATATTGAAATCAAACAAACATTATTTGCTAAATTCTTATAATCAACAGACAAAATTAAAAATGGATATATTTGAAAAGGCATAGTTAAAAACGGACATGTTTGAAAGACCATAGTTAAAAAAAACTTTCTTCCGAAATAGAACATATAATTTTGGTGAAATATAATAGAATTCAAATATAGGATATTACATATTACATACGGTAATGGTTAAGAATATAACTTTTATATTAGAATCTTATGTATGAGAGACGTAGATGGTTTAAAGGATAAGTCAAACAAAGTATTGATGTCTTAGTTGAACAAACTTTTTAGACCATAGATTAATATATTATAGTGGAATTAAAATATAGGGTAATATAACCTAATTTGCAGACTGGTCTACCATATAATAGTTTAATTGTATATGGAGACTAATTGGCCATTATAAAATAAAATAAAAGTCTCTCTATTGTGACTCTTAGTTAAGAGATAAAAATACTAGGCTGATTGTGTTAGCAATGCATTGATAAAATTATCTGTTCTTAACTTAAGATTGGACATATATTTCTGAGTGTGTCTCTAAAATTACTGTTAAAAATTACTATTAAAAATTATTGTTAAAAATTATCAAAAATAATTAAAACTTCTTAAAAGTTTTTAAAGAATTTGAACTTGTCTATCTGTTGTTGAAATGAAAAAGGTGAAATATTATTCCGCTAATTTCTTATAGTATACAAACTCTTAGTGTCTTTTTAGATGAAAAAGGTGTGAGAGGTCTTCTTTGTTCTTTAATCCTTTTGGATATAGACAATCTAAGGCGAAAATCCATTTGGACTCGTTTAAAAATAATTTCTGTTCATATTTCCCTCCTCTTCAGTTCTTACTCACTATTTATATCCCACAGTATTTAAAATCTTTAAGATTTCCACTATGTATGGTGGTGAAGTGTCTATAAAGTATACTTACAACAAGTCTTTAAAGAACATTCACAGACCCACATTTCAGCTGACACTGCCCTCTGCTTCAGCTGAATTATAAAGTATACTTTCAACAAGTCTTTAAAGAACATTCACAGACCCACATTTCAGCTGACACTGCCCTCTGCTTCAGGTAGTCAAAGGAAGATAATTACCCTCCCACCACAGGTTCATTCCCCCATTTATAGATAGTCTCCCACACACCTTTCATTCTCCTAAACTGACAGCTGCAAACACTAATCAGCACATCCTTCCATTCACTTAACCCTTTAGAATACATACCCTCTCTCCCTACAAATAGCTATATATCCCACATCAATAGTGTGTGAATATATATGTGTGTATATATATATGTATATGTGTATATATATATATATATATATATATATATACTTATATATATTTCTTTTTTATATTGTACTATTTTTTTATTTATTTTCATCTACACACCTAATAGCACTAACATGTATCAAAATATGACCATACTGATATTCGTGACAACCCTTTTCTCACTCCAATTTTGTTCACTTCATTACCGCCATAAGCACCCACCTCAAACTGGAAAACAAATTATCATACACCATGGCCTGCTCTGTTGCTGTAACTTATCTGCTGAGTGCTGATGGAGAGTTATAAAAAATAGCCCTCCTACCCCCACCTCACAAAATTATAAAGTATGCCATTCACTATATAGCCAAACAAAAACTATGTCCAAATTCCTATTCCTTATGCTACTTGCCCTTGCAAATGATGTAGAGTCTAACCCTGGTCCCCCAGCAAATTCCATTCCTAGCCTTCCAGCTAAAAAAGGCCTCTCCTTTGTGCACTGTAATATACGCAGCTTATTTCCAAAAATCGATGCACTGCAAGCTTGGTGTTTACAATACAAGCCAAAAATCATTGTGATCTCTGAATCATGGCTAACTGCAAAAATACCTGACTCTGCCATTGCAATACATGGGTATTCATGCCATAGAATTGACAGAGCAAAGAGAGGAGGCGGCATTGTAATTTATGTTGACAACTCCACAAAGTTCACCCCCATACAAAAATCTAGCTCTCCTGCCACCTTTGATTTCGTTTCTGGCAAAATTGAGATCCCGTGCAGTAAATCAATCATTGTTGCAGGAATCTACCGCCCACCTAGCTCCCCTGTGCATTCCATTTCGGACATAGCACAGCTCCTTAGTGAATCCATAACTCAAAACCCAAAAAGTGAAATTTTGGTTTTTGGAGATTTTAACATCGATTGGCTGAATCCAAAAAATAACAGTTGTCGCTCGCTGTTTAAATCTTTGCAGCTAACGCAATTAATCTCCTCCCCAACTCGCATAAACATCAAAAGCCATAATCATACCCTGCTCGACTGGATTCTCTCCACTTCTCCCGACCGAATCCAGGAGGCAGGTGTTCTCCCTAACAATTTCAGTGACCACTGCTTAGTGTACTGTGTGCGCAAAATAAAGGCTACTAAATCCTCTCCCAAGGTTAAAATCACCAGGTCCTTCAAAAAATGTAATCTTCAATCATTTCTAAATGACATCAAGAACCTCCCCTGGCACAGATTAAACCTAATCCCAGATCTAGACTCTGCAGTTGAATTCTTTCAGTCTGAACTCCTACAAGTTTGGAATTTACATGCACCTCTGCGTAAGGTGAGAGTAAAAGGAGCACACCTGAATTGGATCACAGCTGACCTCATTCAAATGTACCAATTTCGGGATTCATTGTGGTCAAAGTTCAAGCATACTGGCTCTATGAATGATCACTGTGTATTTAGACAATGGCGAAATATATGTACTAAACAAACAAAATTGGCTAAGGCACAATATTTCTGTGAAAATCTGCACAATAATATATCTAACCCTAGAAAGTTTTGGAAACTCATAAACAACTTACAAAATCCACCAATCCACTCCCAACCCTCCACTGTCAATGTGGATAACCAAAACCTGCAACTCCCCTTAGAAGTAGCAAATGCCTTTTAAACAATTATTTTGTTGGATGCTGCACCACCCTGATTGACAAACTAATAAATAGCACGCATCCTGAAGCTACAAATGTGGATCAGGCCCCACTAAAACAGCAAAGACCCAATATAGAAAAGTTCAATTTTAGACCTGTACCCTTCAATGTCATTAAGAAACACCTCAATAATCTAAAAATGAAAAACCAGTCAGGGCCTGATCAAATCCCAGCAATGCTGTTGAAGCTCAGTGCGCCGGCAATTGCTAAGCCTGTCACAACCCTAATTAACGAATCCTTGGTGTCTGGATACATACCCAAACTCTGGAAAACTGCAAGAGTAGTGCCTATTCATAAAAGTGGGGAGTTAACCTTGGTTTCTAACTATCGTCCTATATCATTGCTCCCAAGGTTCCATTCTCAGTCCCCTACTATTCACATTATTTATAAATGATTTGCCTAATGTCTGCAAATCCTCAACTGTACACATGTACGCAGACGACACGGTAATCTATGCAAACAAATCTGATCTGCCGCAGCTTGAAGCAGTGCTCCAAGACCAGTTCACAGAGGTAGAAAAGTGGATCTCGAAAAACAAACTCTTCCTAAACACTGACAAAACTGTCACAATGATCTTTGGAACGGGACCTAAAATACAAAAATTACAAAATTCCCATCTTCGCATCAAAACAAAATCCAATTGCACGCTGACCGCAGTCCACTCTTTTAAATACTTAGGTATGTTATTAGACCCCAATCTATCTTTTGGACACCCCATAGAAAAACTTGCCTCTAAACTTTATCCAAAACTAGGTGCCCTGTACAGAAACAAATCTTGCCTCAGCCCTACAGTAAAGGAAAAGATTGTACAGCAAATGCTGATACCTATCTTGGATTATGGGGACATAGTATATGCACCTGCTCCGCAAACTCACCTTAATAAACTAAATACATTATATAACTCGTTCTGCCGCTTTGTGCTACAATGTAACTACAGGACCCACCATTGTGACATGCTAAAAGAACTAAACTGGCTGTCGCTGGAATCCAGACGCACCCTCCATCTTTCCTGCCTTGTCTTTAAGAGCCTTTCTGGGAAGCTCCCACCCTACCTGAGCAGAATGCTCTCCCCTGCTATTCCCACCTCCTATAACCTCCGATCCAATAACAGCACATTATTTAGCTTGCCTCAATACAAAAAGAAAGCAGCTCGATCCTCCTTTTCCTACAGAGCGCCACAATTATGGAATGACCTCCCTCACACTTTAAAAACTTCCCCAAGCCTAAAATCCTTTAAGAGATCCCTCTATACATATCTCAAAACAGAATGCTCCTGTCATGGTTGATTAAATATTTCGTACCTGCTCTATGTTAAATGTTTGCATATATTGTGTATTATTATTGTTTTTGTATTTTATTGTACCCTAATTGTATCAATGCAATGTTTTGTGATCCCAGGACATACTTGAAAACGAGAGAATTCTCAATGTATCCTTCCTGGTAAAATATTTTATAAATAAATAAATATAGTGGCGTATCTGTGGGGGTTTTTCTCTATGCACAGTATATGCTCTCTGATTCTGTCCCTTAATAGTCTAGTAGTCTGTCCTACATGTTGAAATTTATAAGAGCATTCTATTAGGTATATGACACCTTTATCACAGCATCTAATCAAATTATTAATCATAAATTTCTCTTTATTGTGTTGTGATGTAAAGGTGTTGGTTTTCCAACCATTTTTACATGCCTTGCAACTTGGACAGGGGTAGAATCCTTTTATTTTCTTATTGAATTGATTTACCATATTTCTCCTTTTTGTTTTGGGATACTTGGAGCTATTATGTTTTTCAGATTGTTAGTTTTTCTGTATATGAATTGTGGATGTGGAGTCAGTCTTTCTCCAATTATATCATCATCTTTCAATAATGACCAATGTTTTTTGAAAATTTTCTCCATAATATGTTTATTGGCACAATATTCTGTGATCATTGGAACATTTATGATGTCATCTTCAGACTTTGTCACCTCTTTGTTTTTATATTTTATGAGATCTTTTCGGTCAACAATTTTGACTGCTTCAATATTCTCTTCCAATAATGCCTCACTGTATCCTCTTTCTAAGAATCTTTGTTTTAAAACATTAGCTTTTTCCTCCCACTTTTTGGGATTGGAGCAGTTCTTTTTTACCCTTAGTAATTGCCCCTTTGGGATATTGTTTTTCCAGATGGTATGATGACAACTTAGGTTGAGAATGTAATTATTACAATCAACCTCCTTAAAGAAGGTCGATGTCTCTATTTTTTCATCTACAATTTCTATTTTCAAGTCTAGAAAAGGGATAGCTCTTTGACTAAATTCATAAGTGAATTTTAAGTTCATCTTGTTCATGTTCATTACATCAACAGTATGTTGCAAATCTTCAAGTGTACCTCTCCAAATAAGGAAGATATCCTCAATATATCTTACATATAGGACCAGGTCCGTGCTGGCTGGGCAGGAGTCCCAAATAAATTTCTCCCACTTGCCCATGTATAGCATAGCTTGGCACAAACCTGGTCCCCATTGCCGTCCCACATAGTTGTTGGTAAAACTTTTTATCATTGTTAAAATAATTATGGGTTAAAATGTAGTTAATACTGTCAAGTATAAAAGTGCGTTGTGCTTCAGGAACAGATGAGTCTTTCTTAAGAAAGAAATCCACCGCTTCAATACCTCCTTCATGGGGAATGCTTGTATAAAGAGAGACTATGTCACATGTTGCCATAATGTATGTGTCTTCCCATATTATTTTGTCCAGAGTAGTCAGAACTTGCGTGGAGTCTTTTAGGTATGATGGGAGACTGGTGACATGTTTTTGGAGATGTCTATCCACATATTCGGAAAGATTACTAGATATCAATCCTATGCCCGATATAATAGGTCTTCCGGGTGGATTTGCCAAAGATTTTTGTATTTTTGGGAGTTGGTAAAATACTGGGGTAATTGGGTGTTTGACCATTATGTAGTTATATTCTCTTTGGTTTAGTATCCCCCTGGTCTTTGCTTTTAGGGCTAGATCTTCCAACTCTCTTTTAAATTTACTTATAATAAACTTATGTTTTTTCATCACTTGCAAGCAATTATGCATCACCATTAACTTGTTTTGGATTTTGGGACCAATCTTGATTAGGACATCTTTATCTAACTATTTAAACTCTTAAGACATCACTCTCTAGTAAGAAAGAGACTGCATTTGTAATAGGAGCAACTCTTTGCTTCACATACAACACTTTCTTCTATTATTGTTATTTTGAAACTGCCTGCATCGATATGTAATATCAAGTACTGTGATTTTAATTGTGCTATTTTTGCCTGTATACACTAGACATGGATCCATGTATTTTATTGTTATAGACCACACAACATTTTATTAAAACTGTATATTTTATTGCATATTAGATATTGAGAATTTTTTTTAACTACCTCAGCCTTTTGGCGCTCCCCTCACCCACTCCTATAACTGTATATTTGTGTACCTTGTGATTATTGAAACTAATACATATATTAAAATTTGCATGTAGCAATAAAAATGAGTATAATATTTGTTCATGTCCTGCGACTAACCTATTAACCCCTAAACTGCCACAACCCCCCACCACAAACACCCCCTAACCCCAACCTCCCAACACAAAAAGCATGTTTAAAATTAATACAATACTTAAATGTATATGCGGTCTACAGGAAAATGCATATTATTTGAACATTGTATATACATGTATTGACATAGCTCCTATAGTTATAATAGGATGTTTATTTTTTTTTATTTATTAGTCAGGTGTAGCGATTAGCGAAGACATGACGTTGATGTAGGCATTTTGTGGGAGTGGGATATATCGCCAGTAGTAGTGCAATATATTCCAAGGGCAACCCTGCAGGTTAGGGTTTCAGCCATGATTGTCTTGCCACCTTTTCAGTGGTGAGGCAGGTAGTGTAGGTTTAGTTACAGTTAGGTCACACAGGCATTGTTTGAAGTGTTCCTGCCTGTGCTGTGTGACAATGTTATAAAAAGCCAAGTCAACAAAGTAACTATGTTGTTATATGCATATGTAAGGATGAGGGGAGATGTGTGGAACTCAGTATGCAGGAATGGAAAACCAAAACAAAGAAAGTCTTTTTCCTGAACAAACTTTACTGAAGAAATTAAGGCAGCAACAGGTAAATCAAATTGAGGTCAATATCAAACCTGATAAAAATCAAATAAAGACTTTTACAATGAGTACTTTAAGCACAAGTTTATGTAGACCAGCACACACAAAAGTATAAATAATATTATTTTGTACAAGACCTCTGAGATTATCGTATCTGCAATAGACTTTTCTCACACTTTCAGGTTAATCAATTACTCTTTGTTCTTTATCTGGTCCCTATGTGTATCTTACACCAGTGTAGTCTTAGACAACACAACTGCTATGCCTGGTTAGTACAGCTGTGTGCTTTTAATTATTTGTTCTTTAACCACTGTTTCTTCCAGAGTCTGTACAGAGAAATGTGACTAACACATTCCCTTTTACTTGGAGCTAATTATACGTTTCAGGTGAAAGGTAGTGTGAGAAAGGACATTGGTCCCTGGAGGTCTAGATGGCAATTAGAGAACGGTGTACAGCCCAGCGGGACACTCTGGACCTCACATTGGAGGCCAGACCCTCTGGTCCCATCAATGATAGGTCAAATATAAAGTTTGAGCACTTAACATTTAATATACATAGTAAATACATAATATAATGCATATATAGATATATAAATGATATGCCTAATATTTCTAGTTGTTTGTGTTTGTATGTTTGACATGAATTACCAGCTAATTATTGTTTGGTGACATATAGTGGGTTCTTTATCACATAACCTGTCAATTATGTCCATACAGGTTATTCAAGTGTGAAACCTTCATTTTTTACAACGATTGAGCAGATTGATGAGCCATATGTGAACAGTTTTCCATTTGCCAAAGGTGAGGTATGAAATACTAAATATGTAGTAGATCTTAAAGTTACTTTTTTCTTGAGCTGTTTATGATGTCATCAGATGTGTGCATGACAACGTCACATGTAACAAGAGAATATTGAGCTTGGGGGAAGGGTATAAAAGCCCATATCTCAGTCAACAGACCTCCTACAGGGACAAGAGATATCTCATTTTAAAAGCCATAATTCACTTTCATAAAAAAACAATAGCCTGCAGCACTCAAAGTACTGCTTTCCCAGAGGATTTAGTGGGATCCTATTTCTTTCATGTAATTGGCAAGAGTCCATGAGCTAGTGACGTATGGGATATACAATCCTACCAGGAGGGGCAAAGTTTCCCAAACCTCAAAATACCTATAAATACACCCCCTCACCACACCCACAATTCAGTTTTACAAACTTTGCCTCTTATGGAGGTGGTGAAGTAAGTTTGTGCTAAGATTTCTACGTTGACATGCGCTTCTCAGCATTTTGAAGCCCGATTCCTCTCAGAGTACAGCGAATGTCAGAGGGACGTGGAGAGTATTACCTATTGAATGCAGTGATTTTCCTAACGGGGGTCTATTTCATAGGTTCTCTGTTATCGGTCGTAGAGATTCATCTCCTACCTCCCTTTTCAGATCGACAATATACTCTCATATACCATTACCTCTACTGATAACTGTTTCAGTACTGGTTTGGCTATCTGCTATATGTGGATGGGTGTCTTTGGTAAGTATGTTTTTATTTCTTAAGACACCTCAGCTATGGTTTGGCACTTTATGCATTTATATAAAGTTCTAAATATATGTATTGTACTTATATTTGCCATGAGTCAGGTTCATGTATTTCCTTTTGCAGATTGTCAGTTTCATATTTGGAAAGTTAATATCGAGAAATATTTTCTTACCTGGGGTTTAGTCTTTTTTTCAATTGACTACTTGTTTTAAATTGCGGGCTGTCTTAGGCTCGCGGGTGCGCTAAATGCTACACTTTATTGCGTCATTCTTGGCGCAAGAATTTTTTGGCACGAAAATGCACGTCTGTTGACGCTAGTTCGTCATTTCCGGCGTTGTAGTTGACACAGGGGTTCACACAGGGTTGCGTCGTTAGTGACGCGAGTGTGTCATTTCCGGACATGGTTGTCGCCAAAAGTTACATTGTGCGTCATACTTGGCGCCAAACTTTTTTTCATTATTTATTGCCCCATTGCTATTGCCTCTTGCCTTTTTCTATGTCAGAGGGCTATGCTATTTGCATTTTTTTCCCATTCCTGAAACTGTCATATAAGGAAATTGATATTTTTGCTTTATATGTTGTTTTTTCTTTTACATTCTGCAAGATGTCTCAATCTGATCCTGCCTCAGAAGTATCTGCTGGAACTTTGCTGCCTGACATCGGTTCTACCAAAGCTAAGTGCATTTGTTGTAAAATTGTGGAGATTATATCTCCTAATGTAATTTGTATTAGTTGTCATGATAAACTTTTACATGCAGATAGAGTGTCCATTTGTAATAGTACATTGCCTGTTACAGTTCCTTCAACTTCTAATGTACATGATATACCTATGAATTTTAAATAATGTGTTACTGATTCTATTCAGAAGGCTTTGTCTGCATTTCCACCTTCTAATAAGCGTAAGAGGTCTTTTAAAACTTCTCATTCAGTTGATGAAATTTCAAATGACCGACAACATAATGAATTATCCACCTCTGATGAGGATCTATCTGATTCAGAAGATCCTTCCTCAGACATTGACACTGACAAATCTACTTATTTTTTTTAAAATAGAGTATATGCGTTCTTTGTTAAAAGAAGTGTTAATTACTTTGGATATTGAGGAAGCTAGTCCTCTTGATATTAAAACCAGTAAACGTTTAAATGCTGTTTTTAACCTACTGTGGTTGCTCCAGAGGTTTTTCCTATTCCTGATGCTATTTCTGACATGATTTCTAAGGAATGGAATAAGCCAGGTACTCCTTTTAATCCTTCTGCAAGGTTTAAAAAATTGTATCCTTTACCAGCGATTGCAATAGAGTTTTGGGAAAAGATCCCCAAAGTTGATGGGGCTATTTCTACTCTTGCTAAACGAACCACTATTCCTATGGAAGATAGTACTTCCTTTAAATATCCCTTAGATAGGAAGCTTGAATCTTATCTAAGGAAAGCCTATTTATATTCAGGTCATCTTCTTAGTCCTGCAATTACTTTGGCTGATGTTGCAGCTGCTTCAACTTTTTGGTTGGAGAATTTAGCGCAACAAGAATTGGATTCTGACATATCTAGCATTGTTCGCTTACTGCAACATGCTAATCATTTTATTTGTGATGCCATTTTTGATATTATCAAAATGGATGTTAGATCCATGTCCTAAGCTATTTTAGCTAGAAGAGCTTTGTAGCTTAAATCTTGGAATGCTGATATGACATCTAAGTCTAGATTACTATCTCTTTCTTTAGAAGGTAATAATTTATTTGGTTCTCAGTTGGATTCTATTATTTCAACTGTCACTGGGGGGAAAGGAGTTTTTTTGCCTCAGGATAAAAAATCTAAGGGTAAATCTAAGGCTTCTAATCGTTTTCGTTCCTTTCGTCAAAATAAGGAACAAAAACCTAATCCTTCCCCCAAGGAATCTGTTTCCAATTGGAAGCCTTCCTCAAATTGGAATAAATCCAAGCCTTTCAAGAAACCAAAGTCAGCCCCTAAGTCCGCATGAAGGTGCAGCCCTCATTCCAGCACAGCTGGTAGGGGACAGGTTAAGGTTTTTCAAGGATGTTTGGATAAATTCTGTCCAAAATCAATGGATTCAGAGTATTGTCTCTCAGGGGTTTCCGAATAGGATTCAGAGTAAGACCTCCTGTGAGAAGATTTTTTCTCACGCATCCCAGTGAATCCAGTAAAAGCTCAGGCTTTCCTGAAGTGTGTTTCAGATCTGGAGGTTTCAGGGGTAATCATGCCGGTTCCTTTTCAGGAACAAGGCCTGGGGTTTTATTCAAATCTATTCATTGTCCCAAAGAAAGAAAATTCATTCAGACCAGTTCTGGATCTGAAAATTTTGAATCGTTATGTAAGAGTACCAACTTTCAAGATGGTGACTATAAGGACTATTCTGCCTTTTGTTCAGCAAGGACATTATATGTGTACAATAGACTTGCAGGATGCTTACCTTCATATTCCGATTCATCCAGAACATTATCAGTTTCTGAGATTCTCTTTTCTAGACAAGCATTACCAATTTGTTGCTCTTCTATTTGGCCTAGCAACAGCTCCAAGAATCTTTTCAAAGGTTCTGGGAATCTTTTCAAAGGTTCTGGGTGCCCTTAAACTCTGTAATCAGAGAACAGGGTATTGCGGTGTTTCCTTATTTGGACGATATCTTGGTACTAGCTCAGTCTTTACTTTCTGCAGAAACTCACACAAATCAACTTGTGTTGTTTCTTCGAAAACATGGTTGGAGGATCAATTTACCAAAAAGTTTTTTTATTCCTCAGACAAGGGTCACCTTTTTAGGTTTCCAGATAGATTCAGTGTCCATGACTCTGTCTCTAACAGACAAGATACATTTGAAATTTTTTTGCAGCATGTCGGCACCTTCAGTCTCAGTTATTCCCTTCAGTGGCTATGTGCATGGAAGTTTTAGGCCTCATGACTGCAGCATTGGACGCGATTCCTTTTGCTCATTTTCACATGAGACCTCTCCAGCTTTGCATGCTGAATCAATGGTGCCGGGATTATACAAAGAAATCCCAATGTTCGACACTCTCTGACGTTGTGGTTAAATCGCCAGCATTTAGTTCAAGGGGCCTTTTTTGTTCGGCCAACCTGGACTGTGATCACAACAGATGCAAGTCTTTCAGGTTGGGGAGCTGTCTGGGGATCTCTGACAGCACAAGGGGTTTGGAAATCTCAAGAGGCGAGATTACCAATCAATATTTTAGAGCTCTTCAGTTTTGGCCTCTGTTGAAGAGAGAACCGTTCATTTGTTTTCAGACAGACAATATTACAATGGTGGCATATGTCAATCATCAGGGTGGGACTCACAGTCCCCAAGCTATGAAAGAAGTATCTCGGATACTTGTTTGGGAGGAATCCAGCTCCTGTCTAATTTCTGCGGTTCATATCCCAGGTGTAGACAATTGGGAGGCGGATTATCTCAGCCGTCAGACTTTACATCCAGGAGAGTGGTCTCTCCATCCGGATGTGTTTTTTCAGATTGTTCAGATGTGGGGTCTTCCAGAAATTGATCTGATGGCTTTTCATCTAAACTAGAAACTTCCCAGATACCTGTCCAGGTCCAGGGATTTTCAGGCGGAAGCAGTGGATGCGCTGACACTTCCTTGGTGTTATCAACCTGCTTATATCTTCCTGCCTCTAGTTCTTCTTCCAAGAGTGATCTCCAAAATCATCATGAAACAAACATTTGTGTTGCTGGTGGCTCCAGCATGACCCCACAGGTTTTGGTATGCGGATCTTGTTCGAATGTCCAGTTGCCAACCTTGGCCACTTCCGTTAAGGCCGGACCTACTGTCTCACGGTCCGTTTTTCCATCAGGATCTCAAATCATTAAATTTGAAGGTATGGAAATTGAACGCTTAGTATTAAGTCATAGAGGTTTCTCTGACTCAGTAATTAATACTATGTTACAAGCTCGTAAATCTGTCTTTAGGAAGATTTATTATCGAGACTTACATTTCATGGTGTTCTTCTCATAAATTCTCTTGGCATTCTTTTAGAATTCCTAGAATTTTACAGTTTCTCCAGGATGGTTTGGATAGGGGTTTGTCTGCAAGTTCCTTGAAGGGACAAATCTCTGCTCTTTCTGTTTTATTCACAGAAAAATTGCTATTCTTCCTGATATTCACTGTTTTGTTGTCAGGGAATAGGTTCACACTGTCTCTTTAATTGTTGATCTACCAATGACGTTCTAGCAACCCCCTTAAAACACCTGCTCATCAAGGGCTCCTTGCTTAGTATTCTATTATTTCAGCTTGGAGTAACACTGAGCCCAATTGCTCTCTCTGAACGTTTATTATTCATCTGCTTAACCGCTTCTAACCTACAGATCATTCTTGTGTGTGCTTACTGTGGAATCTCTATAATTCCAGGACAGCAGTATTCCTACCAGGATTTCACTCTTCCCTACAATTGTACCCTTCACAGTGGTAAAGTTCACTCACTCCTAATTCCTGGGTATCTATTCAGCTCTGGATCTACCGACCCTTACAGCTCACTCAGGGACAACTTCAAGGTACCATTTATTACATTCTACTGTTTTCGCTATTGTACCTTGCTGTATATTTGGTGAAGTCAGGAAATTATGTCCTGCGGCATCTCCGCCGCTCCGATGACATCACACGCTTAGCAAACAGAAGCGTGCACGATCTATTGGAAGACTCCTCCCCTCTCAGTGTGTTCACACACCGGAACTCCTAGCTGCAAGCGCTCTCTGATGTTACCGGGAGTAAGGTAAACTGTTTGCCTACTTTCTTGTTTTCATACTGACTGTAGTTATCTCATTTTTGCATCCTACGATATTTGCTGAATACAAAGACTTGTCAATCTTTGATGCATATACGATTTATGCCACTTATCAAAAGTTTGTCTTAAAGGGAAGCTTATACTTTACCACTTGGAAGTACTTAATGTGTGACGTTCCACTCAATCCATCTAGTCCCATGATCATAAAGTTACGGTCATTTGGTGACATACATTCTCTTGGTGGCAATTGAATGTTTTCTACTATCTTACAATATTGCATACTAATCTGTATGATTGCACTATAGTCATTGTGTTGTCAAAACAAATAGTGTTACATAATGCACTTATGCTAATAAAACATGCTAGTTACCTAAACTCAGTAAGAATTTATTACTGCAAGTAAATTTTGTGAGACAACTTTTACATAATACTGAGCCATAAAAGAAAAGAATAGCTAGCATGGATCCAGCTGAATTACCCCAAATAGTCTATAACTTAAGTCAAAAAGTGGATCAAATGGGGCAGGCTATCCTTGACTTACAGGTTGAAAACCAGGTTCTTAGAGAACTAATTAAGGAGGTGAAAGGACAACACCCCCCCCAGTCCAGAGCCACAAATAAGTTTACCTGAACTGTTCTATGGAGACAGAAGGTTATACAGGCAGTTTAAAAATGCATGCCATCTTCTGTATAATTTAAAACCCAAAACTTACCCTTCAGATAGGGTTAGGGGTTTATCTACAATCTCTTTCTTAAGGTCTGAACCCAGGATTTGGGCCGACCACCTATGTAAAATGAATGACCCCCTCTTAAATTCGCTATCAGATTTCTTTCTAGCAATGGATGAGCTATACAGAGACACTGACATTCAACTAACAGCAGAACAGAAAATGAGGAGCCTAAAACAAGGTAAAAAGACATTGGAAGAATATATCACTGAGTTTAAATTATACGCTTCAGATTCAGCATGGATTGAATTACCAAGCACCCTTGAAGCACTAATGAAAGTAGCAACACAAATCGATCGTAGGCTTAGAGAAAGGAAGGCAGAGCGTGGTAATACTGAAGAAACATCCAAAGCCACTACTCCAACTTATACACATGTGAAACCTCCTCCTACTGATCAAGCTAGCCCCATGGAAATAGGAGTCATCCAAGGACCTTTCACTCCAGAAGAAAGGTTGAGAAGAAGGACCAATCACTTGTGCATGTATTGCGCAAATCCTCGTCATATGGTCACAGACTGCCCAATCTTGCGCAAGAACAAAAAGAGTAAGTTTTTACATATAAACAATTCCAGATGTGTTGATAAACCAGTTACTTACTGCAATGTATCTCTCTTATTACAGTGGGACCTTAGGAGAATGAATACCTTTGCCATAGTAGACTCAGGAGCATTTGGCAATTTCATAGATATATCTATTGTACAACAAAATAAAATACCTAGTGTGTTAAAAAAATCTCCTGTCTCACTCAAAGTTATTGATGGCCCTGTGATATCAAATGGTCCGATTACACATAATACAATACCTATTCTCGTTACCACAAAGGATGGTCATACCGAATACCTAACTTTCTATATAATACCATCTCCACATTTTCGAATAGTCCTCGGTCTGTATTGGTTACAACTACACAATCCTGACATTGATTGGTCACATTTTGCTGTAAAATTTCATTCTTCATATTGCAAAACTACTTGTTTCCCACAGCCTGTATTGCTTCAAACCGCATCTGAAGAGATGAACGTTCCAGAATCCTACCAAGATTTCATAGAAGTTTTCAGCAAGACTGAGGCTGAAACTTTACCTCCTCATCGAGTATATGATTGCCCGATAGAGCTTATCCCAGGAGCAACATTACCTGTAGGACATTTGTATCCACTAAGTCAACCAGATCTTGATCATCTGAAGCAATATTTACAAGACAACCTATGGAAAGGATTCATAAGACCATCTTCTTCTCCCGCAGCAGCTGGGATGTTCTTTGTTACTAATAAAGATTTCTCTCTAAGACCGATAATTGACTATTGTGAGCTCAACAAACGGACAGCGAAAAACCGCTATCCCCTTCCTTAATTCCGTAATTGATCGAAAGATTAACCAACGCATCTATATTTACAAAGTTAGATTTAAGAGGGGCTTACAACCTTATACACATAAGGGAAGGTGACAAATGGCTCACAGCATTTAGAACTAGGTATGGTCTTTTCGAATACCTTGTGATTCCATTCGGCCTTTGTAATGCCCCCGCAGCCTTCCAACACTTCATAAACGACATATTCCGAGATTTATTAGACATTTGTCTGGTAGTCTATTTAGACGATATACTGATTTACTCCAACAGTATTACAGACCACATAAAACATGTACGTTGGATGTTAGCTCGTCTTAAGACACATAAATTATATGCCAAGTTAGAAAAATGCTCCTTCCATAATACCACTATCTCATTCCTTGGATATACCATCTCACCAGAAGGTATTCAGATGCAATCGGAAAAGGTTGATTCAGTCAAGGATTGGCCAGAGCCAACAGATAAGAAGTCACTACAAAGGTTCCTAGGGTTCGCTAATTATTATCGAAAATTTATAAAGAACTTTTCATCTATTGTCAGACCTCTCACACAACTTACTGGTTCAACACACCCCTATAATTGGAATACTATGCATTCAAGAGTTTTCGAATATCTCAAACAAGCTTTTACTGAGGCTCCTATACTGAAATTCCCAAATGTTGATCTACAGTACATTTTAGAGTTGGACTCTTCAGATTTCGCAATTGGTACTGTTTTATCCCAACAGAAAACTCTGAAAGAACCTTTACATCCCATATCATTCTTTTCCAAAACTATGTCATCTGCAGAAAGGAACTACGCAATTGGAGACAAGGAATTATTAGCCATTCGCAAATCCCTGGAATTCTGGAGACACCTACTGGAAGGCGCAAAGAAGCCCTTTATAATCTATACAGATCACAAAAACTTACAGTATCTCCAAAACAATAAAACCCTTTCTGCCAGACAGGTTAGGTGGAGTCTGTACTTTGCAAGATTTGATTTTCAGATTCTCTACCGGCCTGCAAATAAAAATGGAAAAGCTGATGCTTTGTCTCGCCAACCATCCGTTCCACTACCATCTGATAACCCTACATCTATTATCCCATCAGAACGTTTCATTGGTGTTACCACAGACTTTCTCTCAGATATCAAGAAGTTTTCAATTACACCACCAACTGATTCAAAGATGGATTTGCTCAAGATGGATGGATTATACGACTATAAAGGAAAGATCTATATTCCCGAAATAATGAGAATTGATATACTGAAACAACATCATGATGCCCCATTAGCAGGACACCCAGGAGAAACACGCACTATAGAACTTATAACAAGGACTTATTGGTGGCCAGATATGAAAAGATCAGTATCTGAATACATAAAAGGGTGTGTCAACTGCCAAACATGTAAAACCGAAAGAAAATTCCCCTATGGACTTCTGATGTCAGTACCCGTATCTGACAGACCGTGGAAACAAATAGGAGTCGATTTCATAGTAGACTTACCCCCATCAAAAAAACAAACTACCATAATGGTAGTAGTCAACAGTTTCACCAAGATGGCCCACTTTTTACCATTTCATAAACTTCCCACTTCTGCTGAAACAGCCACACTTTTCATACAACATGTTATCTGGTTACATGGAGTACCTACAACACTGATTTCTGACAGAGGATCTCAGTTCACATCCAGGTTTTGGAAAAGTTTGTTAATCTCTCAGTATTTCCCATCAATATACGACAGCATTCCACCCACAAGCAAATGGACAAGTTGAAAGAATTAACCAATGGTTGGATGAGTATTTACGTTGTTTCTGTTCCTACCAACAAGATGATTGGCTAACTTACTTACTGTTTGCAGAATTTTCTTATAATAATTTGACTAATTCCTCCACAAAACTTTCACCATTTTTTGCAAATTATGGATTTCATCCAACCATCGCTCCCATTACTTCAGCACCCTCAGATTCCCCTCTGGTGGATGAACTAAATAATGCCCTACTGGACAACTTCAGATTTATTAAGGAAAATATAATAAAAGCTCAAAACAACCAGAAGCACTATTATGACTTACGGCGTAGAGAACCACCTCACTACCAAGTCGGTGATCAAGTATGGTTGAAAGTTACCTTTTCCAAGTAGGAAGTTGACTCAAAAGTTTTGTGGACCCTTCACCATATGCAAAGTAATCAACAGGAATGCGGTTACACTGGATTTTCCACCTACCATGAAAATCCATGCGACTTTCCATGTCTCCCTTCTTAAGCCATATACTCCTACTAGAACCACTACCCCTCTACCACCTTCAACAATCTCTCCACAGGATTCGGATGTGTATGAAGTAAAGGATTTAATTGATTCACGATATTCTAGAGGCGTCTTGCAATATCTGGTCAGATGGAGAAACTTTTCGGAAAAAGACGATACTTGAGAACCTGCTTCCAACATATATGCACCACGTTTGGTAGCTCAGTTTCATAGGAAATTTCCGGATCATCCCAGACCACAAGCTGAGGATCAGCTTGCTTGAGGGGGGAGTCCTGTCAGGGAATAGGTTCACACTGTCTCTTTAATTGTTGATCTACCAATGACATTCTAGCAACCCCCTTAAAACACCTGCTCATCAAGGACTCCTTGCTTAGTATTCTGTTATTTCAGCTTGGAGTAACACAGCCCAATTGCTCTCTCTGAACGTTTATTATTCATCTGCTTAACCTCTTCTAACCTACAGATCATTTTTGTGTGTGCTTACTGTGGAATCTCTATAATTCCAGGACAGCAGTATTCCTACCAGGATTTCACTCTTCCCTACAATTGTACCCTTCACAGTGGTAAAGTTCACTCGCTCCTAATTCCTGGGTATCTATTCAGCTCCGGATCTACCGACCCTTACAGCTCACTCAGGGACAACTTCAAGGTACCATTTATTACATTCTACTGTTTTTGCTATTGTACCTTACTGTATATTTGGTGAAGTCAGGAAATTATGTCCTGCGGCATCTCCGCCGCTCCGATGACATCACACGCTTAGCAAACAGAAGCGTGCACAATCTATTGGAAGACTCCTCCCCTCTCAGTGTGTTCACACACCGGAACTCCTAGCTGCAAGCGCTCTCTGATGTTCTTACCGGGAGTAAGGTAAACTGTTTGCCTACTTTCTTGTTTTCATACTGACTGTAGTTATCTCATTTTTGCATCCTACAATCTTTGCTGAATACAAAGACTTGTCAATCTTTGCTGCATATACGATTTATGCCACTT